>NC_056733.1:756827339-757179839 GCF_019279795.1 Protopterus annectens | reverse complement strand
TTAATTTTGAAAGCATCAGAGCTTGGAATGTTACATCAAGCATTTCTGATATGGAACCGTTATCCTTCTCTGTGCACTTGTGGTATGAAGTTAGCAATTGATGTCTACAGTAGCAGAAACAAGTACATTCTGAATCATTTTGGCTGCTGTAGTTGTCATTGTAGTTTGACTTGCAAACTTTGAGGAAAAAGCATATAAAGTAGCCCATGTTTGACAAGATGAAGTACAGGATGTAAGTGACAAGGGAATTTACAGGTTTATTGCCAAAATGTGCATTTTAGGAAAAAGTAATGCAACGTAGACTAAAAGAAGAGAAAAACTGATTTGTTTTCTATTTTTTTTTTTTTTTATTAATTTCTGCAGCTTCAAGAGGCAAGAGGTTTTCGGAAGAAAATTAAACGTTTGGAAGACTTAAACAAGAAATTGACGCTTGATCTTGAACATGAGCGGGGGAAGCTGACTGGACTCGGCCAGTCACACTCAGCACTGCGAGAACATGCCAAGATTTTGGAGACAGCCCTGGCAAACAGGGAGGCCGATTTAGTACAACTTAACCTGCAGGTACTTCTCCCAGTTTTACTTCATAGGCAGCTGATATTTGCATTACATTGTGTGAAGCGACAGTAAAGCTACAGTCTACTCTAAACCTTAAAGCATAATCAAAATCCACAGCATTCCCTAAAATAGTTTTATGCTGCGGCACCAGGAATGCTGTTGTAAATTTTGATGGTGTATTTATAAAGGAGGCTCCAGTCATTTGATTGATGTTTATTGGAGATAAACATTAAAGCATGACTATTTGTGTATTAGTATAGGATAATTGAATGCTTTCAAAAGTGATGGCTAAGGTAAAGCCAAGAGTTGAGTCTACCAAGTTAATGGTGTAATCTACCATAATGCTGACTGTTAGCATTTTATGCATTTAGAAATGTGTTTTCTAATTTATGCTGCTAGTTAATGAGATTCAGAAGTTCATCTATGCAACTTAAAGGGCATTTGTCTTGAGAACTTCCAAGATGGCTTGTACACCTATCAGCAGGTTAATTAAAACTCTCCTAGTGTGAAAACTGAGAAAATGTTAAAAACAAAGTTAGTCAGCTTTACCAATTGGGGTAAATTCCCGTTACGTTTATTACACTGCCTGGATGTCACCAGAGAAGAAATTTGAAGAAAGTAAGAGAAAATTGACCAGAAACAGATATGAAAAAGCTTGGGATTGGAAGAAAAGGAGTTCAAGTTTTAGCATTAGTATAGCAGATGGCTTTCAGTAATTTGGAGGAAAAATAAATCAAATGCAGTCAAACACTGGAGTACTACATAAAGTCAAATGATAAAAGGGTGGAAACATTGGTGAAACTTTTTAAATACCTATTCAGATGTCTTGATAAAGCAGATTTTTTTTACTATACAAGAGAAACCGGAAGGGAGAGACTACATTAGTAGTATTAGAATACAAGTAAGCAATTGGTGTTCCACAGCAGGATTTGATAATTGAGAAGGGGACATTCTGTATACTCCATACCTGACCTGCATTAGTAAAAGTGCAGTCATGGCAGCAAAAAGAGCCTTTGGGTGTTGGTTCCGTCAAAACCCACCCTTCCTCAATGTCATGCTTAGGGGGTGGAACCTCCAGTTCAGGTCTCAGTTCCGCCGGTTTTGTCAGTCCCGACTTCGGATCCAAGGGTGACTACTGCTCTGAGTCTGCTTGAAGCTCCGCCCCTGGAGGCGAACTGTCTGGAGCGCGGTGTGACCCCGGTTCCGATTTTGATTCTGATGATGCCATTTGTTGGCGAAAGCGCTTAGTCGGTGTTTTGCTGCTATTAAAATTTTTACTGTCACGTCTTCGCCTTGATCCTTGATGTCCTTGTGAGCAGTGGTTGTGCATTGTACGTGTTTTTCTAGGAGACTGTGTCCTTCTTTGGGATTTTATTGAATTTTTTTGTTTCCATACCTAGATGATTGGCTCCTCTCTGCCCCCACCAAGCATCTTCTGTCAGGGCCCTCCTCTACTCACTGGCTCTAGCTGAGTCATTAGGCATCACCATACATTGGGAGAAATCAAACCTTCAACCATCACAACTGGAATTCATAGGGGCAATATTCAACACCCAGTCAAGCCTGATCTCACTTCCTCTCAGAGACTAAGGGCACAAGTTCAGGTAATACTCTGTCGAAGCAAGGTGTCTTCAAAAGATTCTCTATTTGGTCACGTAATCCGAAGTTAGACCCATTTTCAGCCCCTGTAGCCTCTATTCTTCATTATCTGGCTGAACTGTTCGACAAAGGGGCCTCAGCCTCTACCATTCGAGTCCATCTAGCAGCTGTTTCCAACTTCCATAATGGGTCTGAAGGAGTTCCACTTATCTCCTCTTGCCTTTGAAAGGCCTTTCTCAAGGGTATTTTTCACAGCAGGCCTCCCATCAGACAGCCGGTGGAGGCATGGAATCTGTCCTGGGTTCTGCAGGCTCTCTCTCTGCCCCCGTTTGAGCTGGCTGTGACATGTGATCTAAAATTCCTGTCATGGAAATCCTTATTCCTGGTGGCTATAACTTCAGCCAGAAGAATTTCTGAATCACAAGCATTATATATCAAGAGCCCTCATCTGATCTTTCATAAGGACAGAGTATCACTTCGTACTAACCCATCCTTTCTCCCCAAAATGGTTTCTGATTTTTCGATTAACCAGTCCATTGAGCTCCTTGTGTTTTTCCCAAATTACTCTAACAAGGAAGAATACTGCCTACATTCCTCGGATGTTCATAGACAATTACGTTTCTATCTGGACAGAACTAAATCCTTTCGCAAGTTAGACCAGCTGTTCATTTCCTTTGTGGGCTCTAGAATGGGAGGTGCAGTATCAAAAGTTACTTTGTCTAAATGGCTCAGAGATTGCATTGCCTTCACATATTCACTTATGGAGGGATCGAAGCCTGGCCAAATCAAAGCTCACTCAACTAGGGATATTGCATCATCTGTTGCCTTCCTCTCTAGGGCCTCCATGGATGACATTTGTGCAGCTGCCATTTGGGCTAAGCCCCACACCTTCAACAATCATTACAAATTGGATCTGATCTCTAGGGGAAGAGCAGCCTTTGGCTCAATGGTTCGCAGGAATGTTCTTCCGTAAGGGCCACCCTGGTTCTCCAAGTAGCTGGGGAATTGGTCCCATCAGTGATGAATAGGAAGATGAGTAACAACTTCAGATGATAAGTTATGTCTTACCATAACGTTCCATCTGAGTTGTTGATCTTCTTCCAGTCATCATATCCTCTCACTGACCCCCTCCTAAGGTTCCTGGCGGATCTTCTGGGTCTTTGTGGTATATTAGGGTTTCTGCGCAGAGATGGCCTCTGACTTGTTTTTTCTATATGTTGCATGCAAACTCGATCTGAGGTAACTGAGCAAAGGGCATTGTGGGTAGCAGCTTAGCTCGAGGGTTTCTGGTGCACGCAAGCTTGGTATAAGGCCACTCTGTTCCAAGGGCTCGGAACCAAATCCATCAGTGATGACTGGAAGATGATCAACAACTCTGATGGAACATTATGGTAAGACATAACTTCTTTTTAAAATGTGAGGATAGCAGAGCATTTGTGGAAAATGATTAACGTCGTCATCTTAGATCATTGTTTCACTATTCCAAAGTTTTGAGTTATCTTGCCAAATAATCTGGAGGATGTCTGGCCAAGGTACCAAAGTCAAAACTTTCCATAGGGCCATCCGTCCAGCATATGACCTAAGCCCATGGGTGTATGGTACATAAGCAGACATATGAGCGTAAATCCTCGAACTATCTTTCCCTGACTTTGAATGCAAGTCTCGCACCAGTCAGTCTGTTCTGTGCATGGTCATTGATACTGTTGGCCTTTACAGGTTCATGTATGTGCCACATTGGGGATCTTTCCTTATTTTTTCTCAGCTGCATTGCGCTTAGATGTCACCTAGGAGTGAAAAGTACTATTGTTGTAGGCAGATTGTCTACAAGGACCTCTAGTCCCCATGCATTTTCTACTTGGCTGCAGAGCATGACTACAAAAATTGTACAATCTGTCAGACCTTTGCTCAAAAGACTTTAAGATAATGGCTTTCTTCTCTTCCATCCTACTTAACTCGGTGCATTAAGCTTCTCGCCCAAGCAAAGATGGCAGACCCTTAACGTCCCTCCCATTCAAAAGAAAGTTTGAGGCATAGGCCTGATATCATGACTGCCCAGTCAGACTCAGATGTACCTGCAGAGGTTTCAAAACCTACAGTATGCCTGGCATCTGCTCAAGACTCCCCCCTACCATAACCCCGTCTGAAGCCAGTATGGAATGACCTGAAAAGAAATGCATCCATTCACTGTTATCATTCCTCCTCCTACTACACAAAATCAGATACAGTTGTTCTGTCCCATCTTTCAAACGTTGCTCAAGCAAGGCACAGTAGAACCAGTGCCTTTACAATGTACAGCAAAAGGGGTTCTGTTCCAACGTATTCCTTGTCCTAAGAAAAGGAGGAGACTGGAGACTGATTCTGGATCTCAACACCCTCAACACTTTTCTCTTTGTCCCATCTTACAAGATGTTCCTGCAGACTGTACTTACATTTATTCTTTCTCAAGCTTTCCTAGTGTCCCGGACCTAAATGACTTCTATCTTCACATTCCTGTTCACTAGGCTTAAAGGAAATTTTTGAGGTTTTCAACTAGCTCATCACACTTTCAGTTCTCTACTTTGCCTTTTGGACTTTTTACAACCAGCCTCCAGAGTCTTCACAAAGTGCATAGCTCCAGTCATAGCTTACTGTAGGACTCTGGGAATCCATATATCCCCTTACTGGGATGACCTGATAAAACGGGTATCTTCTCTGCAGATACTCTTGATTGATTTCAACTTCACTTTGTTCCTTCTTCAATGCCTGGGTTTCACTATCAACCTATAAAAGTCAGCAGTGAAACCAACCCAAGACCTAGTTTTCCTAGGGTGCAGCCCAGATACCAAATTCATGAAGGTTTTCCTCCTTCCAGACAAACTACAAAGCCTTATTTACTTCCTTTCTCTTCTCCCTCTTCAGTTCCGTATTGTAAAGCGGATCATCAAAGCACTGGGATTCATGGCAGCAACCATCTTCATGGTTCCATTTCTCAGACTCCACATGAAGAAGATCCAGTGGTACCTGAAATCCACTTGATGCTATTATTCTCATCCCATGAACACGTAGTTTCCTTTCCTGCCTTGTCTAAAGAAGGACATTTTGTGGTAGATATCGCATATAAAGCTCAACCTGGGTCTACCCTTCAAACTGCATACACCACAACAGGATCTGCTCTCAAATGCATTAGACAGTGCTTGGGGACCATGGACGGGCAACTTGAGAGTTCAGGGGCTTTGGCCTACAAATCTAAGATCAGAGAACATCAGTTTGAAGGAGATGAGGACACTTATACAGGTCTTATACATCTTTTCCCATTTTTGGAAACCAGCTTCCTTACGAATGTTAGATAATGAGCAGGGGGAACCATATCTTATCAACTGTACAGACTGGCTCTTTTGGCATGGGAATAGGCCACAGAAGCAAACCTCCACTACAAAGCAGTTTACATTCCCCTACAGAATAATGCCTTAGCAGATGTTATGAGCAGATCAAGGGGAAAAACCCCATTAGTGGATGCTGAACAAGGAGATCTTCCTAATCCTAGTCCACGAATGGACAGAGGTGCCACATAGAGCTTTTTGCCTCCATCTACAACAAACTGCTACTTTGCACTAGAACCTACTGTTCTCAAGCTTGGAAAATGGATGCAGTGTCCTTGGGGAAAGGGAGGTTCCTATATGCTTTACCCTCTGTTCTATTAAAGATCCAAATAGAATACCCAAAGATCTTACTGGTGACTCTCTATTGGCCAAGGCAGCTCAAGACTCCCCCTTCTCTTATACCTGGCCAAGGGCTAGCACCAAAAGCTACCCTCCACAGTGTGCTCATGCAGCAGAAAGGCATTATGGATGATAGGATTCTGATCCCATTTAGATACTAATTTTCTGAGTGCATACTTAAAGTTGCCCAGGAGGCAAGAAAATTTACTACCAGAAAATCTTGTATATCAAAATGGGGGAAAAGATTACTATAAAATGAAATGCTACAAATGAGAACCCCATACTCTAGTCTTCTCTTATTCATTTGAGTTGTTGCACTCTGGCCTAGCGTACTCATCTGTTATGGCACACATTTCAGCTATATCTGAGTGCCCAACTGTGGATCCTCCTCTTCTGGCCAGACTTTGGATGAAAAAGTTAAAACTATACTGCATTTAAAAACTACCAAGGAAAGCTATTCCTCCTGCTTTTGAAACATCAGCTTCATACTTGAAAAGCTTACTTTCCTCTTTCAAGCCAGCAGCATCTGCCTCTCTCAAATTCTGTACCTGGAAAACTGTTTCTCTTGTAGCCCTCACCTCTACCAGATGAATCTCCAAGCTATAGGCCTTTACGGCGAGCCCTCCCTGTCCTTATTTTTCATAAGGGCAGAGCATCTTTAAGGGCTAAACCCTCCTTGATGCCTATAGTAATGAATAAAACTATCTCTCAATCAGGCTATAAATATTCACACTTTATCCCTAACCCACAAAATAATGGAGAAAGGGTTCTACATTCTCTTGATGTGCATAGACAGCTTAGGTTTTACCTAGGTAAGGCTAAGGATATTTGCAAGTCAGACCAATTGTTTCTCTCTTTCGAAGATTCCAAGTTAGAAAACCCAGTTTCAAAGCCAACTGTTGCTAATTGGATCTCCTAAATCCTTTTTCGTTTGCTATACTCAACATGGCAAATCCTTTTCCTCTCGAACAAAGTCTTATTCTACTAGAGCAGTAGTTTCATGTGAAGCCTTTTACAAGCTGATTGACTGCAACAATTTTAAAAGCAGCTACTTGGTCTTATGTGCGTACTTTAATCAAACATAGTGGGATGCCATTTCTAAATTGAGAGAGGCCTTCACCAGGTTAGTCCTCTCTTGATTGCTAGACAGTTTTTATATCTAACTTCCAGCCACCCTTCAAACCTCTTAAACTGTGGAAGTCATTCAACAGTTTGGAATACTGCAACAGTGATCTAAGTAAGACATGGTACAGTTTTGTAAGAACTTGGCATAACAGTACAGCTGATCATTCTTGCAGTATTCCTTCCTTCCCAGGCTTCCTGTTCTCCAATTCTTCCTTCCCTTTCCTCGTGGACTGAGGGGGTCACTATATTTCTGTCTCGCTTAACTGACCAGATGTTCATCGTGTTTCACTGTTGCAGTCATTACACTTGGGTTATCCTGCTGGCAGGCTACCCGCAGTCGACCTGAATTCCAAATTCCTGGTCCAGCGTCTGTTGCTGTCGCCTCTTCCCTGACGTCAGTGCGCCAGGAGTATAAAAGATGCAGCCGACGCCATTTTCTTCAGTCTTTCCTGCCGCGCGGTGCCCGGAGCAAAAGCAGTTCGCAAATGCCGGTCGGCCAACTCCTGAGATTTTCAAAATCGAATTTCAGATCCGAAGTCTTCATTAAAGCCAAGTACCCCATTGGGGAAACTTTTTTCTTGCTCCAGACCAGTGTCAGACAAACTTAACAATTGTATTTCTTGTGGGAAGCAAATACCTCATAAGGATTTTCATTCTTACTGTATTCCTTGCCTAGGCCCTGACCACGACATTGCTAGCTGTCAGTTTTATGCTAGATTTAACAAACACACTGTTAAGCGTCGGTACGATTTTGCCTTTCATTACTTTGGCCGAAGATTTAATTATATAATGCCGTCAGAACAGCCGACGACCGGAGTTTATAAAAAGCGCAAGGAAAAGGACAGGCATCCGAGGTCCAAAACCGATGACGAGGCCTCCGCTAGGCCAGTCGCCGGTTCTCAGTGAGGCGCTTTTGCAGCCCCTGACGCCCGCTACCTCAGAGCCACAGGCCGATTCCCACTCCCAAGTGGAGCCAACTAGGCCTCTGGACACTCAAGGTATTGGACACTCTGAAACTATTCCCTCAGATGGGTCCGGAGCCGCTGAGCAGGCATCTGCTTCTGAGGGTGTTTTCAGACCTACACAGTTATATGTCAAGCCAACCTCAGCTTCAAAGGCAAAGACTAAAACAGCTCTAAAGACAAAGAAACAAGTACAGCATTCTCCTGGACAGACTTCCATGCCTAAAAAATGGATGCTTAAAATGGCCGAAGACCTAATTACTTTGATCAGGGGTTCCCATCCCCCTCCTGATAAGAGGTCTAGGCAAGAGATAGAATATGACTCTTCTGTTCAGGTTTCCATTTCCTCTGACTCCTCTTCTGAACAGGGATACTCTCTTCCCCCCTATGTGGATTCTGATGCTGAAGAATCTATTCCTTCAGCCTCTCCTCCTGAGGATTATTCTTTTGGGGAAACCCTGCATACCATGAGGGAAGCATTTTCACTGGGAGAGCCAAGATTACTCAGAATCTAAGAAAAGGCTCAGAGACTTTCTTTTACTACCTCAGCACAGACCTGTTGCTATTCCACCTGTCCTAGACATTGTAGATTATGTATTTTCAGAGTCCGGCCTGTCTCCTGACTCTCTACCCCCTGCACCTGTTAAGCCAGACAGGTACTACAGGGTTCCAGATTCTCATACATTTCTATATAAAAATCCTGCTACTGACCCAGAAACTATATCTCAGGGTCCCAAAGGGGTCAAGGCTTCCATTGCAAAAAAACCCTGTCCCCTCTGATAGGGATTCTAGGGCACTGGACAGATGGGGGAAAAAAGTTTACACTTCTGCTACCTTGGCTGTAAGGGCTTTAAATTGTCAGTTTTATATGCTTAAATATCAGCAATACTTAATGTCACTGCTAAAACAGAAAATGTTGACAAATAAAACAAGGAAATGCAGGATTTATTGCATGCAGCTGAACAAGTGGGAAAGCATACTTTGCAATGTGGTTTTGATTCACTGGAGACCTCTTGCAGGGCCGCTGTTACGGGTTCTGTAATTAGAAGGCACGCTTGGTTAAAGGAACAGAATCTGCCTGATCATGTTAAAGCAAAATTATTGGATGCTCCATTACAGCATGGTACTTTGTTTGGTGTTAAGGCAGAAGAGGTGTTGAAGAAAATGGAGGATAAAGCGAAATCTATGCAGACAGTTAAGGATTTCTTACAGGTACAGCCACCGAGATTTAGCAGGAACTGGCCTTCTAAGAATTGGTCCTTTCCAGTGTCAGACAGGCCACAAAGAGGCAGATACAGATGCCCTAGAGGCAGATCCCAGCCCCATGGCTCATACAGGCCTAAACAATGGGGTGCTTCTACCTCCAAAAGCGGAGAAGACAAATCACAGCCATATAGGAAACAGTCCCAATGACTTTCCTCTGCCAATACCAAGCACTTATCTTTTGGCAGCACCCTTAGGGGGAATACTAGCACTTTTTTCACAAAATTGGCACATGATCACGCAGGACAAATGGGACTTGAATATAGTTTCTCAGGGCTACAGGTTCCACTTTCACACCCTTCCAAAGACAAAATGTATGCCAGACCTGCCACACAATCAATGGGCAGAGGCACAAAAGCAAGTTTCATCCCTCATGGACATGAGGGCTATTCAAGCGAGTACCACAGCAAGAGCATGGACAAGGATTTTACTCAAGACTTTTCTTGGTACCCAGAAAGGACAAAGCCTGGAGACCAATACTGGACCTGTCTATTCTAAACACTTTTCTGGACATTCCAAAATTCAAAATGTTGACTCTGCAACAGCTTCTGCCCATGCTGGGCAAGAAGGCTTGGCTTGTAACTTTGGACCAAGAGGCACACCTGCATGGCCCAATCAGACAATCTTGCAGAAGATGCCTCTAATTCATAGCTGGCTCAATGCACTATCAATTCTCTGCACTGCCCTTTGGCTTATCTACTGCGCCCAGGGTCTTCACAGAATGCCTGGCACCAGTAATTGCATTTTGCAGACAAAGAGGAATCCAAATATATCCTTACTTGGACGACTGTCTTATTCAAGCAGAGTACAAGGACATTCTACTGAAGCATCTGGCGTTTGTAAAAAGATTACTAGTTTGCCTAGGGTACACAGTAAACGAAAAGAAATCAAAACTGGTACCCTCTCAAGAGATAATATTCCTGGGTGCAAGCTTAAATACAACTGCCCAGATGGCTTATCTCACGCCAGACGAACAAAGGCAACTGACTTCTTACTTCGAAAAGATGGCAACAAAGACCCAGTTATCTGCAGGAAAAATTCTGCAGGCTTTGGGCTTCATGGCATCCTGCATTCTGCTAATTCCATATGCAAGACTGCATATGAGAAAACTACAATGGTATCTAAAAAGTGTTTGGACTCAACATTGCCACAGCATGGAAACATTAATTACCCTCATTCCCTGCCTGCAACAGGAGTTTCGATGGTGGGCACAGGCCTGTCACCACAACAAGGGACAGCCATTCACTTTACCCACAGCCAGGCAGACACTAACAACAGATGCATCAGATTATGCCTGGGGGGCCCACATGGCAGGAAAATGTATTCAGGGCACATGGCCCGCAAGCCAAGTGCATCTTCATATCAATCAAAAAGAGATGCTAGTTGTACAGAATGAGAATGCCCTGACAGCCTTCAAGGATCTACTTCATCCAGGACAACTGCCGATAAAGACGGACAATACTACAGTCATGTGGTACATAAGCAAGAAGGCACACATTCCTACCCCCTCTGCAGACAAGCTATGACTTTGCGGAACACAGCATTGACTTATCAAGTACACCTGCAAGCACAATTCCTGCCAGGAAAGACAAATACTGTGGCAGACGAACTACGCAGAAACCTCATCGATCCTCACGAGTGGAAACTTGATCCACAAATCTTCAGCATGATAACAAGGAAATGATGATGCTCAGACATAGATCTATTTGCCTCCCCTCACAACTGCCAACTACAGACATTCTGCACAAGGACTTATCACAGACAAGCATGGAAAGTGGATGCTCTATCATTCAGCTGGAAAACCCTTACAGTATATGCCTTTCCTCCACTGCTTCTCCTACCCAAGGTACTCCTAAAGGTCAGACAAGAGAAGCCAAAAATGATACTGATTGCTCCAGACTGGCAAATTCCTCATTTACTGACCCAACAAAACAATCAGATCCTGCACAGCCAACTCAGAACCCTAAATCTGGCTGCATGGCGGATAATGCAACCATTCAGAGCACTCCTCTCTCTAAAGCAGTTATGGATGTTATTTTGGAGGCCAGGAGGCCCAGCACCAGAAAATCTTATGCAGAAAAATGGAAGAGATTCTGTGCTTGGAACCAGGCACAAGGAATTGACACACTTGTACCAGATATTCTTCAGATTTTACAATACCTAACTGAGATGCTGGACAAAGACCTATCCTTCTCATCAATTAAGATCCATGCCTCTGCCATTTCAGCTCATTGCAATACGGACCCACCTATTTTTTCACATCCACTGCTAAGGCAGTACCTCAGAGGGGCCAAAAACATAAGACTTCCAAGGAGAGCGCCAATACCTGCATGGGACCTCAATTTCGTCTTGGAAAAACTCACACTGCCTCCTTTTGAGCCAGCCAATACAGCTGAGATAAAATGCTTATCATGGAAAACAGCTCTGCTCCTAGCAATAACTTCAGCAAGAAGAGTCTCAGAGTTACAGGCACTAATGGCTGTGGAACCTTTAATTATTTTCCATCCGGACAGGGTTTCTCTAAGGGCAAACCCAACATTTATGCCTAAGGTAGTGTCCAGTGTGGCTCTTAACCAAACCATTCATTTGCCTACCTTTTATCCAAACTCACAGAGTAAGGGGGAGAGACTTCTTCATTCTTTGGACATACACAGTCAGCTGCGCTTCTACTTGGACAAAACTAAAGCTTTCAGAAAGACTGACCAACTCTTAGTGGCATATGCTGCAGGATCGCAAGGAGAAGCTATTTCAAAGCAGACTATTTCAAAATGGATAGGCCACTGCATTCGTTTCTGCTATTCACAACATGGCAAATCAGTGCCTAAGGGCAGTAGGCCACATTCAACCAGAGCAGCAGCCACTTCAGCAGCCTTCCTCAGAGGAGTACCAACCAAGGACATTTTGGAGGCTGCAACTTGGACTTCAGTGCACACTTTTACAAAGCACTACCACTTACCTCTTTTCTCTAAATCCAGAGCAGGCTTTCCAACTGCAGTTCTGCAGGGCCTCATAGCCACTCCTAATTCTATTTAGGCCCAGCCAGCCAACCTCAGCTTTGGGATTCAACCCAAGTGTAATGACTGCAACAGTGAAACACGATGAACATAGTACAGTTGTGTACCTACCATAAATGTAAATGTTCGAGTGTATTCACTGATGCAGTCCAGGTTACCCTCCCACCATCCCCCTTTCATTACTGGGACTTATCTGTACTTCTCTATTCTATACAACCTATGTGGTGTATTTGCTTGTAGGCGAAGGTAATGTTTATATTAGTGCATGCTTTTTTATGAGCAGAATTTTTAGGCTACCCTTTTGGGGGCACCTGACATCTGGGGCAAGAAAAACTGAAGAAAATGGCGTCGGCTGCATCTTTTATACCCCTGGTGCACTGACGTCAGGGAAGAGGCGACAGCAACCGACGCTGGACCAGGACTTTGGAATTCAGGCTGACTGCAGGTAGCCTACCAGCAGGATAACCCAAGTGTAATGACTGCAACAGTGAATACACTCGAACATCTACATTTATGGTAGGTACACAGCTGTACTTTTTTGTCTCTCTGGCCTCTTCAGGTGTACTGGCTTGGAAATAGTGTGATGATTTATGCTCATACATTTGCTTGTGTACTGTTAACATCCACGTACTTAGATTATACATCAGACATGGCCCTGTGGAAAATTTTGCCTTTGATACCCCGGATAGACATCCACGTTATTCAGGGATAAAACCCAACAGTTTGGAGCAGTTATCAGTAGAACATCTACTATTATGGCAAGTTCTTACACAGCTGTACTTTATGCAGTAAGCAATAGAGAAGCAAGTGTAGTTCATCCCAGCAATCTTGAGGTCTCAAGAGGCAAATGTGACATTCAAGTTGCTATATCCTATTCTCTTCAGAATATTTTTTTATGGAGGATCCGACATTTTTGGATGCAAGAAGAGGCTAAGGAGGAAAAAAGAAAGTTTGGCCATTAAAGGGATTCTGCTTTTCATTTTTCTGATTGTAACAAAACTCAGAGAGACTTTGCTAGTGAAACTTTTTTCTTTCTTTCAAAGGTAAATGCTTGAGTATCAGAAAAAAGCCCAAGAGTTGAAAAGAATCAGGGGAACCTTGGACTTGGCCAGAGATGGGGGTTGGGAGATCAAGATGATCAGGAAAAAGATTAGCGGCCTTGCAAACATAGTGAACAGGTAGGAGAACAGTAAAGCAGCAATCCACACATGCACACACCCCTCTGTGTGTGTGTGTGTGTGTGTGTGTGTGTGTGTGTGTGTGTGTGTGTAGGATTAAACATGTGAAATGTGGCTCTATAAAAAGTGAATGAGAAAGACTGGGCATTCATTGACGGTATTAAACTGGTAGGTGAACTATAATGCATACACCCAACTTTGTCATTAATATTTAGGAAGACACCGACAGGAATGAACATGTAACTTTAACTAAAGCAGTTTTTGTTCTTAACATTTATATAAAAATGTTGTGATGTAAATCGCATGTTATATTGTAAAGCACTTCTGTAAAACATACAGCCACAGGAATTTTAAATGTGCAGTGAGACTTTTAACAGGATACTAGTGATAGTAAAGTAAGAAACTATTCTTAATAGTCGTAATGTATCCTTACTTTTCATTATAACAAAATAGGAAAGTTTGGAAAGAAGCAAGTTAAATTTAATATAATGCTGTGATCTTGGGTTGCAGCTAGGGATGTAAACGTGCATCGATAATTTTATAGAATTAAGATATTCTTTCCTATTTTATAGAGGTGGATGTCTTGACTAGTGTGTTTAGTTTAAGCTATCAATAAATGTCTTAAGCAAATAGACTTGAAAAACAAAATACGAATGATGAAAAGTGTGTTATGTGGTAGTTCTTTCTGGCATTTTAAAGTTACTATATTTTTTTCTGATTAACATATGCTGCTGTTTGGAGCCAATGATCCTGCAGGTTCACTCCGTTATTCATGAGAGGTCTAATCAGTATATTCAAAATGAAATCTGCAGTGGTTCTTTATTTTCCAAGTTACCAGCTGTTTTCTTTCCATTAGCAGCTATTCTTTTTTAATTCTAGACAGTAAACCTGCAGGTCCAAGAAGTTAATCATGGTTACTGTCCTTACAGTATGATCTTAGTGAAATCTGCAAGGTGCACTGTAGTGCATAGTACTTTGGTAAGCAGTTCAGTGAGAAGTAAGTTTGAAACTGTAGGAGGTGAATATGTTATACAAGTAGTTGCCTCCCCAGTTTTATTAGTATTTTAATGCCTTACATGTAACAGGGTACAATAAGTGTAGTAAGAACACTTTTCTTAAAGCTAGAAGTTACTGTTTACTGAAAGCATATAAGCTATTGTC
This sequence comes from Protopterus annectens, assembly GCF_019279795.1. NCBI lineage: Eukaryota > Metazoa > Chordata > Ceratodontiformes > Protopteridae > Protopterus > Protopterus annectens. Next base: position 757,165,284 of record NC_056733.1, on the reverse strand, counting down.
CATATTTGGGAAGAAGAGTAGAGATAAGAACAAATCAGTATAAGTGGGGAATACATGCTGTTGTAATATTGGGTGCAGCTATTGATTTGGGCAGTTTCTGATATTTGGAAAGGTGGATTTCATTTTTGAAAAGTGTACATAATTGTGTGTTTGTGAGTTAAAGGGAAATGGGACTTGAAAATGTACTTAGTTTTTTTCCCCTTAGTGTTATTGAAGTGAAACGTCTGGAAAAATCTGTTCAAACAGAAATAAGCTACTTGTGAGATTAGTTTACCACACACAAGTATGTGCATGTAAGAGGCAAGTCAGAAATAAATATTCAAAAGAACTGTCATTTATAATATTGGGGAGTGGATGCTCTTTCGATAGTAGCATACAATGTAAATGGCCTTACAGGAGCAGGCAAAGAGCAGACAGTATTGAATTATATAACAAAATGTAGAAAGCAAATTGTAATTTTACAGGAGATATTTGGGCAGAAATGAGCATGTAAATTTGATAGAGGATTTAACGGCACATATTCAACAAAATGTCAAGTACAAAAGAAGAGTCCCTGATATTCTTCTGAATGTCCATTTTGAAGTCCTTTCTTTGTCAAATTCATATGCCCATTTCTGTCCAAATGCATATCCTGTAGCATTGCTTTTTGCAGCCTAGACTTGTTAATATAATTCATTGCTTTCTGCTTTTTGTATGTACCTGTAAGATTATTTATATGTTATGTTAATACTGGCAATGCAGTTATTCTGGTACAAAAGCTATTAGTAGTCCTACAATATTGTACATGACCATCCTTTTGAATATATGCTTCCATTTTGCCTCTTAAGTGCACATGCTAATGACTGACAGGCTGATCTTGTGTAGCTGCAGCTGCTTATCTTTATTTGAACCCATGTCTCGTTTTCCTGTACTTTTCTCTGCAGTAAAAAACACTAAAAAAGTACATTAAAAATCCAGTTTAACTCGTAGTAAACATACAAGATGAGGCATGCACTTTCCTGATAAGTCCCATCCCTTCATGTAAGATCGGTTGCCTAAAATTAATGTTTACACCCACAGTTATCACCTGTTTTAAAATTAGGGTTAACTATGGTAAGAGACATGATAGACTCCCTGTTCTTTCCTATTCTTTCCTACATGGATAGTTATCTATGTTCATCTCTCAAATGTGAAAAACAAACCTTTGTGGTTTCAGTAAACACTAACTTTCAGAAAAAGTGCACTGGCTAACCTTAAAAAAACATAATTTGGCTCTGTTCTTTTTAATTTCTTAAAATACTGTGGCTGCTTGGAAGGGAGCTACTGCTATCATTTGCTTCCCAAAGATTCAAACTTTATTTTACTAACTGAGCTGCTTGTCAGTATCCCTTTAAACTGACCTTGTGCATCATAGAGTTCACTTAGAACAAATCGTTTCACTAAACTTCTTGTCAGTTGCCCTGTGAAAGTAAATTACCTTGTACCTTGTAGATTTCAGTGCAAACACATCTGTACCTGCAGGCTGCTTTTCTTCAGCAAAAAGCAGGTACCAATGGCAAAAATGGCTAGTGATTTTGCAAATGAAAAAGAGAAATAATGTTTTCTTGTTTTCTGTATTTTCTATTGTATTTAAGCCTTTTTTGCTTGAAAAGTGTCTATAGCTTATAGAATGAGCATTAATCTAGATACCAGCCTCTGTAAAACTGGAGAAATTATTTAATTCTACATATAATATTCCCTCCCCCAAGTAGCCAATATTCACAATATTATGGCCTTTCTTGTCACTTACAACCAAGAAAATGTACTTTCTTAGTTTAATGTGACTAGCATACTTAAAATACCTCTGGCTGCATCCTATATCGAACTTTAATATGACATACTGTTTAGAGTAAAACATTCATACAAATATTAATAAGAACAAAAACCTGTTCCTGGTTCTTCTAGTGAGTTACTGGTCTTTTTCTCTCTCTCAAACATTTTATTTTGGAACCGTGGAATGCATCTCACTGGAAGAAAATGATGGTCTACATCACATGGGATTACCCATTACCAACAGTTCAAAAGATAAATGCAAAAAAACAGATATAGTGATCCATGAAAATAAGACAAAAGTAGTATTGATCATTGAAGTCACTATACCCAGTGACTACAGTGTCTTGCTTACAGAAAGAGACAGTCATAAAATATCAGGATTTGCAGGCAGAGACAAGAGCAATGTGGATGAAAGATGCACAGACAGTTCCAATAGTAGTAGGAATAACAGGTCTTATAAAAAAAATCTACAATTGTATTTAGATATGTTACCAATACATGTAGCTCCATACAAATTGCAGGAGTCGTCATTACTGGGCACATTGTGGGTGCTGCGAAGAACACTTCTGGCTAACATCAAAGATTGAAACAATACTAATTTCATGAACTTTAATCATACTTTGACTTAGGAATGGGGTCCATTCCCATCATGGTATTAGAAACCCAAAAGATTTGGAGAAATTAAAAAAAGATTCTCTGTGGATGTTTTTATTGTCAGAAGTTTAAGAAGTAGAGTCCGTTCAGCTTGTTGACTCACTGTTTGTTGGCTAATCTTTTTTCCCAACATAGCCTGTTCTGAATCCAGAAATGCCTTTGGTCATGCAGGAAAAATTCTTTGGACAGCTGGGTATAGCAACTTGAATCTCTCACCTGCTTCTTGACATCCCCTAATTGCCAGGATGAACTTGCTTATCTTCCTAGTCTATAGCAAATACTAATTTTCCACAAACACTCTGTTGTAACTAGTTTAGTTTTAATAGTTTTCCTTTCTGTCACAGTTTTGTCAATAGCACCTCTTTCTGCTTGTATGATTACATGTTTACTAAAAAATACTAATACATGTCTTAGCTGCTTTCTGATAGACAGGTTTGAGCAGAGACGTGATGTGCACTATCAATGAAATGCTGTGGAACACTGTCAAGTTGCTTCTCTGTACTTCATAAAATTAATGCAGTTTGCCCCTTCTAGCTCCTTTGGTATAGCAACAATTCTCAAGTTTTTTTTGTGAGCTCTCTTTTGTATCTCTGCTATTTTTGGAAACAGCTCTTCTTGAAAAGCCTCATGTTGAGCCGATTTTCCTAAATTTTGTTCTGTGATTCGTGCAGTTTTCTTTCACTTGATTTGAATACCTTCTTAAAGCTTCTGTTTTTCCAGCCTTTTGTCATTTTAATATATAAATGTATCCATATCCAGTGTTTCACTTATTTTCAACATCTCTGATTGCATTTGATTTATTTAATTTTCTTCTGAATTTCTGGAAGGCATCTCCTGTACTAAAACTGAAACTTGAACTACTCTTTGCTGAACAATTTGAAGGTTTTTCCAAGCTTGGGATTTTTCTTTCTTTCTTGTTGATCTTCGCTATCTGTAAATTTCTTCCTTGCTAGATTCAGGCAATGCGATAACTAGCCAGTTAACTGAATTTTAGCCAAATTGCTAACTTTTTCTGGCTTTTTAAACAGTGTTTCAGTTTTCACAGTGGGTGAGCTCTAATCCTGTTCCTCAAAAACTGTGGCCATTTTGGAAATCTGAAGTTAATATAATGTTGTACTTATTTTTGAATATATCACCTAAGTTATAGGCTGAAACCAGTGAGAAAGGTACTGTTGTAATGGTCAGCTTAATGATGAGTAATGTTTGCAATCACATGGAATATTAAGAAATTGTCAAATCTTGTAAAAAAAAAAAGATCCAGGGTGTTCGTGTACATTAGGAAAATTAGAGCTTTGTTTGTATTGCTACAAGAAACTCATTTGAATTACATTTAGCATTTTAAACTAAAACCTTGGGTGAAATGATTATGCTTCTCATTGTATCCATCAGGAGGCAAAAGAGTTGTTGCTGCACTATTGTAAAGAAGTAATGGCTTTTGAGCTGCTTGCAGTACAAAAAAATAAGGAAGGTAGATTTGTAGTAGTAAGAGGGAGTGTTATGCACTATTATAAATCTATCTATCCTACCTGATGTTGCTCAGCAAACAGCAGCTAGATTAAGAGAGTGATTTACAGCACAGAATGGGATGTTTTCTTTGCAAAAGTCTGGAATACAGTTTCCCACTGGTGAAGGGGGATATATGTGTGTGTGTGTGTGTGTGAATTCTTTTGCATCCTATATATAATTTCCTTTATAATAAATAAATATATATATATATATATATATATATATATATATATATATATATATATATATATATATATATACACACACACACAGTGATCTTAAAGCTCACAGTGTACATGTATTAGGGAGATTCATTTATTAGTATGCTACACTAACTGGGAAGACAGAAGAGCATGAGGTACTAAGGCTTCCTACAGATGATTACATGCATCTCCCATGCACATATAAATTGTATCCAAGATCAGATAAAATCATGGTTAGCAAGCAACATGTATTAGGTTATTGAGAGTTTACTTAACAAGTTTATCAGCCCACACTTCATTGCTCATGAGAGTTAATATCAACAGTTAGATTTACCTGTGCTAACCCTAACCCTGTCTCTGCCCAACTCCAACCTGCACTTTATCTTCCTAAAAAAATATTCCCTAGCAGTACCACTATTTAATATTCAGGCAGATTAATGTGGTGGTATTGTTTGTTTTTTGGAGTTTTTTCTTCCTATTTAAATCTGTTTTAGTTATTTGCATTTTTTTAAAGTGATCTCAAACAGTCTTTCTTTTACAATGAGTTTAATGTGGGATGTGAGTATTGTGTGTTTGGGATTTTTAGTTTTCAGGATTAGTTGGTGTCTGTGTCTTTTTGCCAACATTTTGTAATTTTTTTTTTTTTTTGCTTCTGGATTATTGATTGTGTTGATCAAGTTGATGATATTTCTATTTGAGGGTATATGACTGAATGCAGCAGCATCTGGGCCATATGGTTTCTAAAGAGGATAATGGAATATTTGGTGCATTAATGTTAGGATAATGGAATCTTCAGTGTGTTAATATTTCTCTTTTAGTTGACTCTTCAGACAAGGGTTTTACCTGAAAATTGGAAGAACGCTTTAATCTAAGTCCCCAGGGAAGGCAAATCTGGTGAAATCATCAGCTACCATCCAATTAGTCCTAACGGTTTTATTTATAAAGCTTTTTAGAGACCTGCTGTCAGTCCTGTTTCAAAATCAACTAGCCAACCTACTGAGACTATGGAACTTGTCTTTCTCTGAAGCCACTCATGCATATGTAATCTGTTGAATTTTTATTCAAATCTGACTGATTCCTTGGACATGAGTGTACCTGTAAATATTGTATGAATTTGGAACAAAACCACGAAACACCAAACACTAGTCCAAAAACCAATAAATCCAAGGAATAAGACCACAGTATTGCACCAAAACACACAGTTTATTACAATTTAGTGCTTTCATCCCGGAAATATGGACTTCATCAGAATAAATAAATAATTGTAACCATAAACTTTTATACATTTAAAAATCACATGCTTCATAATTGTAACCATAAACTTTTATACATTTAAAAATCACATGCTTCTGAGTTCAGAAGGACCTAAGAAGATACGCTTTTTGTCCTAAGTTCATTTTAGTGCCCTAAAACAGAAAAAGGACCCTCAGAGCAATTTTTCATCTAAGTCAACTCGGCAACAATTTAAAGGAGTCTTTCTGGACAGTCAGGATGCAGTCAGCATTAGTGCTTTTATGTTTCCCTGCACATCCATTTGGTCTCAGCACATCCTTCTGGATACTCACCAATCATATGGTACCAGTTGCAGCTCACATACAGCTCCTAGGGATACAGATTTTCTTGTATTTGGACATTTGGCTCCTGGCATCTCCATCTGTGGATCAGTATATAGTGACAAGGCAGTACTTGCTCCACATCTGCCTGCCTTTCAGGATCACTGTCAGTATAGCCAAATTCAGTCTGGAAACTTCCCAGGAGCTAGTTCTTATAGGCTGCTGAATCAACACCCAAAATCAGCTAGCAAGCTTACATCAAGAAAGGGTCTCAGTCATAGAAAAACAGGTCTCACTTCTGCTACACCAGGAAAGACCATCTGCAGCCATCATCTAAAGGTTCTCTGTTTACTGGCTGCCTTGATCTAAATGGTTCCTCCTGGTAGACTGAACATGAGAATACCACAGTAGGTGCTTCAGACCTAATAGATATCTATCCTGTCAACCAGTGCATCACATGGTCAGATTGTCAAATGCCATGAAGAAAAATCTACAGGGGTGGACCCTTCCACAAAATTTGACAACTGGGTCTCTTATTACCAAACCATTTGCCAAAACAATGGTAACTATGTACATGTCTCCCCTTAGGTGGGAGACCACTTCACAAACAAGGCAGTGCAAGGTTCATGGACTACAAGAGAGACGTCCTTGCACATTAGTGTACTTCAGATGAGGGAAGTCCTCCTATCATTATGGGCTTTTCAGAATTTGCTGCTTTGAGGTGCAATTACAATACAATCAAACAACATATTGGTGGTGTGGTATGGCATAGCAAAAAGCAATCAAGTCTTAAGGCTTGACTTTTATTTATACCACAAGTGGCAGTCTAGGGAACTTGGTTTAATCCAGTGCTGATATTTTTTCTAGTGCAAATGAGAATAGCATATTGCATAAGCCCAGTACATTTGTTCCAGTTTCTAACCCTGTAATTGACATCTTCGAAAAAGTTTGTACTAATGACATTTATGCATGGTTTTTGGGTAAGAATTGCTTAAAACTAATTTGACAGTTTGAAAGGGCTGCTTTGTAGAATTTCATTTCTAATGATAGTTGTTATCAAAAGTGCTTATGGGGGTGCTGTAGTGGTTCTGGATCCAAGGTTTTATAATAATGCCATTCAGATGCTCTTGAGTGTTAGTAAAGTATATGAATGGCTTCTGAGATGTGAGGTGAATGATACATTACAGAGGATGAGAAAGGAAACCTATTACCTTTATACTAATAGCAGAGGTGTTACATTTCTTTTATGTGGCGTATCCTGTTGTCCCTGTGTATTATGCCTTGCCCAAAGTGCATAAAGATCCGATGAACCCATCTATGATGCCTGTTGTCTCATTAAGGGGTTAGATAACAGAGCCACTCTATATGTAGAACATCAGCTGGAAGGGATGCTATCTTTGATGTCTAGCTTTATCAAAAAGTTATTACTGTCGTTTATAAAACTGTATGCTTGGTACAGAATGAATGTGAAAAAAGATTCTTGTTTAAAAAAAGTATATATAAGCATCTTTATTAAATTATCACTTATGACATAGGAAATCATACATTTATATAAATGAAAACAAACCAATCTGACATAATCTTAGTTGCAAACATTATACATCACTAAAGAGCAGGTTGTAAATGCCCTCTCTAAGGCCAAAAACACAGCATCAATGGGACCTGATAACATCCCAGGCTGCGTCCTACATGGGCTCAAACATGAATTAGCATCACCATTGGCTACTCTTTTCAATCACAGTCTAAGCACCGGCTTCGTCCCAGCTGAATGGAAAAACAGCCACCAGTATTCCCTTGCACAAAGGTGGTGCTTCGGCTGAACCCGGGAACTACAGACCTATTACCCTGACTAGCCTTATTTGCAAGGCCATGGAGAAAATTATCATGGACCTTATCAACAAAGATATAGGTAATCTCCAAACACTAGATCCTACCCTGTTTGGATTTGTCAAGTGGAGATCATGCAAGGCCCTGGACGAGGGGAAATCTCTGCGTACAGCTTACCTAGATCTGGCAAAGACATTTGACACTCTCTCTCAAGTAGGCATCATTGACAAACTCTCCCAGCTAGACATATCAACGCTTATGTTGTAAAGTGGGTTGCGAACTGGCTCTCTGATAGAACTCGTACAGTCAAAATAGGGGAATCTACCTCCAACAGCAGACCTGTTGCCAGTGGTGGTCCACAGGAATCGGTCCTGGGACCTCTACTGTTTGGAATCTATTACTCTGAAGTACAAGGTAAAACCAAGGAATTGTGGCTGACAAAGTTTGCTGACGATTGCAAACAGGATGCAGTCATAGCCTCTCCAAAGATGTCAGCATCCTTCAAGAAGGTCTTAGGCAAACAAATGATTGCTGCCAAAGTCATGGCCTCAAACTCTATGCAAAAAATGTATTATCATCCCTTTCATCAAGAGTGATGTTCCTGCAAATTACTACATCAGTGGCAATACCCTAAGTACGCACTCAGTGGTGAGAGATCTGGGCACTCTGGTTTTGAGCAACCATGCCTTTGATCACCGTGTCTCCAGAGTGATAAGAAGGGCATTCTGTATGGCTCACCTCACAAGTAAGAGCATTGCCTCAAGAAAAAGTGAAGTTATTACCTCCCTATACTCTTCACTCATTAGGCCAATAATTGAGTACAACTCCCCTTGTGGCATGTACCTTTCAAAGCACCTGCGGCAACTGAAGAGATCAGAAAGGTTCCTCACAAAGAAAATTCAAGGTCTTCAGCAGCTGTCCTATGTGGTTTGGCTGAAATCACTGTCACCTTGTTCTGTTTCATGCAGACTACTCAGAGGTGATCTCTGCCTTGCATATAAGACTATCTCTGACCCTGCTTTATTGGAAATGCTGCACATCGACAAGTCAAATGGCACATGGTTTACTTGCTCTAAAGACCTAAACCTGGTATGTGACATCAGTAGAACCTGCTGGTGGGACAGATTTGTCCCCCAGAGGTCACCATACCTTTGGAATAGACTCCCATTTCACATCAGACAAAGCCACCTCATTAGCCCTCTTCAAACACAATCTGGATGATTGGATGGGTAACCGTAAATTCACCCCGGGGGTTTCACCTGTTTCCCTCTTGGACAGGGGGCAATAGGTGCTGAACATAACAAGGGTAAATTTGAGCTAGTGGCCCGAGGGCCCTTACATGCCTAGCCTAGTAACTTCCTATAATGAGCCTATGATCACAAACCATATTGACATAATTTTAGTTGCAAACATGTACCCAAACATTGTCAGTCAAATATCACATAGCTCATTCAAAACCTGCCTTCTTTTTAACCTCATTCCTCCCCTGTATGTATTGTTCCCACAATTCCCATTTTTTCCTATGTAATTTGCTCCTACCCTTTTCTAAACATCCTCAATTCCTGTTGTTTTTATCTCTGTTACTATATTCACTGCTTCTAGTACAGCTGGTTTAGACCTTAATTTCCATTTTCTACTAATTGCTTTTTTGGCAGCCACCATAATTAGACGCAACAAGGCCTTACTATGACTAGACAGTTCCAATTCTGTATCATAGTTCAGAAAAATCATTTCCCTAGATACACCAGTTTGCAAACCCAGTATCTCTAATAAAGTAGTCTGTAGGGAATATTTGCCAACTCATTAAACTCCCAGAAAATATGTTCCCAATTACCTCTTTCTTCCCCATCATAACTCCAGTATTTGCTGTCTACCTGAGGAAAAATTCTCTGAAGACTGCTTGGGATATAAAATACCTATGTAAACATTTCCAAGCAAAAATCCTAAATCGTTTAGATTTTGTTGCATGTTTGGGAGACATACATAAATCCCCTATTGCTTCTTTGTGTATTCCTTATCCATTCTCTCTTCCCAATCAATTCTAACTGCCTCTGATTCTTATCCTCTGGTTCTCATAGTGGCCAGAAAACTCTGTTCCCTCAGATGTTGTGGACCTTGTTACAACCTATCACAAGAATTCAGCCAAAAAATGTACAGGGGCAAATAAAAAGTTTCTTTGTGGATCCAGGGCAGAAGTATTTCCCCAATGTCAGCACCATTGGACGAGTTCCTAGTCTTCCTGACTGAGCTATACAACAAAGGGACTGGCTGCTCCACAATCAGAATTCACTTGGCAGTTGTCTCATCTCTTCATGAAGGCTTTCCAAGCCACTCAACAGCTGCATGCCAATCTTGCACAGCATTTCTTAAAGCTGTCTTCCATTTCAGACCCCCTTTAATTGGACCTCCATCCACTTGAAATCTAAACTTTGTACTGGAATACCTGATGAGACCTTCTTTTGGACCGGGTAGTTTAGTAGATACGAAGTTCCTCATATAGAAGGCAGTGTTTCTTGTGACCATTACTTTGGCAAGATGGATTTCAGACTTCCATGCCTTGTTTTCCAATGTCTTATATCGTTTTTCTTTAAGACAAAGTCCCTCAGAGAACAAAGCTATCCTTTCTACCAAAAGTTCCTACAAAGACTAATTTGAATTAGTATATTCATTTGCCTGTATTTTTCCTAAGCACATTAACATTGCTTTGATATACATAGATCAGTGTGATTTTGTTTGGACTGCACAAGGAACTTCTGGAGGGATGAACAGATTTTGTTAGATTTTCAGCTGCAAAGCTTGGTCAAAAGATATCCAAGGTTATATTAACAAAGTGGATTACAGACTGCTTCTACTTCTGCTATGATAAAGTGGACAAGGAACTCACTGTCCCACCAAAAGCAGAGCTCAAACTACATCCACAGCCTTTCTACAAAACCTTTTGCTTTAGGATATCACATCATCATCTACTTGGTCTTCTCTACATACATTTGCTAAACACTACAGCCTTGACTCTATTTCCAGAGCAAGAGCTTCCTTTGGAACAATCATTTTGAAAGGCTTATTGGGGTAGGCCACCCACATTAAATGGAATCTGTTTTGCTGTTTCAGTGTCTGGATGGGATCTGAGAAGTATGAGGTAAAGTACTTAACAGATCATTAGATTTCTCAAGTCTTTTTGAGCAGTGGAAAAAAATCCACCTAGCACCCCCCCCCCAAAAAAAATTGTCCTTTGCTGAGAGACTTGTAAGTGATTTTTTGGAAGGCATACATTTTTTTGCATTTTACTTTAGAGCTAGTGGTACAATAATGGGAAGAATGTGAATATGGAGGGTTCAGCAGCAGGGAAGAGACTATGAGTATGAAGAAGCTGGAGCTTGTGAGGAGTATGCTGCCTTTACCAGAGGGTGCCAAAGGCACTCAGCCTGCAGTTCTCCATATCCAGACCATGACTAGAGAAATCTAACATTCCTGTATGTACATAATCAACCATATCTCATAACATAACAATCTGGAAGAAGTTTAGCAACGGGGACAGTCTGCGGTGCAGTGCACAACTCATGTCAGGAACTTTTGGATTCGTCATAGGAACAGGAATGTCCTCTGGAACTTCCTCTGAATGGGAACAATTGGGAACAATTGACTACTGATTGGTAATGTGGTTCCAGTTTGTCTCGACAGACGTCTCTGAGTAGGTGAACCAAGATGTTTATCACGAGGAATATTTCTGAGAGTCAAGAAATTCAGGAAACCATCACTTTTATCTTGTTTTGACTTCTCTAGTAACTGTTTTGCACTTTGAACTGCATGTTCTGCCAAACCATTTGACTGTGGGTACTCTGGACTAGTGACATGAGTAAAGTCCCATTCTTCAGCAAATCTTTTGAACTGTTGGCTTGTAAACTGTGTGCCATTGTCAGAAATAACTGTGTGTGGACTACCATGGAATGCAGAATGACTGCGTAATGACAGTACTGGATGCTAGGTTGGGAAGTAGGTCAATCTCGAACTAATTGGAAGTAAGAGTCTAACACCAAATAATGTTGACCATTCCACTTTGAAAATGTCTGTGGCTACTGTCGATGAAGGTAGCTCCGGAATCTGGTTAAGCTGAAGCAGTTCCTCCTGTTGATGTGGCTTTGTACTATCACACACTGAACAATATAAAAGTGATCTGTCAATGTCTTGTGTAGAAGGCCAAAATTTTACATCTCCTGCCCTTCTTTTGGTAGAATCGAATCCTGGGTGACCGTGATGCAAGATAGTAATGTACTCTGGTTGCAAGGACTTTGGAACAATCTCTTTCGGACCTTTCATAATGACTCCTTTGTCTGACAAAATCTCATCTCTGTATGGAAAATAAGGTTACATTTTTTGAGGTAAACTAGATTGCTTTGACGGCCATCTGTGATTGATAAAATGATTGAGCCTTTGTAAAACTGGATCTGTGGCTGTGTGATCTCTCAGCTCATCAAGACTTGTGGAAGAATTTCTCACTTCCATGACTTCAAAGTAAAGGTTCTCATTCTTGTGCTTTTTAGTGGTATTTCTGGGTGATCTAGATAAGGTATCAGCAAGATAAAGAAGTTTGCCTTTCTTTTAGACAAGATTGAAACTGTACTTTTGCAATCCCAGCATCATATGTTGCAGTGTGGCTGGAGCTGAATGCATAGGCTTTCTCAAGATAGTGACTGATGGTTTGTGGTCTGTTTCGATCTGGATAAGTTTACCATAAACATAATCATGGAACTTCGAACATGCAAACACAATTGCCAAAGGCTCTTCCTCAATCTGGACATACTGCATTTCATTTTGGGTAACAATTCTCGATGCATAGGCAACAGATTGATCCTCTTGTAGAATGACTGCAAAAACCAAAATTTGAAGCATCCCAGGAAAGTGTTACTGGCTTGTGAACATCATAGTACCGGAGTGTTGGTGGATTAGCAGTTCTCTGTTTCAAGACATAACATATTCTTTGGTGTTGCTCTAACCAGGACCAGGATACATCTTTACGTGTCAGCTCTCTGAGTGGTGCGGATAGTTGGCTCAAGTCTGGAATGAACTTGCCTAAGTAGTTGACAATGCCAGGAAAACGTTGCAGGACCTGAACTTTGTCTGGTGTTGGCATCTCGAGAATGGCTGTTTGTTTTGAAGGGTCTGGCCGTAGGCCTGAACTTGTAGATAAATGGCCAGCATAAGTAACTTCTATCTTGAACTTGCATTTCTGTGCGTTGAGCTTAAGATTTACTTGACGTGCCCTTTCTTGAATTTTTCTGAGGTTTCTGTCATGCTTTGCTTCATCATGACATCCTACTAATATGTCGTCTACTATAATAGCTCAAGGATACCCAAAAAAATTTGCTCCATTGCACGTTGAAAGACTTCACTTGCAGAATTTATCCCAAATGGCATTCTCAAAAATCTGTACCTGCTAAATGGAGTACTGAACGTAGTGAGCAACGATGATTTCTTGTTGAGCTGAATTTGCCAAAATGAACTCTGCATTCAAGACAGAAAAAATAGTGGCATTTGGCCTCAAAGCTGCAAATTCTTCGACTGTGCACATTGGATGTTGTCTTTTTAGTGCTTTGCTCAAGTCTTGTGGGTCAATACATATTCTGATGTCATCTCAGCTTTTCTTATGAGCTACCACCATGGAAGATAACCATTCAGTTGGAGTTTTAACTGGAATAATCACACCTTGTCGCACCATTTTGTCTAACTCTGCTTTGACTCTGTCCTGCATGGCTAGACTTTACGTGCTGGCCTGACCTCTGAGTCTAACTTCATGGAGTACACAACTGGAAGTTTGCCTAGTTTGTCTTTGAACATATCAGCATAGGTAGAAAGAGTGTACTGGGCAAAATTAGAGCAGTGGTCTGTTAGGCTAACATGATGGACTTCCTTATTAAATGAAAGCAGTCCCATTTTCAAAGTGTCTGTGAGCCCTAATAATGACTGGATGTGCCTCTTGACCACATAAAATAACAAGTCGTAACTTCTCCCAGCAGAGTAATATGAAAGCACTACTGAGCCTTGGGTTTGAATTTCTTCACCTCCATGAGCAATAAGCTTTGCACACCTTGTCAAATCAAGCCTTTCACGTTTACACACTCTGGCAAATGTTTCTACTGACATAACCTTGCACTTGGAACCTGTAGCAATTTTGAGCCCTATGGGTTTGCCATTTATCCAAACAGTACAAAATACTTCATTCTTTGCCCTTAAATCTACTGCATTGATCATTTCATGGAGCACTGGCACACCATCAACATAAATAGGAGGTTTGCCACTGTCTAACTGATCAACTTGTTTTTTTTAAATGTTCCCTTTTAATAAAAGAATGTGGCCTTTTGATTTAAAGTTTTTTTTTTTCAAATGATTCCATTTATTGCATTTGTGACATTGTTGACCAAAAGTTAAACACTTTTCCCTTTTAGATTCATGATTACCACCACTATTATGACAGGTGGCAGTGAAACTAGATTGGGCCCCATGCTTTGAGTTTGCTGACTCACTCTTATACTTCACTGAGACTGTGCGATTTCTGGAATTTGCTAGAAAGCTCTAGGGTTTACCAGTGAGAGCTGCAGGAGTTACAGTTGCTGCCATGTGCGTGGGCCAGTTTCTTCTAATAACATGCTGCATACTATCAACATGTGCTTTATCACTGTGCCTTCTAGAGCTGTTCTCATTTGTAAGCATATCTGTGTGCTTTTCTGTGAGTTCGTATATCTGACAAATCTCAGTGCTCTTATTCAAAGTTAATTCACTGTCACGAAGCAAAATCTTTTTCACAGCATCATCTTTTATACCACACATAAGTCTGTCCTTTATTAATTCATCCCTTAAATCACAAAATCTGCACATTTTAGCTTTATTTCTCAGGTCAGTTATATATGCTGCAAAAGTTTCACCAGGCTTTTGATCCTTTGTGTAAAATAAGGCCTTTCCATTGTAACATTTGTCTGGGGGTTACACATTTCTCTAAATTTACGTTTTAAGCACACCGGGTCCTCCCTTGGCACAGCCTGTACAACAATATGTTGGCTTTCTCCCTCTCCGGTATAGATAGCTGGTGCATACACAAATGAGCATTCCCTTTCTATGGCATCTGACCCAGCTAAATTAAGCAGAATGAATGCTTTTGTGCAGTCATCAACTTCATCAGAAAATGCAGCCTGTATGAAAATGTAATCTTGCTCAAACACTCTCCAGTTCTCATCAATATTACTGTCAAACACAAGTGCAATGGGTTTTTGAAATGCATCTGCCAGGCCCACAAATTATAGACAAACCCACTGAAAATATGGCCCTTGTAATTATGTCTGAGCAAACAATTTTGTGAGCTTGTAACAACATTCAAATGCACAAACTCTTCAAAATACTGTACTTGGTGAAATATGCCCTGTAATGGCTGTGCTTTATGAAATATGCTTTGTAATGGCTGTACTTTGCAAAATATGCTTTGTAATGCCTGTACTTTGCGAAATATGCTTTGAAATGGCAGTACTTTGCAAAATAGTTTTACTGTAACACTAAAGAAACATGCAAACACTTTATAGACTTTTGATAACTCAGTTATATTTGTTTAATATGAAATACACATGCTTTGCAAAAATTCTATAGTTTCCTTTTATTTTATTCGTTTTATGCAACCTGGACTTCATTTCAAACATTCCCATAGTAATTTGAATATTTTAATCAATATTGTACATATCTGCTTATGTGAATATCATTTAGAACATTCTGTATGCCTCATTTCATATTATATGAAAACAAATATTGCTGAGCAAGTTTTAATATCTGAAATTAATTTCTGACCTGTTTTGCGAAGTTCTGCACACTTAGGAATTATCCACTCCTGAATATTCCACCAGCTGCTAGCAAGTACCTTAAGTAGTTTTACCCACGCCGTGTTTGACTTCATGCCCCTTGGATATGCTGGTTCTGCCTCCTTGTCCTTTAGACATGACATTTGTTATGCCATGCCCTTTTCGGTATCCCACTTCTGACACCATGTCACTCGTTTGTCTCTAACATTTAACAAGAAGTCTGGGGTTTTGTTTAGATGCTTTAATACATAGAAACCGATCAGGATGGATAGCATCATTATAAAATACTAACAAACTAGTTAAGCGACAGACCTTGCATACATACATGCTTACCTCCCAACTGCTTACTACAAAATGGCAGTTGGGCTCGCACGTGCTCAGTATTTATACACTTGTGCAAGCCCTTGAATAGCTTCTTAAAGGTATGCACACATATTGATCTACAGTCTGGTACATTGCAATTCAGCACAGTCTTTCTCCAAGCTGTATACATTCCCTCAGAACAAAACTTGGTGTCAGACTACTTGAGGAAGTCCAAGGCAGACCTTCATGAATGGATGCTGAATTGAGAGATCTTCCTTCACATTGATTCCCAGTGGGGAATTCCCAAGATAGATCTTTTTGCTTTCACTCTAAATAAACTGCTCAGGTTGTTCTCCACCAGAGTTCCTCACAAGGAAGCTTGAAAAAATGGACAGCTTCTCTTTTCTATGGAAAGGGAAATTCCTGTATACTTTCTCCTTCCTTTCCAATCATTCCTAATGTGGTCCTGCAGATTCTGAAAGAATCCAGAGGTGATATTATTGACTTCATTCTAGTGCAGACAGCTTTGCTTCTCCCT
Organism: Protopterus annectens; assembly: GCF_019279795.1. Lineage (NCBI taxonomy): Eukaryota > Metazoa > Chordata > Ceratodontiformes > Protopteridae > Protopterus > Protopterus annectens. The sequence goes on along the minus strand of NC_056733.1, from coordinate 757,149,074 downwards.
TCTTTTCACCTAGCCAAGGGCATTCACCACAAGTTTCTTCACAAGATGGACATACACAACTAAAGAACTCTCTCTTTTATCCAAACCTAAAGACAAGGCACGTTTACTCTGTGGATCTTTTATAGGTAATAAAGGAGGCAAGAAAACATGCAACAAGAAAATCTTGTGTTTCTAAATGGAAAATATTTTCTTTATGGTGACCCAGTCAAGGAAAAGGCTCATGATGATAATTGGGAATTCCCATTATACTCAAATGTTCTTGGGAGATGAGATGTAACATATACCTCTATTAAGCTGCATTAATTAGCCATTTCAGCTTGCCTGCCTAATGACCCCCCCCCCTTTCTTCATGTTATGAGGTCTGACAGTTTCATAAAGGCGTCATCCACATCAGACCTCACAAGAAATGTATTCTTCCTTCTTTGGACCTGAGTTATGTTTTTGAAAAGTCAAATTTAACCTCTTTTGAACCAATTTCTTCTGCTTTCTTAGAATTTCTGAACTGGAAGTTAGTTTCGTTAGTAGCCTTAACATCCTACAAAGGATTTTCTGAGTTTTACAGGATTTCTTATGTTCACCTTTCTTCCTCAATCTTTCGTAAACACATGGGTAGTCTCGGAACTAACGATTCCTTTATTCCAAGTGTTGTAACTGAACTGTCTCTGAATCACAATATAGGAACAGGCAAGCCCCTGAGTAGACAAGGGAACCAACTAGAGTAAACCAATAGCAGTAAAAATAAAAACAAAAGTGGTTCCATACGGCAGGAAATAAGTGTAGAAGAAATTTATTGCAAAAAGTAAGCACTTTCGCGAATAACATTCGCTTCTTCAGACTGTTTGTTTTTATTTTTTACTACTATTGTCTCTGAATCAGTCTGTCCATTTTTCTGCTTTCTCTCTCAATTCACAAAATAAAATAAATCTTAATTTGTTAGAATGTCAGATCATTATGGACATTTTCTAGAAAAGAGCAAAGCTGTCAGAAAATCTGAACATCTCCCTTTTTTCTAATGAAAGAAAAGTTATACCTGTCTCTAAGCATACCCTTTCAAGGTGGCTAACCCTTGCCATTTATTTTTGTTTCTCCTTCTATGGTAAAGCACTTCAGGGACAGGTGAAATCCCATTATTCCAGAGCTATAGTGGCTTCTGGAACTTTTTCAAGGGCTGTGATTCTAAATCCATTCTAGAGGCAGTTACTTGGTCTTCTCTTCATACTTTTACAGAATGTTAAAAAATGGATGCCTTTTCCAGAGCTTGGGCAGGTTTTGACATAACCATTCCATAAGGACTCTGACTGTTAGTAGGGAACTTGCAAACCTCTTAGACAGAATAGCTTGTACAGGTGTTAGGATGTGTTTTTCAGAAATCACGTATAGAAAAGGGGAGTAGTGTTACCATGAATGAAAATATTTTGGGGGTAAATACCTGAACGAAAAATGTCCTATTTTAACTAATTGAAGTGTGTGGAGCATCCATTCTTAATTTTGGGCACATGTGTTCAGACTAAGGTTGCCACCCATCCCGTTGTAGTGGGGCACTCACGGGTTAAGCCACCTTATCCCATTATATCAACTAGTGGGACCTGAAAAGTCCCACTTTTGCGATCACACTGAATTGCTGTGGAAAAGTTGCAATTACTTCTGGCTTTTTCACGGCAATTCAGTTACATCATCAACCTGGACCTGCAGGCAAAGCTGCTGCCTGTTAGGTCTGGGTGCTTTAATTCGTTCAGCAATTGGCTGCACTTCACGAAAGGGGTGGGGATTGGGGCAGGAAGAGCCCTGCAAAGATCGCAGCTGTAGGAGCGCTTTGTTTTAAGCGCTTCTACAGCCGCTAAAAAAAAGACCGTGATTTTTTTTTTATATAACAAGCGAGCCATCCTCCTCCTCCAGCCAGCCATCCTCCATCCATCCTCCTCCGTCCAGCCAGCCAGTTATCCTCCTCCTTCAGCCAGCCAACCATCCTCCTCCTTCAGCCAGCCAACCATCCTCCATCCAGCCAGCCATGCAGCCATCCATCCATTCATGCAGCCAGTCATCCATCCAGCAGGTACTCCCACCAACCAGCTAGCCACTCCAGCCAGCCAGCCATCCATCCATCCATCCATTCAGCCATCCATCCAGTCATGCATCCATTCAGCCATCCATCCAGCCATGCATCCATTCATTAAGCCATCCATCCATCCATCCATCCAGTCATTCATCCATCCAGCTGCTACTCCAGCAGCCATCCATCGTACCCATAACAGCATCATCTTCACCATTTTGGTGGTGACATCACGGTAGAGGGTGTGGCCAGTGTCATATTGGCCACACCCCCATGTCCCACTTTAGCTCACTTAAAAGGTGGCAACTCTAGTTCAGACAGGATGGCATACTCTTGTCAAGATCAAGGAAGAGCATTTTTGCAGCAGATATTTTGCAATATTTGACAAACACAGGGCAGGATTTTCACCAGGTTAAAAAGTTTACCAGTTCATAGCAGCATTTAATGCATCTCTGATGCTTGTTAATGCCAGGAGCATTAATAATAGTGTTTTTTTATTGGGAAAGTTATTGTGTTCCCACAAGATTAATGTTATTGTTTGTAAAACATAGTTAAAGAACAATGCAGGGAACCAGCTTTGTCAGGCTTTAAATGTTTTTACTAAAACGGACATTCTAACAAAAAAAAATCAGATGGAGGTGTTATGATAGGGATTAAAGATTGTTATGAGACCTGTGATTATTACATGTTCATTGATAACACCAGTACTGTAGCTTGTGTGTGACAATAAAGACAACCCTGGAACTTGTAACAATTGTTGGAGTATATAGACCACCAAAGTCAAGTGCTGATGACCTAGAGGAATTCATGTATTTCTTTGCTTGAAACACAGGAGGAAAGAATAATAGGGGCTGGAGACTTAAATTTACCAGAAACAGACTGGAATAATATTGATTCAACATTTTAAGGAAATTATTCACAACATATGTTCAGGAACAATTGCTTCAGACTGTTTAAAAAAAAAACAGACTGGAACATACTAACCATTGTTACAAAAGAAATTGCTTTTACTTCAAGTTTTACCACCATTGATGTGCAGTGATCATGGGTTTATTAAGGTTAGTTTGTTGCTCGATAATTCTGCCAAACTGAAATCTAAACAATGCACAGAAGATTAAACACAGATTACATAAAAGCAAAACAGTCACTATATAAAACTAATAAGAGTAATGCATTCAGTGGAAAAAAGGGCAGAAAGAATGTGGAAAGTTTTGCAAGATACATTGTTTGAATGCAAAAAATAAAAAACAAATGTTTAACATCAGGATCTAGGCACACAATGTCAGGAGGATGCATTTCCATAAGAACCAGATACTTGATTAAGGTAAGAGAAACAAGTGTAAAAGAGGTTGAACTACAACTTTGAAAAGCAAATTAAGCATAGTGTGACACAAGATCAAGGAAAAAATTTAAGAAAGTTTATGTAAAGATATTAAGCATAATAGGAAACCATTGTATAGATACATAAGATGTGGATGGAGTAAAGACATACAAATGTATAAGCTGTGTGGGGGGAGGTGGCATAATGGTTAAGGTATTTGCTTTACAAACACAAAGTGCAGGGTTTGATTCTCACATAGGGTAATTAGCTAGGCTTAAAATGGCCCACAAGAGCAGTTCACCTAGTACTAATCTATGACCCTATGAACAACAGATTATGTATTTACAAAATCTTATGCAAAAAAGTTTGGCTCCACAAAGGGGGTGATAAATTGTCCTAGTGACATCCAACAAACCTCAGATACTGAAATCAGGTTAGATTACATTGAAAAAGAACTATGCAAACTAGATCCAAAGAAAAAACTGGGAGGAGACTTATTTAGCAATAATAACCTGAGAATATTTCAGCTAAAACTTACCATACTATTATATCTAGTATTTACTAGGCCGTATATAAGTATAGGGAGATTCCTCAAGATTGGAGACTTGCACTTATTAGACCTGCTTTTAAGGGAAAGGAGAGTAGGACAAAACCCAGAGTCATACAGACCCTTAAGTCTACCTTCATGTTGTAGAAAAATTATGGATAAGAAAATATTGGATAAGTTATTGTCAGAATTTGAAAGTTTGGAACTTGAAACCATATATCAGCATGCATATGTTGAAAATAGATATGTTATGTCCTGTAACATGATGTTCTGTAACAATATAATAAAAATTTGCGCTGTGATGTAATTTATATAGAATTAACTTAGGATTTGATAGAGTCATACATTAAGCACTGATGAAAAGATTAGAACAACTGGTTATCTACGTACTCTTGATACGATGGATAGCTGTGTGGCTTACAGCTAGGACATGGCAAGTATACAGCAGTCCTTGGTTACAGTCAAGATGACCCACAGGGCTCTGTCCTAGGCCCATACTTGTTTAGCTTGTATCTTTCAGATCTTTTTCATCTGAGGTGTTCTACAGTCTGTATGCAGATGACTTGAAATTGGGTAAACTGATTACATGTTACAGATAAGGCATGTCTGCAAAAAGAACTTGACTAAATTGACCATTTGGGCACAGGAGAATAATATGCTGATAAATGCATCAAAAACTAAGCATATGAGATTTGGGAGACATACATTGAATGGTGAATATTTAATATTGCACCCAGTGATTGAAACTGTAGATCATTTAAGGACCTGGTTATACAGGTAGATACAGTTTTGAGATTTTCTAGTCATGTCAACCAATTGGTTAGTGATAGTTATAGAACTATATGTTGTATAAAAAGATTTATAAAGTCTAGGAAAACGGAAATTATGCAGTCAGTTTGTTAGTTACATTAGACCCAAACTTGAGTATGGAATAACAATGCGGAAACCTAATAAGAAAACAAGTGTGAGTAAACTGGAAAGAGAACGGAGGAAATGTACCAGGGGCATCCATGGATGTAAAAACAATTAAGTTGTTATGAAAGTCTAAAATAATTGAACTTCTACAGTGTCTCTCAGAGATATTTAAGAGGAGACCTAATTCAGATATATAGGGCATTTCTAGACAACTATCTCTTGGAATGTTTGGGGTTATCAGAAAGTAGTAGAGAATCATCAGACAACCTATGTAGAAGATTCTATAGGAATGAGAAGTGTACTAATTGTTTCTGTGAGAGAGCAGCTGATTACTACCAAACTACATTAAAAGCAAGTACTAGTTTAGATATTTTTTTAAGAACAGCCTGGACACATTATGGGTAGCATCTGTTCTGGTATATTAGCAGGCTAGAAGGGTATTAATGCCTATGCTTGAAATATTTGTATGTATGTAAGATTTACTAGACTCCGGCTCTGTTCCTTCAAACTCCACCCTTTCCTCTTAAAAGGTTTGGGAATCGCCCCCTAAGTCAGGAATAGTGCAGCAGTGGTCTAATGAAGGGTATATTACAGTTGTACAAGATCATACTATAGCAGTAAATGCTCAAATAGATGCACTCACCTGCCCCTTGTTTGTTTTCTTCTCTCTTATTCTTGGCCAAGGTGGATTTCTTAGTTTTTCTTCCCCTTTATCTTCCAATGCATGACTGTGTCTATTCTCTGTGGGTATTGGACTTCATCCTTTTCTCTTGTGCAAGAAAGCTCTGTGGCTTATGTACAAACATTCCTTAAGTACCAGGACGTAGTGTTGTGCATATGTCTGATGCACAGCACAAGAGGAAGGTGCCTTTTGTACACTGGCCAGATGTATGGTATCCTTGGCAGGGCATGTCCTATAAGACAGGAGTACTGCAAGAATGATCTATTTGAACATCTGCTGTTCTGTTAAGATCTTACACAGCTGTATTTTACCTTACCTAGTTGATTTGCTCCCTCATTCACAATGGCGCAACAAGTGAAGTCCTTTTTGTTTCCTGAGATTATTTGCTAAAGTTGTATCTGTCCTTATGTATGTCCATTAGTACTGCTAATTCATAGCTGGAACGATCACAAAGTCTGATATTCATAGGGGCCATCTAGCCAAAAGATTGGAATTGTCAACCTTCCAGGTGAGAGATTCCTGTTGCTAAAAGTTCATAGAACTTTCTCCCTCACCCATTCACCCCAGCTTCTCTAATTTAAATATTTCTGGCAACCCCGCTTCAACTGGTATCCCACATAAAGTTTTACATGAGTGTGCTACAGTGGACCTTGGGTATGCAGTGGTCCTACCTCAGTAGATCTTATATATGAACCCATGTGACTTGTCTTCCATTTGCAGATGATATTTGGATTGGTGGATACAGTCAGCTAGCATTCCCAAGGAAGAGGTCCTTCATTCCACCACCTCTAAGAGCCACAGTGACCACGGATGCCTCCTGTCAGGGGTTGAGGGCATTTTGAGGTGATCACATGAACAAAATAAGTGGCCAATCTTCACAACAATATGCTAGAAATGAGGGTGGTCCATTTAGTGCTGCTTACCCTTTAGGACTGTGGTATGTCAGTGTTGGGAAGCCACGAGGATGTGGCAATGAGTGATGTCTTCACACTGCTTTCTGGTAACAGTGCACATTCTGGGACAGAACAACTATCTGGCAGACAGGCATAGGTGTATTCTGATGTCTCTTTAATGGTCCCTCAACCTATCAGTAGAAGAAATTATTTTTCACTGCTGAGGCTAGCCTTGCTGTGATCCTTTCGCATTCCCTACAGACACCAAGTGCAGCAGCTGTTTTGCCCTGATCCCTTCAAAGGGACAGAAATCAAGGGGTACTTTTGTCTGTCAGGGGCCTCTTAGACTACTTCATGCCTTTCCATCATTAAATGACAAGGTTTTTGCAGAAAGCATCCCTATGCAAGGTTTCAGTTATCCTCTAAGTCCCCCATTAGCTGAGGCAAATTTGGTTCCCTGTTTTGGGGCCTCATCTGAAGAAGCAGCCTAGGCTTCTAGATCCTCAGCTGGGTCTTCTGTCCTATCCATCTGGCAAGCTTCATCTGGATATTCTCTTCCTCAAGTTGACTGCATGGTTTCTGCAGTTCCACTGATGGAAATAGAGCTTCTACCCTCCCAGGGTGATTCAGATTGTGTCCACTTCACAGAGAGCTACCACTGGTGAACTGTACAAGAGTAAAGGAATGATTTTCAGTTTGGATAATCCAACAGGGACTGGATCCTTTCTCCACTCCAATTTCTTTAGTTTTACAATTTGAGTAAGGTTCCAGTTATTCCTTCTATTAAAGTTCACTCGGCAGCTATCCAATTTCCATCAAGGTTTTAATTCCTTGTCTCTCACTTCACAAAAGGCATGCAAAGCCTTTCTAAAATGTACCTTTCTTCTGAGACCACCTGTTAAAAACCCCATACCTCCTTAGGACCTCAATTTTTAGCACAGGTTTGATTTTGTCTTCCTTCTGACCTGACTTGGAAGTACTTCTGCTGGAAGATCCTGTTTGTAGTAGTCATTACCTCAGGTGAGCTTCAGAGCTGCACACTGTCTGCTTCAAATGTATTTTTGTCTTCCACTGGATAGAGTCTTCCTCAGGACCAAGCCTTCATTCAGGCATATAATTGCTTCAAAATTTGCTGTCAGTCAAACAGTTAATTTCCTTGTCTTTTCCCCCCAATATTCCAACAGAAGAGAATATTTGTTACTGTCACTGAATGTTTGCATCATACTAAGAGCATGCCCGAAGCAGAAGCAGTCAAGTGCCGGTCGGCTGACACCTGAGATTTTCGAATCAAATTTGTCCGAAGTCTTCAATAAAGCTAAGTACCCCATTGGGGAACCTTTTCTTGCCTCATTCCGATGTCAGAAAAAGTTAACAATTGCATTTCTTGTGGGAAGCAAATACCTCATAAGGACTTCCATTCTTATTGTATTCCTTGCCTAGGCCCAGACCACGACGTCACAGGTTGTCAGTTTTGTGCTAGGTTTAATAAACGAACTATCAAGCACCGTTTTGACTTTGCACGACATTACTTTGGTAGGAAATTTAATTATATCATGCCGTCGGAGCAGCCGACGACCAGCATGCATAAAAAACGCAAGGATAAGGACAGGCAGCCTGGGAACAAGCCAGACTCTGAGGCCTCTGCTGGGCCTGTCGCCGGTTCTCTGGTTTTCAGTGAGGCGCCTACGCAGCCCCTGACAACTGCAGAATTGGAACCCCAGACAGCTGCAGATTCTCAAGCGGAGTGTACTAGGCTGTCGCAGCCATCTTCATTAGGCCCTTCTGACACCGGAGCAGAAGGAGATCCCGGTGCAGTAGGAACACCTTTGGTTGCAGAAGGTGTCTTCAGACCAACTACACTCACCACTAAATCTTATGCTAAGCTTAAAACTCCATTAAAACCAAAAAAGACTGTCCATCACTCTACAGTTCAAGGCCCCATGCCTAAGAAACAGATGCTTAAGATGGCTGAAGATTTGATTACCCTAATCCGGGGTTCCCATCCCCCTCCAGATAAGACCAAGACAAGAGGAGGATTATGCTTCCTCTGACCAGGTTTCAATTTCCTCAGATTCTTCTGAGGAACAGGATTACTCTTTTCCCCCTTATGAAGACTCTGATGCTGAAGACTCTATTCCCTCAGCATCTCCCCCTGAAGACTACTCCTTTGGGGAAACTTTACATACCATAAGGGAACATTTCCACTGGGAAGGCCAGGACTACTCTGATTCTAAGAAAAGGCTCAGAGAGTTCCTTTTACTACCCCAGCACAGACCACTTGCTATCCCTCCAGTTGGTGACATTGTGGATGATATTTACTTGGGAGTCTAGTCTAAATCCAGACTCTCTACCTCCTGCTCTAGCCAAACCAGGCAGGTACTACAGAGTACCTAATTCACACAAATTCCTTTATAAAAGCCCTGTGGCTGACCCAGAAACAATTTCCCAGGGTCCCAAAGGGGCTAAAGCTTCTATGGCTAAAACTCATGTGCCCTCTGAAAGGGATTCCAGAGCCCTAGATAGATGGGGAAAGAAGATATACACCTCAGCTACTCTGGCTATGAGAGCATTAAATTGTCAGTTTCACATGCTGAAATATCAGCAATTCCTAATGTCTCAATTAAAACAAAAAATGAGCACACATTCTGAACAGTCTGAATTCAAGGAAATGCAGGATCTGTTGCATGCAGCTGAACAGGTGGGCAAACATACTTTACAATGTGGATTTGATTCATTGGAAGCTTCCTGTAGAGCAGCTGTTACTGGGTCTGTCATACGTAGACATGCTTGGTTAAAAGAACAAACCCTGCCTGATCATGTTAAAGCAAAATTATTGGATGCACCTTTACAGCAGGATGTATAATTTGGTGTCAAAGCAGAAGAGGTTTTAAAGAAAATGGAGGATAAGGCAAAGTCTATGCAGACGGTCAAGGATTTTTTACAGGTACAACCCCCTCGTTTCAGCAGAAATTGGCCAACAAAAAAATGGTCCTTTCCAGCTTCTGACAGATCACAGAGGGGCAAATACAGATGCCCAAGAGGCAGAGGTCAGTCACAAAGTCCTTACAAACCTCGCCAATGGGGTACTGCTACCCAGAAAGGAGGAGAAGACAGGCCCCAAGCTAGCAGAAGACAAACACAATGACTCAGTCCTCAAACTATCAAGCAAATCTCTCTTGGCAGCTCCCTTGGGAGGAAAATTAGCACTTTTTGCAGACAACTGGCACATCATTACAAAAGACAAATGGGTCCTAAACCTTGTCTCACAAGGATACAGATTCCACTTTCATACCTTGCCAAGGATAAAAGGAATGCCAAACCTGCCACTAAATCAAAGGGCAGAGGCACAAAAACAAATTACAGCTCTCATGGACATGAGTCATTCAACAGGTACCTACACAGGACCAAGGGCAAGGATTTTACTCAAGACTCTTTCTAGTCCCAAGAAAAGACAAAGTATGGAGACCCATTCTGGATCTTTCAATTCTGAACACCTATCTACAAGTACCAAAATTCAAGATGCTAACACTACAGCAGCTTCTTCCCATGCTGGGCAAGAATGCTTGGCTAGTAACGCTGGACCTCAAGGAGGCATACCTGCATGTCGCTATCAGACAAAATTGCAGAAGATACCTCCGCTTCATTGCATATTCAACCCATTATCAATTCTCTGCACTGCCCTTTGGCTTATCTACTGCACCCAGGGTCTTCACAAAATGCCTGGCACCAGTAATTGCATACTGCAGACAAAGAGGAATTCAAATATACCCATACCTCGACGACTGCCTTATTCAAGCAGAAAGCAATGACATTCTTTTAAAGCATCTGGCATTTGTCAAACACCTTCTAAGTTGCCTGGGGTACACAGTAAACTAAAAGAAATCAAAACTAGTGCCCTCACAAAAGATAATATTCCTGGGTGCCAGCTTGAATACAACGGCCCAGATGGCTTATCTCATGCCAGACAAGCAACAACAGCTGACTCAATACTTCAAAATAATGGCAACAAAGACCCAACTCCCTGCAAGAAAAATTCTGCAGGCCTTGGGATTCATGGCATCTTGCATACTACTAATACCATTTACAAAGCTGCATATGAGGAAATTACAATGGTACCTGAAAAGCGTATGGACTCAGCACAGCCACAGCTTGGAAACAATTATACCACTCATTCCCTGCCTTCAACAGGAGTTTCTATGGTGGGCACCTCAACAACGGTCAGCCTTTCACCTTACCCACAGCCAGGCAAACTATGACAACAGATGCATCAGACTATGCCTGGGGAGCACACATGGCAGGACAGTGCATTCAGGGCAAATGGACTACAGATCAAAGGCATCTGCATATCAATCAAAAAGAAATGCTAGCAGTACAGAATGCCCTAACAGCTTTCAAGGACCTCTTACACCCAGGACAACTAATAATAAAGATGGACAATACCACAGTAATGTGGTACATAAGCAAGGGGGCACACATTCCTACCCTCTATACAGGCAAGCAATGACCTTGTGGAACACAGCACTGTCTTACCAGGTTCAATTACAAGCACAATTCCTGCCAGGAAAGAAAAACACATTGGCAGACGACCTAAGCAGAAACATCATGGATCCCCATGAGTGGAAACTAGATCCACAAGTATTTGCAATGATAACTCAAAAATGGGGACGCCCAGACATAGATCTGTTTGCCAACCCCCAAAACTACCAACTTCAAAAATTTTGCACAAGGACATTCCATCCACAAGCTTGGAAAGTGGACGCCCTTTCATTCAGTTGGAAAACATTAACAGTGTATGCCTTTCCTCCACTGCCTCTTCTAGCAAAGGTACTTCTGAAAGTCAGATTAGAGAGGCCACAAATGATACTCATTGCACCAGACTGGCCACGCCAGCACTGGTATCCAATTCTAAGGAACATAGCCCACGGTCCACCATAGATTTTACCACAAATTCCTCACCTGCTCACCCAGCGAGACAATCAGATTCTACACAGCCAGCTCAAGACTTTAAACCTGGCTGCATGGTAAATTACCTAAACAACCAGCCAACACCTCTATCCAAAGCTGTTATGGATGTCATTCTGGAGGCCAGGAGGCCCAGCACCAGGAAAACCTATTCAGACAAATGGAAAAGATTTTGCGCCTGGAACCAGGCTAAAAGCCAAAATCCCCTTGACCCAAACATTCCTCAGATTCTACAATATTTAACTGAGATGTTGCACAAAGGACTTTCGTTTTCATCTATTAAGATCCACGCCTCAGCAATTTCAGCTCATTACAACACGGATCCTCCTTTATTTTCACATCCACTCCTAAGACAGTACCTCAGAGGGGCTAAGAACATAAGACCGCCCAGGAGAGCACCAACACCTACTTGGGATCTCAACTTTGTTCTGGAAAAGCTTACACTGCCGCCCTTTGAACCAGCTTTTTCAGCTGATTTAAAATTTCTTTCATGGAAAACTGCCCTGCTACTAGCAATAACTTCAGCTAGAAGAGTTTTAGAACTACAGGCACTTATGGCAGTTGAGCCTTTCCTCATTTTTCATCAAGACAGGGTCTCTCTACGAACTAACCCTTCCTTTATGCCAAAGGGGGTATCCAGTGTGGCTCTAAACCAAACCATTCATTTGCTCACCTTTTTCCCAAATCCCCAGAACAAAGGAGAAAGACTCCTGCACTCTTTGGACATTCACAGGCAATTACGTTTCTGCTTGGGTAAAACTAAGGCTTTCAGAAAATATGACCAGCTGTTTGTAGCCTCTGTGCTGCAGGATCACAAGGAAAAGCTCTCTCAAAACAGACCATTTCAAAATGGATAGGACATTGCATACGTTTCTGCTACATGCATCATGGGAAACCGGTACCTGCTAACATTAGGTCCCACTCCACCAGGGCTACAGCTACATCAGCAGCCTTTCTCAGGGGGGTGACAACCAAAGATATTCGGGAAGCTGCAACTTGGAGTTCAGTGCACACCTTCACCAAACACTATCACTTACCTCTATATTCTAAGACTAGAGCTGGTTTTGCCACTGCAGTTATGCAGGGCCTACTAGCTTCTTCTAACCCTGTTTAACTCCACCACCAATCCTTAGCTTTGGAATTCAACCCAAGTGTGATTACTGCAGCAGGGTAACACGATGAACATAGTACAGTTTTGTACGTACCATAAATGTAGATGTTCGAGTGTTCACCCTGCTGCAGTCCAGGTTACCCTCCCTCCATCCCCTCTGAACTAGCTGGACTTATCTATACCACTCTATCCTATACAACCTCTGTGGTGTATTTGCTTGTGCCTGAAGGTATTGTTTTATTTTTATATGTACTTTTTTATATAGCAATATATATATATATATATATATATATATATATATATATATATATATATATATTGCCTACCTATTGGGGGCATCTGACATCTGTGGCAAGAAAAACTTAAGAAAATGGCATCGGATGCCTCTTGTATACCCCTGGCGCACTGACGTCAGGGAAGAAGCGACAGCAACCGACGCCGGACCAAGACTTTGGAACTCAGGCCGACTGCGGGACCATCTGACGGCAGGATAACCCAAGTGTGATGACTGCAGCAGGGTGAACACTCGAACATCTACATTTATGGTAGGTACAAAACTGTACTTTCTTCATCTCCTTGAAACTCTCATGCAACCTCTAATGCTGGACAGACCTTGTAAACATATAAAGTTTGTGCCTCAGTTGCCATGATCTTTTCCTACTACTGTTTAGTCTTTTTTTTTTAGGTTTCAGTCAGCTAACTCAGTTTGAGTATTACTGATGGAGACAAGTGCATCATGGGAGCTGGGAAGGAGACAAGCATTCTGGAGTAGTTCTGGTTGTGGGTTCTGATTTCTGCTAGCACATTTCTACTGAAAGCATCCTTAAGCAAGGTTTCAGTTATCTTCATAGTCCCTTAATTTCTTTTGACATTGCAGAATTTTACTGGAAGGTTGTAAAATTAGGTGGAATAGTCTGTTAAATCAGAGACTGCATTGTAGAGAAGAACATATTTGTCTGCTGAAACTTGTATTGTTTTAACATGAGGGTATTGTTCATTTTGTTCTGGGGTAGATTGAATGATAAAATCAGTTTATTCCTTACAGGGATATTGGTACTGAATAGAAATGTGAAATGTGGTCATAAACATTTCTTCCGGTTTGACTGCAATTGTCATTTTCAATATATCCCCTAGTGTATTGTTCAGTTTTGTAAAGGAAGGAATGATATGTTCAGGGAAGCTATATAATATCCACAAATCTTGGAGGATTTAAGTAATTGCAACGTGGATATACATAACAGCACATAATATGGTCAGAGTAAAAACGGGACCACATTCCTTTAAAAACTTAAATGATTATGCCACCACACTGTCTAACAAGGCATTTGTTTTATATCAGGTGCAAGCAGTGCTGAAACGAAAAGAAGAGGAGGATCACCAGATGAAACAAGTTGTACAGACTTTGCAGGCAGCCCTGGAGAAGGAGAAGGCTAAGGTCAGAGATCTTCGGCAGCAGGTAAAGGAATACTGTGGGAATTGAAAAGTGAAATTTAAATCATCATAGTTTGACTGTCTAACACAGAATGTATACTAACACTTAAAGGAGATTTGGGTCACATGATGACCTTATGGGTTAGCGAAGATATAATATGCAACTGAAGCTCTTGCATTCCCTGGGAAAGGTAAAGTTTAGAGGTCAGAATGATATGGTCTTCTGCTAAGCACCATGATGCAGAGGGATAAAACCCTGACTGCACCCCATATGATCCATTTTTGAATAGCAGCAAGGGAGGACTAGAGGACCTACCTGGGCTGGGGAAGATGGGACAAGTGGGCCAACACAGGCTTGCCCATCCTGAGGAGAAGGAAGTTGCCTAGTCTCAGTACAGTAACTATTTGAAGAGCCTTGCAGGCTCCACTCCACAAGCTGTATGCCACTTGGTCAGGAGGTTGCACATGGGTGTAGAAGCATGCATGTACCTCCCAAAATCAGCCATTCTGCAGTTTGTAGAGCTGGTTGTAGGGTGTTAGGGCACACTCCCTACCAACAGTGTGATGATGCACTATCATCCTCAATCTCCTTACTGTCTCCTGAGTTGGGTTGAAATTAAGATGGGTTAGTGGAACAAGGTAAAGCGCTGGTGGAAGCTGATAGTTGTTTGGAGATAGGGAAGGGAAAGAAAAAAAAAGGTGATATGATATCCTGACAGAGGCTGCGTGGTTAACATTTGGGACCCTCCTTTTGTAGGTTATCTTTTGGGTTTCTTTCTCTCCACCAGTCATAATTCAGCACATTTATCTCAGACTCTTCTACAATCGAGGAGATTTACATCTAATGCCAGAGCACCCTATGGTGTCCTATATCAAGTATGTGTTTATGCCCAGCTCCTGACTTTTGACAGTTCTTTCCTGCCACATGCATAACTTGGGTCTCAGTTCTGATGCACATCACTGAAGAAAAGTTCCCATCTTTGAGACCTAGAAGTGCTTTAACTCTGAAGTCAGGTGCACCATAACAAAAAAAAAATAAGTTCCAAGAAAACCAGCACCAGGTATTTTCCATACAGAAACTATATTAAAATGTAATGCCACTTCATCCAAAATTATCCAAATACAGTTGTAATATTCAGCTAACTGGTTTCACTCATCATGGGTTTCTTCAGTGTATAAATACACACAAAGCTCACTTCTTGTATGATTTGTTAATAGGCACATGAAACATTTCAAATTAGTCTGTGAAGTAGTATATTACTTAAAGAATTGCAATATTTGTGCTTCCTGAATAAAATTGCATAATGCTAAACTTAGGTGATGCAAACGTATACTGATAACACTTGAAAAGTGATAGTGTATGGTAGTACATGGACCATATTAACGTCCGTAATATTTATTTTTATATTGTTTGCATCTAGGTAAATGCTTCCAAAAAAACACTAAAAAAAGCATTGCTGCTGGATGGTTGTTCATGTCTCTCTCTAATACATTTTTCTCCCTAGCAGTTTCACTGAAGTATTGTGCTCTATGTAACTTGAATGCGTAAGATATTTTCCATTGTAAAATGCCAACTAGTTGTTTTCAGTGCTGTAAATTACCTAATTCAACACATATATTAAGGTGTGTAATGGAAAAAGTTCTATCAGAATTTGAAGGTGTGAATTCTTTTAACTTGACAATACTGCCCGTGTTAGTATAGTTTTGGAAGAAGTTGAATGCAGCTCCAATAAAATTTTTGTTTGAAAACATTTTATGTTAGTTATCTTTGAACTGTGACTCCATATAATCAGGCAAGACCCTCAACAGTGTCACCTCAGAGAGGAATATAATATAAAACACTGCCCTAGTTGCCAGCAGTTTACACTTGCTCGCACAGAATATTGAAAGGAGAAGCTCCTAGCCTACTTAACAGCTAGGAGGATGGGGGCATTTGAACGTTGCTCTTCTAAGCATCAGTAGGAGAGTCCCACTGGTCATTGCCAGAGCACCATGTTAAGAACCAAGAACTGTAGCCATCTTGGAATGAAGTTTGTTTCTAAAATGTTCTTCTGGTCCTTCCAGGTCCCTTGGCCAATGAGTGTTTGACCTTACACCTGCCTTTTACTTTAGCAGATGATTAGAGAGCTGAAAAAGGAATGTCTTGCACCCTGGGGTGGTGGTGTACCAGAGTGTTGACACCACCCACTCTACCTTGGTCAGTATCTCTGAAATCAGTCCTTGTTATCCTGGTTCTGGGTACTGGTTTTTGGAGTCATCTGGCTGAGCATCTGTGGAAACTCAAGACTGAAGATTTTAATTCTGTAGTCTCCTCTTTTGCCCGTCAGGGTCTGATGTAGATCGGTTCTGATTGTTGCTTGGATCTTCCCTGCTTGGGCTTTCTGGGCATTGTCTAGATAGCAGTCAGGTGGGGCACCAGCTTCAACTATTCCATAAAAAGCACACCTAGCACCTATTTCTAATTTTCATCAAGGATCTAATACACAGTGTCTTTGGCATCTCAGAAAGTATGTAAAGCTTTTTTAAGGGAGATCTTATTAGACCACCACTTAAGGATCCTTTTCCATCATAGTGTGTGGACTTGGTCTTGGAAAAAGTGTACACTTCCACCCCCTCTTTGAACCAATCTGTATAAGAGAGTTAGTTTTTGTCTTGGCCACTAGACAAAGAGTTGTCCATTACATCAGCCAGAAGGGTTTCTGAACTACCTTATCTTTACAAACCTCTTACCTGGCCTTTTATAGGAGAGTCTTCATACTTATGAGTCTTTTTTTCATGCCAAGGGAAGCTATTGAATCCAGTTTGAATCAGATGTTCATCGTGCATACAGCTGCAGTCATAATACATGGGTTCTCCTGCCGTCAGGCGGGTCCTCAGTCAGCCGAATTCCAAAGTCTAGGTCCGGTGTCGGTTGTCGTCGCTTCTTCCCTGACGTCAGTGCGACAGGGGTATAAAAGAACCAGCCGACGCCATTTTCTGCAGTCTTTCTTGCTGCGCGGTGCCCGAAGCAGTTCGCAAGTGCCGGTCGGCCAGCTCCTGAAATTACGAAAATTTTGCAACCGAAGTCTTCTTGAAAGCTAAGTACCCCGTTGGGGAAACTTTTCTTGCCTCAGACCGATTTCAGACAAAGTTAACAATTGTATTTCATGTGGGAAGCAAATACCGCATAAGAATTTCCATTCCCTCTGTATTCCTTGTTTAGGCCCAGACCACGACGTCTCGGCCTGTCATTTTTGTGCTACATTCAACAAGCGCACCCTTAAGCATCGGGCGGAGTTCGCCCAGCATTATTTTGGCAAAACATTTAACTATATTATGTCGTCGGATACTCCGACTCCAGTTTTGTCTAAAAAGTGCAAAGATAAGGACTGACACACGAGGTCCACGGCCTCTACCGACACCACGCCGAAGCCGACTACACGTGGTCCGGTTCTCAGCGAGGCGCCTACGCAGCCCTTGACTACCGATGACACTTCATTGGCGGTGTCTCCTGTGCCCGAGGTCGCAGGCTCCTCGGCCCACACCCCGACTACAGATGCCGAAGCCACTCTTGGAGGTGAATCTCAAACTGTGGACAGGTCTTCCTCCTCTCAAGGTGTCTTCAGACCTTCCTCTTCTTTTTCCATCAAGGCTTTCACTAAGTCTAAAGCAGCCATGCATTCTAAGAGGCCAGCTACACAGAGCCCATCTCCAGGCCCCATGCCTAAAAAACAGATGCTTAAAATGGCTGAAGATTTAATTACTCTTATCAGGGGTTCTCAACCCCCCCCCCCTGGAAAAAAGGCCCAGAGTGGAGGAAGAATCCCCCTCCTCTAATCAGGGCTCCATTATATCAGAGCACTCTGATGACCAGGAACATTCCTTCTCTCCTTTTGAAGACTCCAATGCAGAGGATTCCATTCCATCTGTATCCCCCCCAGAGGATTACTCATTTGGGGAAACTTTGCATACCTTAAGGGAACACTTCCACTGGGAAGGCCAAGATTACTCAGATTCCAAGAAAAGGCTTAGGGAATTTCTCTTGCTACCTCAGCACAGGCCTCTGGCTATACCTCCTGTCTTGGACATACTAGATAATGTGTACTCTGAGGCCTGCCTTAACCCGGATTCTCTACCTCCAGCCCCAGTCAAGCCTGACAGGTATTACAGGGTCCCTGACTCACACCAGTTTCTATACAAAAGCCATGCTGCTGACCCAGAAACCATCTCACAGGGTCCCAAGGGAATTAAGGCCTCCACTGCTAAAAACCCATTACCTTCCGAGAGAGATTCCAGATCCTTAGAAAGGTGGGGAAAAAAGGTATATACCTTGGCCACCTTAACCATGAGGGCATTAAACTGTCAGTTCCATATGCTAAAGTACCAACAGTTTTTGTTATCACAATTGAGAAGTAAAATGTCACAACCTGAACAACCAGACTTGGAGTTGCAGGATTTGATGCACAGTGCAGAACAAGTGGGTAAACATACCTTACAATGTGGTTTTGATGCTCTAGAGGCCTCATGTAGAGCTGCTGTTACAGGATCAGTCATACGTAGACATGCCTGGCTCAAGGAACAAACCTTACCAGATCATGTCAAAGCTAGATTACTAGATGCCCCTCTACAAAAGGATGTATTATTTGGTGCTAATGCTGAGGAGGTTTTAAGGAAAATGGAGGAAAAGGCTAAATCAATGCAAACAGTGAAAGATTTTCTACAGGTACAACCCCCACGTTTCAGTAGAAATTGGCCTTCCAAAAATTGGTCCTTTCCAGCCACGGACAGACCCCAAAGAGGTAGATACAGGTGCCCGAGGGGCAGAGGGCAATCCCAAGGATCGTTTAGAGGCAGACAATGGCAAGCTCCTACACAAAGAGGTGGTGAGGATAACTGCAACCATTCAGAAAGCAAGCCCAATGACTTTGCCCTTTGCATGCCAAGCAAGACTCAAATGGCAGCACCCTTAGGTGGAAAACTGGCATTATTTTCAAAAAATTGGCATATTGTCACAAAAGACAAATGGATCCTGGACATTATAAACAGAGGCTACATATTCCATTTTCACACCCTTCCAAAATGAGAGGCATGCCAAACCTGCCACACAATCAAAGGGCAGAGGCACAAAGACAAATTTCAGATCTCTTAGACATGAAAGCTATTCAAGAGGTACCTACACACGAACAAGGTCAAGGTTTTTATTCCAGACTATTCCTGGTACCAAGGAAGGGAAAAGATTGGAGACCTATTTTGGACTTATCCATCCTAAACACATTTCTACTCGTACCAAAATTCAAGATGCTCACTCTACAGCAGCTTCTTCCCATGCTGGGCAAGGAGTCTTGGCTGGTAACATTGGACCTCAAGGAGGCATACCTGCATGTCCCAATCAGACAAAATTGCAGAAGATACCTCAGATTTCTTGCAGGTTCAACCCATTATCAATTCTCTGCATTGCCCTTTGGCTTATCTACTGCGCCCAGAGTATTCACGAAATGCCTGGCATCAGTAATTGCCTACTGCAGACTTCAAGGGATACAAATATACCCCTATTTGGACGACTGCCTTCTGAAACATCTGGCTTATGTAATAATGTTGTTGAATTCTCTGGGATACACAGTCAACAAAAAGAAATCAAGGCTAATACCCTCTCGGAAAATAATTTTCCTGGGTGCCAACTTGGACACAAACACCCAGATGGCCTACCTCACACCAGAGAAGCAGGGGCAACTAACTCAATACTTCAGAACACTAGCAAATTGCACCAGGCTGACTGCAAGGAAAATCCTGCAGGCTCTGGGATTCATGGCATCTTGCATCTTACTAATCCCATGTGCAAAGCTGCATATGAGGAAACTTCAGTGGTACCTGAAAAACCTATGGTCTCAACACAGCCACAGCTTGGAAACAATAATACCACTAATTCCATGTCTTCTAAAGGAATTTCTGTGGTGGGCTCAAGCTTAACAAACACAGGTCTCCCATTCAACAAGCCTCAAGCAAATCAAGTCATCACAACAGACGCCTTGGACTACGCCTGGGGGGCGCCCATGACAGATCGGTGCATTCAGGGCAAATGGTCCCAAAAAGAAAAGCACCTTCACATCAATCAAAAGGAGATGCTAGCAGTAATAAATGCTATTATAGCTTTCAAAGACCTTCTGCAACCAGGTCAACTATTGATAAGAACGGACAACACCACAGTAATGTGGTACATAAACAAACAGGGAGGAACCCATTCTTACCCCCTATGCAGACTGGCCATGTCACTTTGGAACATGGCCCTGGACTAAATCGAACTTACAAGCACAGTACTTGCCAAGCAAGGAAAACACACTGGCAGACAACCTAAGCAGAAATATGACAGATCCACACGAATGGAAGTTGCATCCTCAAGTTTTTACAGAGATAATTCAAGCATGGGGAAGGCCAGACATAGATCTCTTTGCCTCCCACAAAAATCACCAATTGACAAAATTCTGCTCAAGGATTTTTCATCCAAAGGCCTGGAGAGTGGACGCTCTCTTTCAGTTGGACATCAGTGACAGTTTATGCCTTCCCACCTCTTCCTCTGCTGCCCAAAGTTCTATTAAAAACCAGAGCAGACAGACCAAAGATGATTCTCATTGCTCCAGACTGGCCAAGACAACACTGGTATCCACTCCTGAGGAGCCTGACGCATTCCCCACCATGGACCCTGCCTCTAAAGCCTCTTCTCCTGACTCAGCACAGCTTCAAAACTCTTCACAGTCAGCTAAAAACACTCAATCTAGCCGCGTGGAAGATTCCTTACATCACAACAGACCCTACTCTCCAAGGAGGTGCAGGATGTCATTTTGGAGGCCAGAAGACAGTCTACTAGAAAAGCTTACTCAGCAAAATGGAAACGGTTTTGTGTCTGGAATGAGAAAAAGGGCCAGGATCCTGGAAAACTCAACTTACATCAAATATTACAGTATCTAGCTGAGCTGCTAAGCAGTGGACTTTCATTCTCCTCCATCAAAATCCATGCCTCAGCCATTTCTGCAGAATACAACTCTGATCCACCCTTATTCTCTCACCCCCTCTTAAGACAGTTCCTCAGAGGGACTAAGAATCTTAAACCCCCCAAGGAAACAACCAATACCTGCTTGGGATCTCAATTTCATTCTAGAAAAACTGACCTTGCCTCCTTTTGAGCCAGCTGCCTCATCAGATTTGCAATATTTGTCCTGGAAAACAGCTTTCCTTCTGGCTATTACCTCAGCTCGTAGGGTATCTGAACTACAAGCTCTCATGGCTGTGCAGCCTTTTATCATCTTCCATCAGGACAGAGTTTCCTTATGAACCAACCCGTCCTTTATGCCAAAAGTGGTATCCAGGGTAGCTTTGAATCAGGCTATACACTTACCTACCTTTTATCCTAATCCTCAAAACAAAGGGGAGAGATTACTACATTCCTTGGACATCCACAGACAACTGCGTTATTATTTGGACAGAACAAAGCCTTTCAGAAAATCAGAACAGCTCTTTGTGTCCTATGCTATAGGAGCTGAAGGAAAGCCAATTTCCAAACAGACAATCTCAAAATGGATAGCCCACTGCATACGCTTTTGCTATTCTTTTCATGGCAAAACTGTACCTACAGGCATCAGATCTCACTCCACAAGGGCCACGGCTACCTCTGCAGCTTTTCTCAGAGGAGTTCCTACCAAAGATATTTTGGAAGCAGCCACTTGGAGTTCTGTGCATACCTTCTCCAAACACTACCACCTTCCACTATACTCCAAATCTAGAGCGGGTTTTGCTACTGCAGTATTGCAGGGCATTCTGGCTCTTCCTAGTTCCTACCACCCCTTTCCTAGCTTGGGATTCTACCCATCTGTTATGACTGCAGCTGTATGCACGATGAACATAGTACAGTTTTGTACCTACCATAAATGTAGATGTTCGAGTGCTAATACAGCTGCAGTACAGGTTTCCCTCCCTCCTTCCCCTCTTGGGACAGGCCTAGTGGCTAACATCTCCTCATGCAACCTGATTGGAGTATTTATTCTTGATGTATTTGCTTGCACTACTGTATTTTGATTATATGGCATTGCTTTATTACACAAATTTATGTATTGCCTTCATTCTGGGGGCACCTGACATCTGGGGCAAGAAAAACTGAAGACAATAGCGTCGACTGGTTCTTTTATACCCCTGCCGCACTGACGTCAGGGAAGAAGCGACGACAACCGACGCCGGACCTAGACTTTGGAATTCGGCCGACCGAGGACCCGCCTGACGGCAGGAGAACCCATCTGTTATGACTGCAGCTGTATTAGCACTCGAACATCTACATTTATGGTAGGTACAAAACTGTACTTTCCGCTTGCAGTATTTTTGTTTAATTATTCTAGCAGAGGCGAAAAGTTATGACAATACGTGGATATCCATAGATGACTTGGGTTATTTGTGTACAGAACTGTATCAGTTAGAAGAGACTATTGTTTTTTTCCCCATTTGCTCTTTGCCTCTGTGGCTGTGAACCATTGAGCTCCCCAACAGATACAGCCCATTCATTTCCCTGCACTTTGGGATTCCACCTAATCCTGAGATGAAAGCTATCTGGAGGGGTCCAGCATTCAGGCAGCCATGGGTATGCTGTATGCCATCACTGGTTTCCCTGCAATGATGTAATTTGTACTGGCCTAACCCTGAACTCTGGGCAGGGGACATATGATCCACTTCACTACAGAGACGCACAGTACCCTCCCTATGTGAGGCCATCACTTATATAAATCCACATTGAACTTGATAAGCTTAGCATCCAACCACAATCCCTGCATTTTGCATCACCAGCTGTAGTTGAGTGAACTGTGGCAGTGCACCTCTGGGTCTGCCCCATCTGTCCTCCACCAGCTCCATCACACGTAAGCCACTAATCAAACCTGGATTGCTTGAGTTGGGGGTTTAGCCTTCTATGCTACCAGAACTGGCTGCAGACTTTCAAGTGTTCATATTTTTCTTTATCAGAAAAGCCCATTGTAAAGGGTCTAAGGTTACTGTAGCTAAGTGGATGTCTGAGTGTATCAAGTTTTGTTAAGAGAAATGTCTGTCTTTACTCTCTGAATCCTGGATCCATTCCATATGAGCAGTGGCCACCTCCCTAGTTTTTTTTCTTTTATTCTTTATGCAGCCTTGGGATATTTGTCTAGCAGCTCATTGGGATAATACCTTTACAAGACACTATGAACTTTATATGGTTTCTAGGTTTCTGTCTTCCCTTGTGGTCAGAGAGTCTATTTGCCTCCTAAGGCTAGGAAATTTACTGTCTGGCAGTTGGTGTAAAGGGTTAAGCCTGTAAGCTTCAGTTGCTGTGGTACAGAGTTTGATTCCCTCAGTCCTCAGTGACCTTGAGCAAGTCAGTTAACCAGATAATTGATCCTGGGTTGCCCTTGGAAAGGGACTATTCCCAGTGAGACTACTTGGTTAACAAATTGGTATTATTATTATTATTATTATTATTATTATTATTAACAAGAGGTCTGTTCCCCTGAGAGAGACTTCCCAAGAAGATGAGCTGTGGACTGTGACCTACAGTTAACAAGGATGGACCTCCTTATACCACATACAAAAGTTACATACTTACCCTAAATGTAGATCTGGATGAGCAGATCCAGCCCCATTAACATACCCCATCCACCTTTCAGCTTCAGCTCCCTATTGAAATATCAGCACTCAAAATGTCAAGTGCTGACATGCTGAAAAAAAGACAAAAAAAAACCCAGGAAAAGAGCAAATCTCAGATTGTTCTTCTCCTTTAAACTTTTTTTTCGCAAGGGGGCAAACCCTCCACACCCCCTGAACATATGTATACCTACTCCAAGACCGCTATATACCTAAGACAAAAGGAAATATTCTGGGTAATGGCCATTTTATAGGTTCATACTAGGCTATCTGCCCTAGGGCATTTATAATCCTAGCCAGAGTGTGTTTGGTTTTCACCACCCATTTTAAATTAATTTTGCTATGCCCTTTTTCGAGGTTAGTATACTGTACCTCTGTCTAACAGTGACACAGAAGTGATAACCGGGGTAAACCTACGATCTCCCATCCACTCATCAAGATTCCTCTTGAAGAGAGTCAATGAGGGACTCTGCCTAACCTGGACTGGGATTTTATTCCAGAGTGAAGGGAGCCTCTGTGTTATGAATCTGTCCCTCCAGCATGTCCTATTTATTTCAGTGCTGAGGTTCAAGTCTCTCAAGCGTGTAGCTCGATGGGATTTGGATTTTCTGAGGTGCAGCATGTCCATTAATTCTGGGTTGGGCATGGTTTTATACGTCAGGCACAGATCGCCTCTGAGCAGGCAGTATGCCACTGAGTAGAGCTGGAGTTTCTTTAACCAGGCAGCATATGGCATCTGTTTGAGCCCTTTGATCCTCTTGGTGAGGTACTTTTGGGGTCTTTCCAGTTGCTGCAGGTGTCTGGTAAGGTACATCCTAAAAGGGGCATTGTGCTCAATTATGGGCCTGATGAGGGATGAGTAAAGAGGCACGATGACCTCCCCTGATCTAGATGTGAATCCCTTCATGATTAGGTGGGCTGTATAAAATGTTTTTCTAACCACTTTGGCCACGTGGTTGTCAAATGAGAGATTGCTATCAACTTGGGTCCCCAGGTCCCTAATTATTTCTTCTGTACTTAATGGATTACCACCTATGTGGTAATTTGTGGGCACTTTGTTTTTGCCAAAGGAGATGACTATACACTTTTTGGCGTTTAGCTTGAGGCCATGGCTCTGGCACCAGTTGTCTGTTTCTGTGAGGCCCTTTTGGAGGATGCTTGTTTCAGCTGGAGAGTCGATTATGGTGCCCAGTTTGCAGTCATCTGTGAACTTTGTCAGCCACAGTCCTTCCGTGTTGGCCTGTACCTCCGAGAAATATATACCGAACAAGAGAGGTCCCAGGACTGAGCCTTGTGGGACGCCACATGTAACTAGTTTGGAGTCTGACATGGCTCCAGCAATTCTAACCATGTGGGTTCTGTCCTTGAGCCAGTTTGCAACCCATCTAGTGATATAGGGGTTTATATTTAAGCTGGTGAGCTTATCTATAATGCCCGAGTGGGGCATTGTATCGAAGGCTTTTGCGAGGTCCAGGTAGGCTGTGTGGACCACCTTCCCCTCGTCAATGGCCTTGGTGACTGTTTCAAAGAAATCAACCAGGTTTAAGAGGCAGGATCTGCCCTTAAAGCCGAACTGGGTAGGATCCAGTGTCTGTAGGTCCCCAATATCTTTATTTATGAGGTCCATGATGATCCTTTCCATAGCTTTGCAGACCAAGCTAGTCAGGCTTATGGGGCGATAGTTTCCAGGATCCTTTGTGGAGAGGGACCACTGTTGCTGTACGCCACTCTTTGGGTACATATCCTGTAGTAAGGCTGAGATTGAACAGTAGTTTTATGTTTGGGTTTAGCTGCTCTTGGAGTTCATGTAGGACGCAGCCCGGGACACCGTCTGGTCCCATTGATGCTGTGTTTTTTGCTTTGGAGAGCAGCTCTTACCTGAGCATCTGAGATGTCAGGGGCAGCACTCTGCTGGGATAGATATTTGCCCTTTGGTGGGGGGGAGTTTCGCTGAACCTGTCAGCTAGGATGTTGGCGATGTCTGTGGGTTCGTGTATTTTTGTCATTTTGGACTAATTCTGAGCATATCTGGGAATTCCCACCCAGGTTCCTAACATAACTAAAGAAAGCCTTGTGATTATCCTTAGTGTCCTGTGCAATTTTTCTCTCGAAGCTGGCCTTAGACGATTTTATGAATGCCCGTAGTTTTTTTGCTAATACTGATCAGAGATGCCTTCCTTTTTTGGGATTTTGCTCTATCATGTAGTAGCTTCCTCCTTCTGTTGTATAGTTTGTTTATGGTTGGGGTCCAGCAGACAGGACGTCTGCCTTTGGAGGATTGGGTCTTGATTTTATTTGGGATTGCATGATCCATGCATTCCTGAAGGTGTTCATAGAATGCATTTATAAAGGATTATGCGGTCTGGGCCGTATTTTCCACAGGCCCGGGGGCTTTGAAGGATTCCACCTCGGTTTTGAGGAGTGTGAAATTTGCTTTAGAGAAGTTTTTCACTGTGGTTTTCAGGGCAGGGGGTGGAGACTTGTGTGTTTCAGCCATTCAGTCTCATGTTTTGGGACTTGTTCTAGTGGGTCTAGACATTTCAAATGGTTACATTAGACTCCGTTGCTGACTTAGTGTAGAAACATTGTTTCATGTTTTGTCTGCTTTGCATGGTGTATTAGAGATGTAGAAAGGACAGTCTTTCACACAGACCACATGGGTATGTTGTGAATGCAAAGCTGCCCGATGTCTGATGACATTAGACCTGCAGTTAATAAGGATGGTCCTGCACATCCAGGTCTTGTTATGGTAAGTAGATAACTTTAATTTGTATCTTTGTCCTTGACCCCAGCGGTTTCAAGTCAGCACATCCAGTTCTACATAGTGACTTTCCAAGGGTCATGCTTTTTCATGGTGCCTGGATGTTTTTGCTGGATATGATGGGTTACCTGCTGGCACAGAACTGTGTAGCCATACACGCTTGAGATTATTTTGATTTACTGTGAGTGGGTGCATCTTTCAGCACTCAGTGCTGCCATTACTTATCTTCAGTGCACATTGTCTTCACCGGGGTATTGTTAGTGGTTGCTGAAGCCTTACAGTAAAAGGCTCTCCGTGTGATATTCTTCATAGTTCTTTGTTGTAGTACTAACTCGTGGTGTTTCTGGTTGCAGGAGCCAAGGGAATAGCCTGGATACCAGACCTCTCACCTCCCCTACTTCCCATCTTTGGCCTGGTGGACTCTGTTACCCCTCTGATATCACGCCATTTGTGGTATAAATGATAGATGGCTAGCACCATCTTCAGATCTTTTTTGCTGCAGTTCAGTGAACATGCTGCTATTGCATCATCAGCCTATTGGAGCATGCTCAAGCCAGAGTCTCATGTAAGTAACCTATTGGGCAGTTTTCTTATCTATTCTTTAGAGCTGTCTGTTCTAAGTATCAGATCAGCATTCAGTAACTGTATTAGGCAAATAAATGCTGCACATAGAATTTCATTTTTTTTAGGTTGTACATGAGAAAACTCCAGTAATACAACCAAACAGATAGTGCCAATATTTTCACTCTTTGCAAACAAAAATTCCATTGCTCCTTTGTATAAGGGAAGAGCTTGCATGGTGGACAGAAAATATACAGCTAAACAAGGGAGAAATTCCCTTCAGAATGCAAACTGGGTCTCAGGTGCTAACAATGGATTTCTCAGATACCACTTGGGATACCATTTCAGAGGAACTCAGGGTCCAGAGCATTTGGGACAAATAGATCTGCAAGAGATACATAAACATAAAAGTAATGACTACAGTGGTCATAACTATTAGAGCCTTCAGGAACATATAGCAACCAGGATCCTAATAGTCAAAACCAACAATACCGCACTGGTATGGTATATAAACTGGGTAGAACAGAAACTTACCTACTCTGATTACTAGCAGCGCCATTGTGGGAGGTGTCCCAGGGTTCATAACTGATCTTGATGGCCCAGTACATTTCCTGACAGGACATCTTGGCAGATCATCATTAGACCCCAAGAAGTGGATGTAAAAAAGGAAGTATTTCTGTTTTTGGTCCACAAATGGGGTGTGCCTGAAATGGACCTTTTTATTTTTCAAGTAGACATACAGCTCAGGAAGTTCTGCTCCAGGAGCACAGAGAAGGAGAAGCCTGGATGACAGACAACTTCTCCATTCCATGAGCAAGTTTATTTCTGTGTACTTTCTCTCCATTTCTCCTCATCCCTTGGGCACTGCAGATCAGGAGGGCGAAACCAAACATATTAATAACACCTTTTTGACCTATGTAGCACCAGTTCTCGTCCTACTGAGCCTAGCCAGTGGAAGACCCCAAGTGCTGGCCCAGCAAGTAGACAGTCTGCCCTGCGACAGGAGGTCTGAGTGTCCCAGGGCAGAGGTGGTCTGTCATAAACTCCAGCCTGAGATTGACAAAGTATGTCTAGTATTTATCCCACCAGGTATTTCTGAGAGCATTACACAGATTGAGGGAAGCCAGTAAAAGCAGCACAAGTAAATTCTATGTAGCTGAGCAGAAAAAGTTCACTGGTGCCTGAGCAGAGGACAGCAATTGAACCAAGCTCAGTTGTTAGTTGTCCTTATCTTCTGTCAAATCTTTTCAAAGCAGGCTTGTCTTACACATCTGTGAAGGTACATACCTCAGCCATATGTGCTTGTCTCTGCCATTGCATTCTCCTGCATTCTCTCTCAGCTTCCATTGAAGCAGTTTATCAAGTGGGTCCTCCATTTAAGACACCCAAAAAAAGTGTTGGACCCCACTGTGGAACCTCAGTTTTGTACCAGAAAAGTTAAACTTACCACTCTTTGAACCAAGTACTTCAGCCCTATCAAGAAGCTGTTATGGAAAATTGCCTTGACCTCAGCTGTATCTCTGAACTTCAGGCTCTCATGCGTAGTGAACTTTTTTTTTTTTTCTTAAGGACAGGGTCATATTACATGCTAACCCTACCTTCATGCCCAAAATGGTGAGTGAACTTTCCTTAAAATAGGCCATTAAATCAGACTATAAATCAATGACCTTTTTTCTTTAAAACCCTGCAAGTACCTCTTTTGTGTTTAAGGACTCGCCAAAAGCACTTTGTCAGTTACTTGATGCCCCAAATAAATTCTGCTGTAATGTTTGTGATGGACCTCTGTTCTAAAGCAGCCACCTGTGTCTCATACTCGCACTTAAATAGTTGTATTGACAAGGCAGTCTATAATGGAAAATGTAGAAACAAATCCTAATTGTGGAATATCAGTATATTTGTATATGTATATTGTCTGTATAACAAGAAAAGAATTTACTTAATGCTGAAGAGAGTACAATCCATCCACCTTAAAAGTACATTTAAGTAAACTAGCAAAACAGTCTTAGAGATTAAGGGTCCCTTTTGAAAGCTCAAAGCTGAATGTGACTTGATAATAGCAACTGAATCCACAAATAACTTTAACTGTGTCTGGAAGTCGAGTACCATCTCCCAGCAATTTCTACAGCTAGTGCTCAATAATATGTCTCAGTCTGACCTAAGGGAAATGTATAATATCCTAGATGACAAGTTTAATGCAAATTTTACTCCACCCATGGTTATGACTATTCCGTAGATTCTGCAGTGCCAGGCAGCCCCTATAATTACTGTAGAGAAATAGTTGTCATAACAGCTACAAACTTCTCATCTACAAAAATTGCTAACATGCCAGGTTGGCTAACTAATCAGTATGAAAATATGGCCTGTGAGAGCCCTTATTTCCTCCTTTCTAATCTAGCCCTCTCCATTTACATTCCCAAAGCATGGAAAGTGCATCCCAACCACAAACCCTGATCGTTGTAACCCCATTACTAGTACTAGTCACATATGTAATGCTGTGGAACCTATTATCTCAGACCTCATAAGTCTGGACATAGAAATCTGTTAAACCTGGACCCTCAGTAGAGTTCAGCTTTGTCAAAGTCAGGTCCTACTTCCTTATCTTTAATTTCTTCAGAAAAGTCAGTGAAGCATTGGAAAATGCTTATGCAGTGCATACAGCATATCTTGACCTGGTCAAGTGCTTTGACAGTATCCCCATGCAGACTCATAAATCTGAATATAAATCTGTATGCTATTCAGTGAGTACTTAACTGGCTCAGAACATTTCTGGAAGGAAAACTGTTACTGGTGGTGTACCACAGGGCTCAGTGTTGGATCCTCTTATTTGACATCTGTTTGTCAGACTTTCAAGGCACCACTTCTGGGCTGTGGGTGTCTACGTAGGAGAAATGTACACCGAGTGTGGTTATTTGTTCCTTCAGTGACTCACAGTTGCACCAACATGGGTTAAACTATGTTAACAATTGGTGCAAGGGTAGTGGTCTCAAACTAAATATGAAACAAATGTAGTACAGTTTATTTTGGTAAAACATTTCCACATCATAGCATATGGGTGACGCCCCCCTCCAGCTGAACACTATCATAAGCAGTCTAGTCACTGTTGAGAATTTCTTTGACCATTATGTTTCAGTAGTACTTTGGAAATCCTTCTGTGTGGCACAACTGATTTCCAAAGGCATCTCCTTTAGATTCAGAGTTTTTTTTCAATAAATACCTTTATTGAATTATCACTCGTGACATAGACAAATTTATATTTATATAAAAGCAATCAGATTCAAAGAAGTGTTATTCCCCCTTTATTTATCTCCATCATACCCCCTGTAGTTGATGAAATGTATCACTCAACATGAGAAACTTTGGAGATTCCCATCTAAAAAAAAGTCAGTGGCCTCAAGACAGTGAGTTAGATGGATGGGCTAATAACCATCTCCTTGTACTTGGTCTCTTACAGACACCGTCAGTGTATATGTTTTGAGCTGAGAAAGACACAGTCCTCCTTGTACTCCTGTCTTTTGTGGGGCAAATGGTTCTTCAAATACCTGGCTAAAGGTTCTCAGTCTTCACCAGCAGATATGTAAAGCATGTTGGGTACGAGAGAGTCATATCCCTGCATATCCTCCACCTCTTGGAGACTGGAGGGAATGTTTGAGTATTCTTTATTGACTAGGCATATAGTTACTGATTTTCTAGTAGTGTTCCCAGAGAGCCCATGAAGTCACAAATTTGACTTCCTGTATGGGGATGCACTGCTGGATCAAGGCTTTGAACCCTAATGTATCTTCTAAGCTTAATATCTGCCATCTTTTTCATAATACTGTTTGCATCCCTGAGAGATGCTAGTGCACAGTGGACTATATCAGATTTGTCTTGCTAGGCTCTGGAGTGGTCAGCAGTTCCCACTATTTTCCAGATGGGCTCAGATTTCTACCTCTGAACTCATCCATTGCCAAGGTGATTAATTCTTTAGTAACAGAGCTAGGAAACTCACTTTGTCTTTACCACAATTCAAGTTGTGTACAAGGAGGAGACTACACCAGCAGGCTGGAGCTACATTGCATTTGTTTGATGGCAGAAGGAGGCAGGAAGCCGCCCTGTATGTGCAATAATGTTCTATTTTCCTGACATCCTTTTCTTTATTGCCTTTTTCCACCTGTTCTATACCCTTTAAACTCCTGAGTGGATTTCTTGTCCATTACACATTCTAGTGGCCCACTCCAGGTGTCCCCAGCCATCTTTGTGAAAGTATTTTTATTGATACAAGGAGTATATGATACCTTCAGTCTGCAGCCTTTTGCCTCTCCTCCTTTTGTACTTCCCATTCAGAATGACCCTGTCATGTCTGTTGACATATGCCTGTAAACTAGTGTCTTGTCTTATCTCAGTTTAGAAAAGATCTTGCTCTTCTGCCCTCTGGTCATATTTCTTCCCTTCCAACCCCACAGATTTTTTCTGATATCCTTTCTCTAAGTGCCTTCCAATAGTCTGATAATCTTTTATATCTGTGGCCTTCAGGACTGCATACATAACTTCAGGTGTGATCCAATCAAGGCCCTGTAGAGTAGAAGCATTACCTCTTTGCCTCTGGATGCTCTCCGCTTGAAAATACAGTTCAGTGTTCTGTTTGCTGATGTAACTCACTCTGTTCCTGGAGGTCCAATGCAGGTGTGGTCTACATATCCCAATCCTAGCTTCCCTTCTGATGTAGCCTTTGCTGCCATTACTTTCTTGGTTGCGGTGTGCTTTCTTCACCTCCCCACTTCATACTTTCCACTTATTGCAAACTCTGATTTGTTTGCATTGATCTACAGATGCCACCTTTCTTGTCACATTTTCAGCCTTTTCATATCTTCTGCTAGACTCTTCCCCACTCCCCACTGCTTCACCTATATTTTGTATCATTTCCAAAATGATTGATTATCTTTCAGATATCTGAGGCAAACACACTGAAGAGTACTGGCCACATTAGAGGCACTCCACTACTCAGTCATTTAATTCCTGACACTGGCCCTGTCACTGGAATCTTCTATGTCTATATTCAACCACGCAGCTGTCCAGTTCCTTAGTTTTGGTACTACCCCAAATCATCCAGTTTTTTACCAGCCTTCTGTGTGGGACAGAGTCAAAGGTTATGAGAGTCCAAGTTGAGTACATCTGCTGCTGCTTTACTGTCAAGTTCACCTATAACCTAGTGACTGACAGCTACTTCTGGCTGTGAACCCAGGTTGGTTGCTGTTCTGGAGATTGCTGTCTTCTAAAAGTACTACCAGCCTCCCTTTCCGGATTATTTCATCCCCATTGTTAAGCTAGCAGCTCTGTAGTTCACTGGATTTTTTTCTCCCCACCCCCCATGTATCAGAGCACCAAGTTACTGCCTTCCAGTCCTTTGCCACTTTTGCACTAGATAGTGATTTGTTGAAGATATCTTGTCTTAGGGACTGCCAACACTCGGACCAAATGTCTGATCTCTCTGGAAGACAGCCCATCTGGCCCTTATGCCATTATCCTTCACAAGAGAAAACTGTTCCCTCTGGACCTTCTCACTTTTTCTTCTGGTGTCTGTCCCCTCGTCTCATTTTATCGTCTGCATTCTTCCTTTTCTTCTATTTGTGGACACTGAACAGAACATTCATCCCTTCCTATTTTCTCCTGTGTACTTAAAAAACCTTTGCTTCCATTCTTGGTCCCTTCTAACTCCTTTTCGAATTTTGCCTTTGCTACCCTTTCCTTCTTGATTATGGTTTTGTTAGCATCCTTGTACTGTGCTTTCTTCACTTCCCCACCCCCTATTTCCATCTCTTGTAGACCTTTAATTGCTAGCCTCACATTCATATGTAGCCATGTTGGCTTTTTTCTTTTTTCACCCTTCTTACAATTTCTGTTAACCCTTCTCTACAGGCTTGAGGATTCTATCACCGATCCATTCCCATAGCTTGTGTACTCCCAGTCTCTTAACTCAGCCTTGACCACCTTCTCCACCACATCATTCATTATTCAGTCTTTTAAAATCTCATAACATTGTCTTCAGTGTTGTGTTATTTCCCCACTATTTGTAAACCAGAGTGGCGTGATCATTGTGGGCTAATGGTGTCTTAACCTCGATGACTGTGATATTGTCTGAATTGGTTCAGACCACATCCATTCCTCTGTGGTGTAGTCCTGCATCAATTGATTGAGCCCCCTCATGGTTCAAAATGCAGTCAACCCCCTGCTCCCTCTCTACTCTAGAATTTGGAATCCCTTAGTTTGCTCCTGACAGATTCAAATCCCCCATGTGTATAACCCTCTTCATTTTACCTATTCATTTAATCTGTCCTCAAGTCTTTCACCATCTTCTCCTGTGTCTAGTGGATGATTCAGTGAATGTCCACCAGCTGTCCCCTTCCACTGATATAACTGCCAGGGCATTTAATCTAGCCATGAGTAGTTCTTATTCTCAGCAAAGCCTTGAAATCAGCTATAACCATGGCTTTCCTAATTCTGTCAGATGGCTAGCCTGCCAGTCTTTCGTGTGACACTAAAGCAGGAAGGAGGTTAATAGTCATCCTTGTGCAGAGAAGTGACGTATCAGGACTGCATGCATGACTTGAGATGTGTTCTTGTAAAGATCATGTAGAGTAGAAGCATTACCTCTTTGCTTGTGGAATCTGTCTTCTTGAAGATACACCCCAGTGTTCTGTTTGCAAAAAGAACAATACACCAGCATCTCCTAAAAGTTGGTTCTGAACATAGAGATAAACAATAAAAATGGTATACAGTCCAACTACCACAGTCAGGAATGTACACGTTAATTAAAACAGAATAAAAACAAAAAAAGAGATTAGTACTTTTGCGTTATATACAGTGCTTCTTCAGATCTGTTTGAAACATAGTTACTTCATTCATTTAAAATGCCAATAACCAGTCATTGTCATTGAAACAGTCTATGCCCCTTTAGGGTGGGTTTGAGCAGAACATTCCTATTCAGTCCTGGGCTCTTATCTGCCTGTAATGTGGCAATCCAGCGTATTTCTGCAACTTCTGTGTTAACATGATCACCACCTCTGACATTTTTTTGTGTAACATGGAGTGCCATAAAACTGAAGTTGTGGAAGGATTGCAAACAACATGTTTGGCAAGAGCATTCTTAGTATTTTTAAGCTGAATATTACTCGTGTTGCAGTTTCCTCTCCTTAAGTAATCTGTTGGTCTTTCCAGTGTAGAAACTGCTGCAAGCTCTGCATGACATTAAATAGGTAACATTTTTAGCCTTGCAATCAACGTGCAGATGAGGTGTAAATATTTTCCTAGATACAAGATGCTCATACAAATTGCTGCCTGAGATATATTTATAGGCTTTACAACAACGGCATGGGAAGGTACCATTTCTGCTCAGTTTACTACTACCACTCACTCTAGATCCATAGCATAATCGTTGTTTCAAATGCAAACTATTTTTAAAACAAAAAGATGGTTGTTCTCCTATTCTTTTTATGTTTTCATCATTAGTAAGGATCTTCTGCTTTTCCCTGATTATGTCACAGATTTGGCTAACGTCACTTGAATGTGTTAAAGCCACTCGAGTTATTAGGTATAACTTTGTTTTGTGGTTCGAACAACCTAACAGATTTCCATATATGATGATTTCCTTCTCATTCTTCCTCACTGATGGGTTACAGATCCGATCCCCCCGGATCTGACTCAGCCACATTTTTTCAGACTTCAAATCCTATTCTGAATGTAGAGAAATTAGGGCTCCATAATGGAACTACACAGGCGTGTGCAGGATAGGACTAGATGCAACCCTGTAGGGAGTACCTTGACTGGTTTATGGAAAAGAACCAATCTCCGGGAACCTCGCCATGGAGCTTAGCCAGCTCGGAAGTTGAGGACTCCGTGTGCTGAAGCCTCCCGCATCTAGGACAGGAAGAGCAGAGCTCAAAGAAACTGGAGGAAATATCTGTTATGTGGTAGGAGGAGGAATAAGCCAGCTACCAACCCATTCCATACTAATGGTAGCCTGTACCAGTAACATTAAACAACAATCAGTGATCATAAACTAGACTGCTGTCTATCCCGTTCCAAGAACAAATTCACGCACAAAGAGCACCTGGAATGTTTGTGTCCATGCTTGCTCACACTACCCCAAAAATTGTTTTCTTGATAAATCCCTTTTAAAGTCATACATACGTGTGTGTATATATATATATATATATATATATATATATAAAATATAAATATATATACACACACACTTTGAGCCCTAACAAAATATAAAACTGCAGTGTACACAAGTCAATCTAAAAGGAAAAGTGCACTGTCAAAAAGGAAACAACATATACTGAAAAGAAGACTGTTGACTGCATGAAAACAGTAGGTCAACTGATTACCTCTAAAAACTGTTGACTGAGGAAGACCGTGAACTGCATCTCTGAGAAGGCTATATATAAAGAGACCAAAGAACAGAAAAACAAACAGATTGAGACAGGAGGCAATGGTCACAAAAAAACAGGTGCACACTCAGAGATGTCCATTGAATGGGGAATAGCAGAAAAGACAAAAGAAGATAATCCACAATTTCATCTCCAGTCCTTGTGCACACAGAACAGGAGATGAAAGAAAGAGAGCCTGCACTGGTAGCCATCGCAGTAAGAGAAGGGCAAGCCGTGCCAATAGACAGAGCATTGAGAACATAATTGAATGGCAGAAGGAACCTCCTAGGCTACAAATACACAACGGAAGGAAGAAAAAACAACCGATCAAAGGAAAACCCAATGACAGACTACATCAAACAACCTGAGGGAGGAAGGGACAAATAACTAGCCCAGAAAAAAACAGACTAGTATAGAGAATTAAAGTCCTTACAGCTCAAGTAGTCAGATCTTCCATCTTACCTTTGGCGGCAAACAAGATCTGAGAAGTTGGAGATTGTGTTGCATCGTGGGAAGAGGGAGGAACTCAAGAATAGGATCTGAAGTCTTGGAAAATGTGGCCGAGTCGGACCCGGAAATTGGATCTGTAACCCATCAGTGAGGAAGAATGAGAATGGACAACACATATGCCAAGTTATAGTAAGCCTCTGTTTTGTCAGAGAAATAAGGCTTTCCTTTTGTCCTTCTCATATTCATAACCTGAGTTGATATTCCATTGATTTCTTATTCCTTATACCCTCTTTCGTTTTCCAAATTCATTAAGAGTTTCCAATACTTTGACATTCATCATCGTTCATATGTACTTGGGGAAGTCCTCAAAAACTCTCCTTTCAAGACGTTCCTGTAGATGTATCCCGGGTGCATGCTGGTTCGATACAGCAAGTTGTTTTTTAGCATTCTTTCTGAACTATACATGTACTAATAGTACCATCTGTGTCACTACATAAGCTAACATTCAAAAAGTTGAAGATATATTCATTGTAAATTTGAGAATTTATGTAGTTTCTTCCAAATATACAACAAAATCATTTAATTGTTCAATGGTTCCATCTCATAACATAAATATACTTCATGCAATGAGAGAAGAAATTACTATTCAAAACATGTGCTTCCTCCCATTTCGCCAAAACAAGTTTTTTTTTTGTTTGTTTTTTACCATTGGATTTTCCTCATATTGATCACTACTGCAGTAATCTTAGCTATACAGTTTGCATCCTGCCAAGTGTATAACAGGCCAACTTCCAAAGCTTCAGGGCACCTTCCATGTGCTTGCACTGTCTTGGCAGCTCGAGCTGAGTTGACTAAAGGCAAGTTTGGCCTCCAAGCCCTTCAGAGCTTTACTGCCACTGGAGAGTGAAGCTTTCATGGGATCGGCTGTTAGCTTGTGCTGTTGCTTGGTTGAGTAGTCAAGTTCTCTTTGGGGGTAAAAAAAAAACAAACAAAAAAAAAAAATCATCCATTAAGTAATTTGTTTGCTATTAATACTTTCCTCTTCAGGAAAGTTATTTTAAACCTATGTATCTGTGTTTTAATGGACTGTCATGAGACAATGTACTTTTAAATGGACACCCTTGTTTTCTTGTCAGTTTAAAAGTTGTTTAAAGTAGCTGAAAAACATTTTTTTTCTATGGAGAAATCATGTTGATTTTACATTGCGAGTCTGACAAATTGTTTTAAATTGCTTTTTACTGTGTGAAAAAGTGACACTTAAAGACTCAGTTTTTAGCAGCATTTGCAGCTTGTTTTCCCAGTCTGTCCTGGGAAAAGTGTTCTATTCTGAAATATTTTTGATTACTCTTGAATATTTGATCTGAAGTAGTTAACTTCATTTGTCCATCAACCTGTGGGTATCGGATCCATATCGGATCCGAGCCGGCAGCTTCAAACAGCTAAGATCTGAGCTCCAAGCTCCTCCCCCTTGCCCATAATCCCCTGCTATCCCTTCCTGACCTCAGATCTAGTTTGCCGCGGTTCAGTCAGCAGCTCTGAACGAGTTCCAGGCGTGGGAGTAGATCGTTTTTGTGAGAAAAATCCTTTTCTTTTTCTATTGTAACAGTAAAAATTTGTGTGTATTGCTCCTTAGTTAGTTTCCAGTTGTTAACTGTTTTTGTAGTTAATTGTAGTTAAATTACCTCCCCCCGTGTGTGTGAAGGCGTGTCTGTCTTTGGGCCTAGTGTAATTTTGTCCTAGTCATGTCTGAGGCCCCTAAAGCCTTCTTTTCTAAATGCACCGAGTGTGGCCATAAGCTGTCCCCAGCAGATGGCCACACTCGGTGTGTTATCTGCCTTGGGGTTGACCACCTCTCCTCAGGCTGCACCATTTGTGCAGCCTTCAACCCCAGGGCTTTGAGGGACAGGAGGTCGAAGTTGATTCTGGTGGGACTGTTGCCCCCGGATTTGACTTTGTCCTCCTCTCCCTCCGTGGCATCTGCCACCTCCCATCCCTGCTCCCCTGGCTGGGACTCACCCTCCCACCTCAGGCTAGGAGGGAGAGGAGAAAAGAGAAGCACCACAAGTGGCGGGCCGAGTCTTCCTCCACGGCCCCATCGGCCAAGCAAGCAGCTTCTCCCAGGGCCTCCGGGCCTTCTCCTTCCCGGCTCCATTCACCCCATTTTTCCCCGGAGCCGGAGGAGGAGGAGACCCACCCGCCTTCGAGGTCATCGAGGCGGCACTCCCGGCCCGCCTCGGTGGCCTCCTCTAGGTCAACCCGAAGCTTGTCCGATGCAGACATGGAACGGATGATGCATAGGTTCCTCCAGGCCCAGCTGCAGATGGGAGTGCTCCTGCCTCCCCCCTCCCCCTCCGGGGGGAGCTCGACCCCCTTTTTCGCCCCAATTGCTCCTTGTCCGACCCGCTTCTGGGGCTCTGAGCCTTCGGAGCCAGGTAGCATGGGAGCCGGGGGAGTGTCGGCGCCGATAGTACCTTGTACTTTGGCACCGACGGCACCCTCGAGTTTGTCTGGTCCGTTTTCAGATCCGAGTTCTCAGAGCCGAGAGCTGAGCTTTGGATCCAGAGGTGTCGGTGTGTCTTCGGCTCCATCTCAGTCGGAGCATACTGGCCCTTCGGATCCGATTGCTTCGGTGCCGGCTCCGATCCACACATCGGATCCGAAGGGACTGCTCTCGGATCCCAGAGAGAGCAGTTCTCCTTCGGCGTTCGATGTCATGGAGAGGGTATTGTCGAGGGATTCAAGGCCCCAGGCTCCTGCTACAGTTCCACCCTGCACTCCCTCTCAGACAGGTCTACCTTCCATCACCCGGCCCTAGGGACAGCCTGTGCCTACGTCCCAGATAGTTCCCTTGGAGGACCAGGATGTGGTTGGTGAGGCTGCTTCGGACAGCTCCCCCGAGGAGGTTCCTCACAAACGCAAGTGCAAGAGGAGGCACTTGGACTCACCTGAGTCCATGACAGAAGAGACAGACTTAGAGGAAGGGGGAGGTTCCCCAAGGTCACCTCCCGAAGACGTCTCCTTCGGAGACATTATGGAAATGCTTCGAATTAGAGGGGGGTGGTCAGCCCAAAAACCTTCCTCTGATGAGTCTGTGTTTCTGGAGGCATTTGACGCAGGCCCATCTACCTCTTGGGTGACCCCTCCCGCCGATTCCCTGGTGGACCTGATTACTACCAGGACATGGAAGGAGCCGGACACTGTGGAGCCCATTCCAAAGAGACCAGATAAAATTCTCAGCCCCCCTTCTGATAGGACGTGTTGGAGCAAGGGTGCTCCTGTAGATGCCATGTTGGTGGCGGCCGCCACCAGAAAGGAACTTGCCCAGGAGAGTTCCTCGATCCATCCTCCAGACAAGGAGTCTCGGACGATGGACCGCCTGGGGAAGCGGATGTTTGCTTCAGCCACCTTCTCTGTAAGGTTGCTGAATTGTATGGCACACGTGATACGACTCCAGCGGGATCTCATCAAAGAATACGCCTGGTCGCCCCCAGAGTTCATGTCGGCCGAGGATAAGAAGGTATTCTCAACCCAAATGGCCACTCTCAAATCCATTACGAACACCTCTATGTGGTTTCTTTCCCATGCTATGGAAGGAGCCGCTAGAGCTAGCGGAGCGGGCATTGTCTTACGACGGCATGCTTGGCTCCGCCATTGCGATTTTGCAGAACCCTTCAAGGCGTCCTTCGCTAATGCCACGTTTGACGGTTCTTTGCTATTTGGCAAGACCGTACGCGACATGCTGGTCCAGAGCGAGAAAGACGGGAAGACGTCTGCCGTCTGAGTCCGCTTCTCTGCTCCCCAGAGGTCCTTCTCTAGGAACCAAAAGGGACAGAAGAAGATGTGGTTCCGGAAGTCTCAACAGTCCCGTTTCGCTCCGGACCCCTCATCCTTCTGAGGCAGAGGAGGACAGGGTGGACGCCAGCCCCGAGGCAGAGGGGAAGCAAAGAATTTCGTGTCGGGAGAACCCTTTTCTGATCGGCCCATGCAGCAACCCTGAAGGGTTACCCGACTTCTCCACTCTGGAGGCAGTCGGGGGGCGTTTCTCGAGGCACCTAGCAGTCTGGGAGTCCATTACAACAGATCACTGGGTGCTTCGAATCATATCCAGAGGTTACAAGATTCCCTTTCTCAATCTCCCTCCCAAACCCTGGAGCCTCCCCGATGTTCCACCCAATCAAAGGGAAGCAGCAGCTGCAGAAATACTCCAGCTGCTAGAAAAAAGAGCAATCCAGCACGTCCCCCCAGACCAATCCGGATCAGGCCTTTTACTCCAGGTTTTTCTTGGTGCCAAAAAAGACGGGGGACTTGAGATTAATCCTCGACTTGTCCTTTCTAAACCTGTCAGTGGCCAAAGAAAAGTTCCGGATGGTCACCATTCAATCCATTCTCCCACTCCTGCAGGAGAACGACTGGATGTGCTCTATAGACCTCAAGGATGTGTACTACCACATTATGATGGACAGGCGATCCAGAAGGTTCCTCCGCTTCTGGCTAGGAGCCAGCCACTACCAGTTCAGGGTCCTTCCCTTTGGTCTCACCACAGCCCCCAGGGTGTTCACCAAAGTCTTGGCAGTTGTAGTGGCCCACCTGAGACTCCAGGGAATACAGGTCTTTCCGTACCTGGATGACTGGCTCCTGACCGCCCCCACCAGGCATCTACTGTCTTCAGCCAGAGATTACTTCCTCCACTTGGCCTCCCGACTGGGAATCACAATCAGTATCAAAAAATCTTCTCTTCAACCAACCCAGATCTTAGACTTCATTGGGGCCAGATTAAACACAAACCTTTTGCAAGCCTTCTTAACGCCGGACCGGCTTCAAACACTAAAGCTCCACGTGCTGGCCCTTCTACACTTCCCAGCTCCTCCAGCGGAATTGATCCTGAGGGCTCTAGGTTCCATGGCGGCAACAATCAACCTGCTACCCTTAGCGTGCTTGAACATGAGGGTACTAGAATGGACCTTGCAGGTTCAATGGTCCATCCTGCAACATCCACCGAGTTCACCCATCCCCCTCAGCAGGGTTTGCAGGAAAGCCCTATTCTGGTGGCTCCAGTCCCCGGACCTCCAGAAAGGGCGCCCTTTCTCTATGTCCCCTCCTCTAACCACGGTGACCATGGACGCTTCTTGCCTCAGATGGGGGGGCACTGTATGGGCAGAATAGTCCAAGGCACGTGGACCCATTCAGAGACCTTGTTACATATCAATGTCCTAGAGATGAGAGCGGTGCTTTTGGCATTGCAAGCAC
This sequence comes from Protopterus annectens, assembly GCF_019279795.1. Lineage (NCBI taxonomy): Eukaryota > Metazoa > Chordata > Ceratodontiformes > Protopteridae > Protopterus > Protopterus annectens. The sequence continues at coordinate 757,108,105 of NC_056733.1, read as the reverse complement.
TCCAAGCCCTTCTTCCCTTGGGGCCAATTGCAATTCAGACAGACAACATGTCAGTAGTCTGGTATATCAACAAGCAAGGGGGAACCAGATCCTACCCACTTTGTCGAGAGGCCATGAGAGTTTGGGAATGGGCGATCTCCACCAACCGCTTTCTCATAGCGATGCACATTCTGGGCCAGTCGAACATCTTGGCAGACAGGCTGAGTCGAACCATCCTTTCACCGTATGAGTGGTCTCTGAACCCGAGAGTAGCAAAGCCAAACTTCAAGTGGGGTCAACTTTGCTGCGATCTCTTCGCGTCTCCTTCGCACGCAAAGTGCAGTGACTACTTCGCTCTAATTCCTCCCACTGGGGGAATCCCCCAGAGACTCTCTGGTGCATGTTTGGCCATCCGGTCTACTTTATACTTATCCACCTCTTCCCCTAATGCTAAAATTCTTCCAGAAAGCCCGTCGGTTGGGGAGCAGAGTGATCCTCATAGCCCCATTCTGGCCTCGTCAAGCATGGTTCCCATGTCTATGGTCTCATCTAGTGAACCCCCATGGATTCTAGATCCCACTCTGGATCTGATCCTCTCACCCACTAGGGTTAACCCCAAACCTGGACAACCTCAAGCCTACAGCTTGGTTGGTCCAGTTCTAGTAATAGCTAGGACTCCCGGTATCTCGTCCTCTGTTAAGGCTATTCTAGTAGCCGCTCACAAGCCTTCTACGAGAAAGGTTTATAATAGCAAATGGAAACGCTTTTCAATTTGGGCGGAGCACAGAAACTTAGACCCCTTTACAGCTCCGTTACCATAGAATTTTTGACAGTCTTATTCGACCAGGGTGCTAGCTGCTCTACAGTCAAAGTCCAGTTAGCCGCAATCTCCCACTATCATGTGGGAAGTGATCTCGGTCCCTTGGCCTCTTCCAAATTATGCAAGACCTTCTTAAAAGGCACTTTCCTCTTGAGGCCTCCTGTTAAACATGCAGTTCCTCCATGGGATTTAACTCTTGTTCTCCAGTCTCTGACAGCTCCTCCCTTTGAGCCTGCAGCTTCACTGGCTCTAAAATACTTATCTTGGAAGACGGCTTTTCTTATTGCCATCACTTCGGCCAGAAGGGTTTTGGAGCTTCAAGCCGTTTGCGCCAAACCACCATACTTGGTTTTCCATAAAGATAGAGTTTCTCTCCGGACCAATCCCTCCTTTTTGCCCAAAGTTGCTTCGGAGCCTAATATCAATCAGTCTATTAATTTACTAGTATTCTTTCCAAATTATCAGAACAAGGGTGAATACAAGTTACATTCTCTGGACGTACACATGCAATTGAGGTTCTACTTGCACAGGATCGCTGACCACAGGAAATCTGAGCAACTCTTTGTATCCTTTGCTAAACCTTCTTTGGGAAAACCAGTATCAAAAGTTACATTGTCCAGATGGATCTCCCAATGTATACTTCTTGCATATAAGAGTTCTGGCTGACCTGAACCCGAAGGAGTCCACGCCCACTCTACTCGATCGATTTCCACCTCTGCTGCCTTTTGGTCCAGAGTGTCATTGGATGACATTTGTTCAGCAGCCACTTGGGCATCATTTCATACATTCATTAACCATTACAAGTTGGATATAATCGCCAGAGGGAGAGCATCCTTTGGCTTTGCAGTGCTCCGGAATATCCTTCCATGAGGACCTCCCAAGGATTGGGTAGCTGGGGACTCTGTCCCACAGGTTGATGGACAAATGAAGTTAACTACTTCAGATAAAGAAGTTATGTACTCACCATAATGTTCCATCTGAGTAGGTAAACTTCATTTGTCAGCAACCGACCCCCCCCCCTCCATCCCCCTAACCTACAGTGCGTACTAAAAGGATTCCTTGCCCTTCGTTTCCGGATAACTCTAGGTTAGGCTGTAAAGGTGATCCTTTGTGTTGTAATGCTCTGTGTTGCTAAGCAAACTCGATCTGAGGTCAGGAAGGGATAGCAGGGGATTATGGGCAAGGGGGAGGAGCTTGGAGCTCAGATCTTAGCTGTTTGAAGCTGCCGGCTCGGATCCGATACCCACAGGTTGCTGACAAATGAAGTTTACCTACTCAGATGGAACGTTATGGTGAGTACATACTTTTTTTTTTTACAATTTTTTTTAAGAATTATTTAAAGCATTTTTACTTGCAGTTTGTGTCAGTTTCATGGTTTGTGCAGGTATTCTGTGCAATTCCTTTGCAATTGCTGCCTGTCACTTTAAATTGCTCTGACTCTTTTTTCCTTCTTCTTAGTTCATTGTGTTCTGTATCATGTGACTTTACTGTTTTTTTTTTAAGATGAGTACTTGTTCTGTTGTATATATCTGAAGAAGTCTTAACTGTAAGACGAAAGCGCTAATATTGCCTGGTAAAGTTGTGCTTATTTTAGTAAATCTGCTGTTGTCATCCCGGTCGCCATTGAAGTGTCCTGGGAAAAGGAAGAGAGAAGTTTTCCCTCTTGTCAGAATGTTGTCCATCATTGGGAAAGCTGCTGTTGCCGTCATTGATAACACTGTTTGTCCTAGTTTTCCTCTTTAAAAAAAAAAAAAGACAACAGTAGTTTACTGAATCCGGCTCGGAGTTTAACTCAGGCTATTGATCCTTGTAAAGTAGTCTCTGGTAAAGAGGGATACTTCCTTTCTTGAAGAGATTCAAGATTCTGAATCTGAATAGGAGGATGAAGAGACCATTACAGAGATTGCTCATCAGATTTTTGATTCAGACTCAGAAGAGAGCTCATATTCTGAGTGTTCTTGTGGGAGGTTCTCTTTCTCTGAGATTATTTGTAGACTGTGCCAATGTTTTCAGTGGGAGAGCACTGAAGATCCTCAGTCACTCAGAAAATTCTATGAGTTGTTAAAAAAGGAATTTCCAGAACTGTCAGCTTTGGAGGATGTATGTGTTACTGTCTGAAGTTTTTCCTGTCAGTCACCCAGCTGCCCCTTCCAAAGTTTTGTAAGTTTTTATACAATCTTCCCAAACCTGATCCAGCAGCTGTAGCTTTAGTTTGTCCTTCTGCTGCTAAATACTTGGTTAATTTCAATCCTACTCTCTCTGTTAAGGATGGGAAGATTATTGATACATACGGGTAAAAAGTGTATACTTCTGCAACTTTGATTTTCAGAATTCTGAATTTTCAGGCTTGTGTTAAGATTTATTGTAACTTTGAAAGCTTGTTGGGTAAAAATCTGCTGTAAATAATTTAATTTATTCTATCATTCAAGTCCCTACTCGTTGTATACAGTGTGTGTGTGTGACTCTGTACCTCTCAAGTGTACCTCGTTAAGAGTAGTGTTCCTCATTTTGGGTATTAAAACATCCATGTTTCTCAAAGTTCCATATTGAAACGGTCTGTCACACATTCAGTGTTAGGAATTTTTTTAACCGATATCTATGGTAAATAGTAGTGAATCATATTAATTTATCAAAATAACTTTTTGTAAGTATAAAGTAATACATTTTAACCATCCTGTGACCTTTCTAGTTGAAGTTGTTAGTAAGCTGTTAGTGCATTTTGCCCATTTATTCCTTATTATGGGAGGTAGTGTTCCCCATTTTGGAGATGGACGGTTGAGACCTATGGTTGATGCTACTTCATGGACTATAGTCACTGGTAATGTTTTGAGGAGGTTTCTTGGCTGCATTCTCAGAACCACCCAGATGATGATAGAGAATTCATTTTTGGCCCCTTTGTTGCAAAGACAATCAAAACGTTTGATGAAAGGGGTAAGCTGATACAGGGTATCTCTAATTTTTCAGCTCTCCTTTTCCACGTTTTCCAAGAGATTCTTTGACTTCTCATCCAGTTTTGGTAAGAATCAAAATACATTCTCAACAAAATACATGTAAACAGATGTTTAAAATGAAATGGCAAGGGGGTTCCAAGAAGAATTCTGGAAACTCCCAAATCCAAGGACAGTTCAATAAGTCAGAATGACTATTTAAAAGACTTTGTCCCTTGCTGCCACCACCATGGCAACCCCCCCCCCCTTTTCTTCCAGAAATTCTGAATCTCTACCTTTCTCTTTGGTAACAGTTTCAGATAAATTGGTTTTGAAGATCAGTAGTCAAGATTACAGATATCGATGGGAGGAAATTCCTCATTTCCAGGGGCAATCCCTCATCTTCCAGACCAGACTAACTTATTTCTACTGGTCCTTCAGTACTGGTCCTACTGTTCCAGAGAGTGATACAAGTTCCCCTTCCAAGGTGGGAAAGGAGTTTTATTCAATTATATATTTAGTGCCAATGAAAGAAAATGCTTGGAGCTGGTTCTCGATCTTTCTTTCCTAAATCTGTGTGATAGTGCCCAAATTCAAAATGATGTCACTTCGTAACCTGTTAACAAGGAAACTTGAATGAGGAAGAGGAGGTAACATTACATTTAAAAGATGGTTAGCATCGTATTCTTATTCATCCAGACTTTAGGCATTTCTTAAAGTGTTTTACCATTATTTTGAAACGTACCTTTCCACTACAGCATGCAGTGCATAAACTCCAAAACAGCACTTTCCTCCATCAGGAAGTGTTATGCTCATCACATACATGTTTAAAATTAATTTTGAAATGTGCATTTTCCTGACACTGCCATCACTGAGGAAAAACAAGGAAGTTTAATCTCAGTTACATAGTCATAGGAAAGCTGCCTGTTGTGCCCATAGACTTTAATGGGCACACCACTGTGAATGCATTAAGGTGCTCCATTAAAGTCTATGGATGTAGGTCATATTACCCTGTGTTAACATCACAACTAGAAAAGCTAATTTCTTGGGTTATGGTTAAATTAAAAGATTACAAAGCATTTTATTAAACAATTGCCCAAAACAGTAAGGAACTGCAAGCTGGAAAATACACTGTGACACACGATTCATGGAATGCAGAGGTGTGTATAGAAATGTTGAAATCATCACATTAAGGTTTTGTGTATCAGCATCACATTATTAGTTCTCATCCTTACCTTTTGGTCTATCCACTGCACCAAGTATGTTTACAAAGTGTCTAGCTTCAGTTACAGCTCATTGCAGGCTTCAGGGTAGCCAAGATTTTAGATATTTAGAGAACTTGTTTATATTTGCAGAGTCTTTTTCAAAGTGTCAAGAATCTGTTTCTTGTATGAGAGAGAGCGTACATAAGCTCAATTCCAAGAGAACATTCAAAAGTCTTTTTTGACTCCTCACGGGATTGCATTTCTGGGATGTCAAGTAGACTCCACAGTTCAAAGAGTTTTCTTATATGGGAAAAAAACAGATCACTCAGACTTCGGTCACTGCAAGGAAAATACTTCAGGATTTTGGGTCTTATGGTTTGTGTGATTCTCATGATACCCCTGGCAAGAGTTTACATGAGAAAGAATGGTATCTAAAGTCACTTTGGTCTTAGCACCAACACCCCTTATCTTTTCAGATCTCAGTATTGGGGTTTGTCAGAAGGGAAATCACTTGTTGGAGACAACCGATATCCATAAATCCAGATCTTCCCTTTTCCCTTCCTGTTCCAAAGCAGTCAGTCACTACAGACACCTTGGACTTTGCTTGGGGAGCAGTTTCAGAGGGATATAAACACAAAGTGTGTGGGATGCCAAGAACAGATGCAAGTACATAAATTGAAGAGAGATGCTTGCCCCGATTAAGGCACTTAACTTTCTGAATCATCTTTGGTACCTGGAACCTCTTCAAGTTATTACAGACAATTCTGAATCCTCTTTGATCCCTGGGACCTCTTCAAGTTATTACAGACAATACTACAGTCATGCGGTACATCAACAAACAAGGGGGAACCAGGTCGTACCCCCTGTACAGCCTAGCGATGTTAGCTTGGGATGTAGCTTCACAGCCCAGTCTCACTCCACAGGCATCCTATATTATGTCAGAGAAAAATTGTGTGGCAGGTAAGCTGAGCAGGACAAGTGCAAATCCTCATGAATGAGTACTAGATCAGGGGGTCTTCCAAGATTTGATCCATATCAGGGGGTCTTCCAAGATTTGATCCATCTGTGCCAATTGCCTCAAGTAAGACCCCCTTTGCCTCTCTAAACAGTCAGTTGGCAAGATTCTGCTCCAGAACTCCCTGCAAAAATGCCTGGAAGGCAGATGCCTTTTCTTTTCCATGGACAGGAATGTTCCTGTATGCTTTTCCACCATTTCTACTGATATCTGTGGTAAGATTCATAAGAAATCCACCAAGATCATTGTGGTGACTCCCTTCTGGCCCAGACAACCGCCATTCTTCCTTCATTTGGAAAATGGCCAGGGGCAATTACCACAAGCTTCCTCACAGACTGGATCTACTCACACAAAAACTGAGGTGTTTGATACGCCCCAACACCAGTCAACTTTAATTGACTGCATGAATGATAGAGTCTTAATTCCTTTTAAGCACCTGTTTACTGATGACATGCTGCAGATACTAATGGAGGCAAGAAAGCCTGCTGCTTAGAAAGGCGCATATATTGGCAAATGGAAAATGTTTTCTAGGTGGTGCCAACAGCATAACCAGCACCCATTCTAGGGCTAGTTGTTCTCTGGTTTTACAATATTTGTGAAAGTTACTATCCTATCGTCTTTAGTACCCCTCTATCAAGGTTCATTTCGGCCATGTCAGCATATCTTTCCATGGAGCCTCCTCTTTCAGTGCCATTCCCATGTCAAAATATTTTTGAAAGGGAGTTTCCATTAGTCCTCCAAGAAAACCGGTGGCCTGTCCTTAGGATCTTGATTTTGTGTTAGAGAAGCAAACACTTGCTGCATTTTAACCAGCTAACTTGGCTGACTTGAGATTCTTAAGATGGAAAGCAGTTTTACTGATTGCTCTGACCTCTACAAGAAGGGTATCTGAATTGCAATCTGTTATGGTGTGTCAACCCTATCTCATTTTCCACAGGAGCAGGGTTTCATTGAAAAGTAATCGTCCTCTTATGTCTATAGTTGTTTCCAAGTTTACTTTAAGCTAAATTACCCATCTCCCATTTTCTTTCTTGAACCCAAAAGTGAGGGAGAGAGGAAGGATGGTCCATACCTTGGATGTCCACAGACAACTTGGGTACTATCTTGACAGAACTATATCTTTCACATCTTTGGATCAGTTCATTTCTTGTGAAGGTAACAAGAAGGGAGAAACTGTCTCATAACAGACTATTTCCATATAGGTGTCCTGTTCACCAAAACAAAACTATTCCAGGCAAGGTCAATGCCCAGTCTACCATGGCCTTGGCTTCATCTATGGCGTTTTGGAAAGGGATGGATTCTAGAAATATTCTAGAAGCTGCAGCTTGGTCCTCTGTATAAAACTTGATTCCTTCTCTAGGTCTTAATCAGGTTTTGCAAGGACTGTTCTTCAGGGTTCCTGTACTCTTCTCCTTCCACCTCCCATGTGTAGTAAACTCAGGCAATCTACCCATATAGCTAAGGCTACTGCAGCAGTGGTCAATATAATGAACATATAGTGTAGTTGTACAAGTAAGCGTAACATAACAGTAGATGTTTGAGTTATGCTGGAGTAGCCGCTCCCTCCCGCCTGTTGTTTGTTGTTTATGCCAGGGTGTGGTTATTTCCTTTTTTTCTTTGTAGCATTGCCCTTTCAGAGCTCAGCCTCCTGGTCTTTTACAGGAAAGCACTGAAGTGCTTGGAACCAAAACTTCTCTTTAATCAGCTTGTGTGTGTGTGTGTGTATGTGTGTGTGTGTGTGTGTGTGTGTGTGTGTATATATATATATATATATGTATATATATATATATATATATATATACACACACACACACACACAGACACACACACACACACACACACACACACACACACACACACACACACACACACAGACACACACACACACACACACACATATCCTAAAGATTTGGAAGTTGGCCAACTGTTAAATCAGTGGCAAAATATAATCTACATATCACAGGCTACTAGAGGAGTGCTCATTCAAACATCTACTTTTATGATACGTTTACTTACACAGCTGTACTTTTCCACTCCTTCCAGTTGGTATTTCACAGCTGGGTTGTTTTGGCGTAGGCTCTCTAAGCCATCATTCAGCCATCTCTGCATGCTATGGATAAAGGGTCCATGTTTGGCTTTGATCTTATGAAGTGGAGCACTCTACCATAAGTTCCAAAACAGCATTTTAGGCTGATCGGCTGTAAAGAAATGCTGATGCCTCCAAATATGGTATGTAGACCTTTGTACCGGCCCATGTATCTAAATTTTTCTTAAGTTTCTAAGCTGTTAGATTATTTGGCATTAAATGGGATGTCATTCCATAGTTTTGTAATTCTAACAGAAATATACTGAGAACTCATCACAGAATTGACCATTTTCATTATAAACTGCATATTATTATGCTTGTGTGTTTTAACTCCGGTATTAATCTGTAAATCGAACATAATTTTCTAGAACTTGATCATAAAAATTTTGTACGTTAAGATTAATTTAGCTTGAATATACCTGTAACAGACCCTAAATAATTGTAATGTCTCACATTGTAATCCATATCCCATGTTTTTTAGCTTTGTAGTTTTTGTAAATTTCCTCTGGACTCCATCTAGCCTTCTCAGTTATTTTGTATAGGCACAGAAGGAATTGTTATATTCCAGGAGAGAAATCCTAAAAAAAGATCCACAGACCACTAGGCAGTAAAAATAATAAAATGATTTAATATAACATAGAGAATGCTAGTGATTTCAGGTACTCAAACCCTTCCTCAGACATACAATAACTAACAACATACAATTCTTTTAAAACTAAATTGCTCCAATCAAAAGAGACCATCAATAAAACAATTAATGCTTTGGAATGTAAGGTCTACGCCTATTCAAAACAGGTTTTAAAGGCACCACACCATTGAGTCCTGGATATATATGTGCCCCAACTTCTATGATCCATCTGGTTTCACAATACTCTGTATAACCTGAGACCTCATTGTTCCTGCAATCCTTAGTTATTTTCTGTAATGCTTGGAATAGGAATTGATGCCCTGGCAATTTCTCTACATGTACTGAAAGAGCATTTCGTTTGTCCTTACGTCTAATGGCTGACAGATGTCTCAAAATTCTATCCTTCACCCTGCAATTAGTTTTCCCTACATAAAATGATGGACAAGCAGGTACAGGTGGCTATATACACAATATCAGTGGATATACAGGTGACCTTGGTGTTAGGTCCATACTGTTTACCAGTAAGGGGATGTATAAAGTGAGTTTCCCTACTGATGGATGCTCAGGCCTTACACCTTAGACATGGAAAGGTCCCAATCTTAGTAAATCTGTTTCTCTATTTAGGTTGTTTATCACATAAAATCTGCTTTAGATTTTTGTTTCTCTTAAAAACAAAATCAGGATGTTCACCAACTAATTCTTTCAATGAATCATCTGTTCTTAGGATTCTCCAATTGGTTTTAATCACATCCTATACCCATCGTATGTCACTACTGTACATAATCATTAAAGGTACCTTGCTCTTTCTGTTATTATTAGAATTCCTTCTATTTTGTCGACTGTATCTAGCCTGATTTATTACACCCTTACTGGAAAACCAGGGTGCTGCCTCTGTTGTTCTGAGTTCAGCCACATCCTGCAATGTATCCTCAATTTTCTTCTCTTTATAACCCCTGGCCACGAGTCTAGTGCTGAGAGTGTTAAGTTCTTCCTGCAAAAATCTATCTTTTGTACAAAGCCTAGATAGACGTAAAGATTGTCCCTTCACAATATTTCAATAAACAAACCCTGGGTGCATGCTATCTTTAGCCAGCAACCCATTTTTCCAACAAGGTTTCCTATAGACTTGGGAATGAATGACACCTATATCTTTCTGTGTCAGTAAAATATCCAAAAACTCAATCTCTGTGTACGAATGGTTCATAGAGAACCTCAAAAAATCAGTGGAATGTTCAAGATAAAAAATGAACTGATTTAAGGACTCAATGGTGCCCTTCCACAGTATAAAAACATCATCCATGAAAAGTGTGTAAAAAGCCACATACTGTGACCACTTATTTTTAGAACTAAAAACAACATCATCTTCCCAAAATGCTAAAACCAAATTTGCGTAAGAGTTTGCACAGGAGGTGCCCATGGCTACCCCCCCAGTTTTGTCAGTAATACTGCTCATTAAACAGAAAGACATTGTGTTCAAGTACTAATTCTAAAAAACACTTAATTTGTTTTACTACTTTGTGATCACGCATTGCCTGTTGTCGTAAAAGATTATCTCATCAGTAATAACACCAAGCTCTCTCAATTCAGACAGTACATTTTTAACATGTAAAATTATTTGATTCACTTCAATCCTATCTATCTTAGAGTAGGTTAAACTATTATTAAATAAGGATATAACTTTGTCATTATAACAAACTCTGTCCATCAGGACAATGGCCCCTGCATCTGCTGGCCTTATGACCAGTTTAGGATTGTCCATTAGAGATTTCAATGACTGTCTCTCTTCATAAGTAAAATTATAGAAACATTTATTACTATTTGTCTAAATTTCGTAACTGATCCTCACATGTTTTAATAAAAATATCCACCGTAATGTCATATATGGGTGTGAACATGCTTGGTTTCCTTAAGCCTGAAGTTGAGGGTCTCTCAGTAACACCAAACATTTTCTTGAGACGTAAATTCCTACTAGAGAAAAAACTAGACACACAAGGGGATGGGAACATGAAAAGGATGGACAACTGAGAAAGGAAGAGGAGGAAGCTCTCCATATGACTAAAGGTACTGATAACTTGGTTTATAACCTTTCTAGTTTTATACTGTCTTAATTACAGTTATGAATATTGAGTAAAGGACTCAAGTTTGTTCCAGCCACCAGGCATGTATTTACAGATGTGATGACTGAACTTGAAATATTTGGTAGGAATTTACATCTCAAGAAAATATTTGGTGTTAATAAGAGCTTCTGTGATATTGTCATAAAAATTAACTAAATTGCTCAATGTCGATTTTCTTTTAAGGAAACCATGCTGATTAATATCTAGTGTATCTATACTATTCTCGGAACTAGTCCTAAGATCCGATAAGTATCTCTCCAAACACTTTCCAGTTACTGAAGTTACATCAATTGGCCTGTCGTTTTACAACTGGTCTCTCTTTGCTTTCTTAGAAATAGGTTATACACATGATAGTTTCCATGATTTGGGGACCTTACCCCTTTCCAATACTTCATTACATGTTAAAGTTAATCTAGGCATAAGTATACTATTTGTATTAAGTAACAGATTGGCTTGGATCAGGTCCGGGCTCATAAATGTCATATCATTTAACTTTGAAAAGGCAGCTAGTATGACTGATTCAGATATATTTGGACAAGAACCTGTCACTAAATTGCATTGCCAATCACCCACTGTAGTCAAGCCAATATTAGTGTAAAAAAGATTAAATTCATTGTGTATCCTACTGATGTCTCTACTGGAATCATCATCCCTTAATAGTGTAAATATTGAGCTGTCTCCTTTGCCTGACTTATTTAAACATTGATAAATTTTTTGTGTTCTTGCAATTGTAGATCAATTTACTTTAATAACCAGCCTTGACATCTTTATTTTTTTTAAATCCTGCTGTTTTTGTCAAGTATCTTCCTATTGATGTCAGTTGGAAGTTTCCTAAATGTTTTATAACTTTGCTTTTTTTTTTCTTAAATTGCTGTATTAAGGACTTATCCCACCAATAAGGAAATGACTTGTTATTCTCTCTTCTCACTGAGGAGTAAACACAAGCCTTCAGATATTCTTCAGTAATTTGATATCAGTAGCAACTGTCTAAATTCTGTACTGGGTTGACCAATCAGTCTTTATTAACTCTAAAGGTAAATTTTGTAAGGCATGTTTATCACATTCATATTTCTGTGATTATAATATGGAATGGGTTGATGTGTCTAATACAAAAGATACAGAACAGTGTTCAGATATACCCAGCAGAGAAAGCAGCTTTAAAGAAGCTACATTTTTGGGTTCATTAGCAATAATAAGATCCAGTGTGCTATTTCCCCTAGTATTAAACTTAACTAGTTGAGTCAATTAATAAATTCCTTGTCAAGATTTGAGATGCCACTTAGTATGTTCCATTCAGTTCTGGGCTAGCTAAAATCCCCAATAAGTAATGTTTTACCCTTTTTATCAAGACAAGTTGTCCAAATTCTTTAGATATTGCCAATGGGAACTACTGTCCATACTTTGGGAGCAGTATGTAAGAACTATATAAAAGTTTGTAAAAGTATTATTAAGAATTTGAACAATTAAAGTTTCATACGCCTACTCAGACTTAATGAGACAAAATTTAAAACATTTATATATCCAGGGATTCAAAGATGGCTGCCGTTCTGTAAACACTGCTAATCTACAGCTCTCCAAATACTCATAGGAAAAATTCAACCCAGAGGAAATACCAGGACCTACTCAATAACAATTTTCTGAACTAACAACTCTAATTAATATCCAGAAACTCAGAAGGGGTGAATGAACCTGAAGAACTAACAAATCTATCAAGATTACATTAGATTACCTGGAACTGAAGAAAGACTCAAAGAAAGAAGCTGTGTGCTCAGAACACTCTGCACCTACACATCTAACTATAAACCAAGAAGTTTCTACTTTTACAAAATGTCAAAAGAAGATGAGTATGGACACTACAACAACAAAAACTAAACTTTCAGAACTTTTATCACCTGAGAAAGATTTGAACTCTAAAAGACAGAAAATAATAAAGCAACAAGATACTGTAAAATCAGGGAATAAAAATAAAACAGATCAACTGGAAAACTTGGATGATATTAAAGCAGCCTTACTACCTATCGAAGAAGCTATAAAAGAATTATCTACTCAAGTGCAATCCTTTGTAACTTCCTTCAATCAAATCTTGGAAAGAATGGACAAATCTGAAGCCAAAATCACAGAGAATGAGGACAAAATAGCTCTGCTAACCAAAAAATCTGACTCACATGAAACAGACATTCAAACTATGCAAGCTAAAATTGTTGACCTTGAGGCAAGATATAGAAGAAATAACAATCATCAGAGGCATATCGGAAAATATACAACATAATGAATTGATCCCATCTATCATTCAAATACTTGCAACATTACTCAAAGACCCAAAAACTGCACATCAAATAACAATAGAAAGAGCACACAGAGCTCTGAGAGATTCTCAAGCATCAAGTATTCCAAGACCGGTCTATGCCAAACTTCTCAACTTTCAAGATGTTAGTAAAATATTATTAGCTGCAAAGAAAAATGGGGGATTATTAATATGGAACAACAACAGAATATCTCTAGCCCAGGACTTGCCTCTACAAATTAGGCAAACCACACAACTTTTATCTCCTTATTGCAGATTTCTGATTGATAAAAAGCTAAAATTTCAAATGAAGTACCCAAATACCTTAGTATTTTCGGTCGATGGGGTCAAATATTCAGTTACTAACAAGAGTGAAGCAAAATCTGCCTTTATGTCTGTTTTCAAATCCATTCCTGCTATAGAGAACTAGCTTCACGTTCCGATCCGGTTTGCTGAACCTCTGAGGTCGGATGCATCTCCCAGCAACAGCCAAGGTCTTATTTTTCTTATATCTGGTGTTTACCTTGCCCTAGGCTGTATTTTAGGTCTGGTGCGACCTTTTTTCCCGTTCTACAAAGCGCGAGACCTTCAACAGGAAGTATACAAACTGCGCATCATACTGGCTTTCACACGAGAGGAACCGAAATTGATTTTGCAGCTTTAGTGGTCGTCTTCAAGATGTGGCGCTTACGGAAGTCCGTCTGCAATCTTAGTCCCTCTTTGAGAAGCTAAGCAATCAGCTTAGCCATCTGGAAGCTCAGAGGGAAGTTTAAAGAAACTGTTAACAAGGAAAAAGTAATGTACTATTACAAAAAAATGCTAATTACATTTATAATAATGTTGAATGTCATTCCCATTGCCCCATAAGTATTAATTAATATTATTAAACATCTCCATATATATATATATATATATATATATATATATATATATATATATATATATATATATATACTTATACAACTTATGATGTTGATTTGGGATGTTAAAGCATTTTACTCTGCTGACAGATATGAAAACAGTGTATATTAATGCAATCAAAATACAGTTACATAACCTAACATTATCTTGACTTCATAATCACAAGACTTAATTATATTTAACTTTATCTATGTTAAATCCAGCACAGATTACTGTGCATTTTGTGAAATCTTATACTAACTCTATAAGAGAGCACTTATTAATATGGTCTCCTTTATGAAAGTAAATCTATTTTAAACTAAAAACTAAATTAGTCATATAATAACAGGCTCACACACACTAGTACTAAGAGCTCTAACTCATAACACCAATTGACTACTAAGATGTCAAGACTTAAATATATATGGCTAGATAATATTTCGAAGGGAGTGAATTAGATAATCTAATTTGGAATAAGAAATATAAAAATCGTCATAAGCTGATTACCCACAGAAATGCATAATTTCTGAGGTTTCAGCTTTAAAAACGCTACCTGATATACCATATTACAGACCCTGCCAAAAGTAAATACATAAAACTAATTATGAAGTCTACACATATATATGATCATAGCGTTATACTGTATACTCCACAAGGTACTATATTGAGTAATTGTTACTATGACAATCTGTATCTAGTTTAGGATTCTCAAACTCACTTGGTTCTCAATACATGTTGGATCGAAAATTAATATAGTATAAGTTGATACAATTTAGATGATAAAAAGAAAAATACATATATTAATGTATTAACCCTATTACAGATGTTGTAATGGAACAAGGTCCTCTACGATTAAGTTTAATGGGTGATGTACTAAAGTTAATTGGGTTTTTACTTTCTTTCTTATTACTAACCTACATGGCATAAACATACAATATTACTGAAAAGTAACACTTTAGATGGTTTAGGACCCCAAGCATATTTTACACATACACACAACTTAAGTTTCACGAGCCTGAAGTTAAAAGAAACATTCATATGTCTCACCTTTATCAACTCTTATACTATGATCCAGCAAAGCTTTATGGAAAAGATTTTAATGTACTTTAACAAATAATGGACTGCTAACTACTAGTTGCTCTAACCTTTTTCGATTGGTTCTCTAACTGAATGCCTAACTATTTGTGTCTATGTTTATACATTTGCATAAGCTTGAACTGCTATATATTTATATTGTTTTCTCCAGGACCCAATAAAATTCTACAGAATCCAATATATGATGAATATCAAATATATGGTAGAGAGAAATCGCCTCAAGACGTCTTTAACACAATGCCATTTAAGTTCTAAAAACCTCAGGGCAATGATAGTAAAAATGATGGATTCTAGAAGCTGGGTTCACTTGTTCAAAATTCAATTACTACCCCCAAGTAAGACAAGGTACAATCAGAGATACAAGAATCTGGCCTAGAGGAGGTAGAAGCACACACAAAATAAAACTAGACAAAGAAGATATATATTTTATGAATATAGTTATTGAACTAACTTGAGACAATAATCTATAGTTTTGAATCTCTCAAATATTATTAGTGATAAATTGAGTAAATTGATGTTCCCTACGTTTAGTTATAATCAGGAATGGTGCAAATGATTATTCAAGCCTTGACATCACATAAATAAATCTAACAAGAAGAGACGTAGGTTACAAAAGCAGTGTTTGCTAGGGAATGAGTGGGATAGGCTTTGTGCAAATAATTTTAGGTTATACAGGACCAATATGTTTCCTTTACCTCCCATACGCTAACATACAAAATATATACTTACTATTAATACAAAAAAAGACAAAACCAAATCTTCATAAAGTCCTGTTAAATTCCTGATCCAGGAGATTAGTGGGTAGGCACAGGGTAGGGACGGGAATAAAAGAATGCTTTCATAACATACTTTTGACAAAAAATCAACTTAAACTAATATATCTACACATATTTCAAGACTACTTACACAAAATAAAAGATTTATGAATGTGGGAAATAGATTCATGGAATATTAAAGGGTTCCAGAACATAAAAAAAGGAAACTCTTTCTCCATCTATTTCTGCAGGCTAAGGCAAGCTTTATACTACTTCAAGAAACTCATTTAACCAATGAGCAATGGTCAGAAATAAAAAAGAAAAAATGGATAAGAGAAATAATAGCCTCTGAAGGCAAAACTAATAGTGCTGGAGTAGCAATAATCATTGAAGATCATTATCAAGACAAAATTATAGAATCCAAAATAGATAATGAAGGTAGATGGTGCTATGTGATTTTCAACTACCGTTTATGATAAGCCCATTATACTTCTCAGTATATATGCACCATGTTATAATCAACATTCCTTCTTTGCTTCAGTATATCCTATCTTAAATCAATACAACAACCATTACATAATCATAGGAGGGGATTGGAATGCTTACCAAAACCCTAAGCAGGATAAATCAAGCCCACAGAAATCATGCAATAACCAAGCAATGTTAGCATTAAGCGAACTTAAATATGATTTTAAATTATATGATCCCTTTAAATATGGTAATAAAACAAATACCTCAAATAACTTTACTCCAACTGTCATAAAATGTGGTCAAGAATTGACTTTTTTCTAATTTCAGAAGCACTAATCAATCTTGACCCCACAGTATCTATTCATGCCCGCTACTTGTCTGACCACTCTAAAATTACCTTAAATATTATTAAGGCTACCAGAAGCAACACACCATATCGGAGATATAACTGGTCCTTAAACCCCAACCTTTTAAATAAAAAGGAAATAGTTCAGGAAATCCAGGATATACTTAAATCCGCACTAGTTAAGTTAGTAAAACAGCAACACCCCCCTGATATTGAATGGGCGGCAACTAAAGCCCAGATAAGAGGCATCTTTCTCCAAAAAGCTTCTTATTATAAAAAAACCCAACTCGGAGAAGAACAGCTACTAGAGGCTAAAATCAAATCATTAGATCAGGATTTAATGAAAAACCATAACACGCAAACTGAAACAGAAATATTGAAATGTCAGAAAGACCTTTTCTTGATTCAAAATAATAAACTATCATTTCATGAAACTAAAATACTTGCAAAATATGCTAACCATATACAAACGCCGTCATGGGCACTAGCAAGAATTATCAATCAGTCTAAAACACCCTCTCAAATTCCTGAAATATGCTATAAGAATAAAACCTATACGAAAACCGAAGATATTATCAACATTTTTGAATTGATATACTCACAAATTTATGGAGAACAAAAAAACTTGCAAATGAAAATAATAGTGACTTCCTACAAAAACTCAACTTTCCGAAAATTGATGAGAAATTACAAAAAGATCTAATAAAACCAATATCCATTGAAGAAATAATATCAACAATTAAAAAATTGAAATCGCACAAATCTCCTGGCCCAGATGGTCTTACCGCGGAGTTTTACAAAACGTTCTACTGCATTACTGCACAAATTCTATCGCACATATTAAATTATATAATAAACAATAAAATTAATGATATTCATTTTAATGCATCCAAAACAATTTTCATACCCAAAGAAAAGATGGATCCTCAGAACCCGGATAATTATAGACCTATATCACTTCTAAATATTGATACTAAAATTCTGACATCTATTCTGGCCAATAGACTGAAGAAAATATTGAATATAATTATATCTAATGAACAAGCTGGCTTTTTAACATCTAGGCAATCCAGTGATAATACTTACTACACACATTAATCTCATATGCTAATCAAAAGAATCTAAACATGTATGCACTCATTATAGATGCACATAAGGCCTTTGATAGAGTCAACATAAAATTTTTATTTCAGATTTTACCCTACTTTAATATACCCCAAGAATTTATCCGAACTTTCAAACACTATACAATAACCCTTATACAACATTATATATAAATAAAATGTGGTCTAACAGAATTCAAATCAGAAATGGTACCCGACAAGGATGTCCTCTATCTCCCCTATTATTTAACCTATATCTAGAACCCCTATTCTTAAACATTAAACAAAATATATATCATAATGCCCCAGTAATTTATGACACAAGAATATCCCTGTCAGCTTTTGCCGATGACCTTAACATATATTGTACAACACCAACCTCAGATGCCAAAAAAATACTATTTGCTATTGAAGACTTTGCATTAATTTCAAACTATAAAATAAAGCTTAAAAAAAACATCTTTCCTTTAAAAACTCCGAAACCTTTTTCACTTTTACCATTGATAGGCCAATTAAAATCTGAGGAAAAGATCAAATATTTAGAAATTACATTCTCTACAGATAACAAAAATGTTTATCTTAATATTAAACAAAATTGGGAACACATTTTATGTGACCTAAAGAGGTGGAAAAATCTGAAATTACCACCATTAGCAAAAGTTTCGATCATTAAAATGAATATCTTGCCCAGACTGTAATACATTTTTATGTCTTCACAGTTGCTAATACCCAAGAATTTTTTTAAACAAATCCACACTGAACTCGCTAAATTTATATGGGAACCAAAAAAAAAAGTAGAATATCATATGATAAACTGATGACCCCGAAAAGCAAAGGTGGCATAAATCTACCTAATTTTGAAAATTACTAGTTAATCATAAATGCTAATAGAACTTTAAGAATTGCAAACTACGATACACAAAGTAATAACTGGTCCCCTTACTGGTTAAGACAATGTTTTAAACGTATTGAAAGCCTGAATGTAAATCCCAAATCACTACCCTTTTTAAACAGAGACAACACTAAAACATATAATCTAATGGAACCCATAAAAAATTATATAACATTAACACAAAATCTTTTTAGATCAATAAATCTCTTCCATCACATGATGATCCTACAACCCTTCCACAAAAATCCTAACTTGAAAATTATTAACCAGCTAATAGACCTGAAAAGATTCCCACTCATAATTAACTTAACATTACAAGATATATATCCATATTTAAATTGTTCCGCTCATGAATTAAGACATCAACTGGGCCTTCCAAAATCATATCTACTGATCTTGAGACAGATTAAGGAAATGTCTACAAGCTACTTTCAAAATATAGCTAATAAATTAAATAATTTTAATTAATAAAGATGATTTAATGAAATGTATCTCACTAAGGCAAGCCCTTCTACAAAATAGCAAATTTATAACATGTTCATACAAATTGATAAAAGACATGAAATATCAAGATCATTTACTCTTGTCTAATTATTGGAAAGAAAAAAATACCATTGATCGAGGAAAATAAAATAACACAAGCAATCAGTTTAACGGTAAAATCTGTTTCCCTTCAAAAGTTAACATTTACCCAACTCATGATATACAATAATGCCTACTATACACGCCTTAGCTTGCATAAATTCAACCCTAAAAATTCTCCAAAGTGCCCACATTGTAAAGATGAAGCTGCTGATCTTTTGCATATGTTCTGGAGCTGCAAATGTATATTTAAACTTTGGAACTCCCTGAAACTACAACTACAAAAGATGGGATATCAATCATCAACGCTTACTTGGGAATTTATGATATTACATATCACCCCAAATAACCTATCTAAAACCCAAATCGTCATCCTCATCAATATTTTTCTACTAATGAAACTTTACATAGCTACTAACTGGCTGACCCCATCCAAAACCTCATGGGAAAATTTTAGGATCTTAGCGATAAAACATATATTAGCCCACAAATACATAATAAACAAACAAAACAAAAATCCGTACAATCTGAAACTATGGGAACACATTTTCAATATTATACTGACATAAAACATTGAATCTGAAATACTTCTACAATGTGCACAATAAAAAACATAACATTATTTGGAAATATATTATTCTAAGATACGAACCATGGAGAAAACATAAAAATAAAAAAATAATTTTCTACCTTTTAAGAGGGAGTATGGAAGCATTCATGTAAATAGTGTAAATATGTTTTAAGAATATTGTTATTAATACTGTATGAACATCACCTGTGTTTTCTCTTGTGAATGTTTTGTAATGAAAAAAAGAAAAACAATAAAGAAATATTATTGAAAAAAAAAATAAAACATTTATATATTCAGAGTAGAACACTGTCTCCCCTATTATATTCAGGATCACAACTTTCTTCCCAGTATTTAAGTAAATAAATATTGTACACCACAGACAGTCCCTTAGCCAATTATTAAATGTGAGCGTTTGTACACAAGTAGTCATTCAAAGAGGTTGAAGGAATGACCTCATTCAGCATAAACTGTACTCCCTTTATTTCCAAAGCCTGAATTTTATCCAACAAGTATTATTTCATATATTATAGTGGTGTAAACCTTAAATCATTAAATCCACCATGTAGTATATACAAGTTGTACTTTGGCTAGACTAAGCTTAACTTTGCTATTATGTTGAGTGTATCAAGTAGTCTTAACCCAGTTAAAACAGAAATAATACATGAAGCCTTATCCAATTTGGAAAGCTCCTTTAATACAGGCCTTAAAAAAGAATCACCCAGGAATAAAACTTCAGTGTTACCTTCATTTGCATCTGTTGTCCCAATATCCTCCTTGCCAGTAATAACTAAAGGAAGTTTACCTACATTGTCTGTTTTAGTACTTTTTTTTATTTTAAATTATTTTAGTTACATTCTTGTCATGTAAAAGAGGGATGTTAAGTTGTCTATCTCGCCTTCATTCTTGCTGGATGGGTTCTCTAAAGCTCGAGTTGGTTTATATCCCACAATGCTAGGCGAGAGTTACCTCAGATCTTGTTTGCCGCTACAGCTTCGAGGTTGGTTTTCTACCGGTTCCTGGTAAGTTTTAACTTTTCTATAAAAGTTACTCTTGTTTTTTTTAGTTTAATTATTCCTAAGTTAGTGTAGTTTTATTAAACTCTATCCCCGAACCTTTTTCTTCCGTTTCTTGTCAAAAGAACTTTTAGTTCTTCCCTTGGGCCTTAGGCCTTCCCTTCCCTAGGGAGTGTTTGTGTAGTGTACTAGTGCTTATTGTACTTATTTTTAGTATACTTTTAATATAATTGTGTTTTTGACAGGGTATAACTGGTGTGTTTGAGTGTGTGTTTGTGTTCACCAGTTAGGTTATGTCTAAAGAAGCAAAGGTCTCGATTCAAGAAGTGTGATGCGTGCTGTCAGAAAATGTCTCTGACAGCACACTTCTTGTGTCTATTGTCTGGGGCCTTTGCACCTGCAGGACTCCTGTGCTGTCTGCCATGGCTTCAGCCCCAGGGTCCTGCAGGAAAGAAAAAACAAGCTCATTTTGAGAGGCTTGTTGAAGCCTGAGGATTCCCTGTCTGTCTCAACAGGAAGCCCTCCAAGGCATCGAGGTCTTGCTTCTGAGCCGAGACCTCAGGTTGTTCAACCTTTGCCTTTATCGGCTCCGGCTGGAGCCGATAAGACTCAGTCCACAGTTTCGAGGTACCCGTGTCGGCTCCGACAAGATCTTCGGAGCCGACAACCAGAAAGAGGTCTAGGTCACCTTCTCTTGGCTCCATTCATTCGCTCCAGGTTCTCCCCTGCTGTCTGAAGGTCTCATTCCTCTAGATCATCGAGGTTGTCCGATCATGACCTTCAGAGGGTGGTGAGTCGACTACTCAAGTCTGAGGCACTGGCCCAGATGCTTCAGAGCCCGACTCATCAGTCGGTGCCTGTCCCGGTCCATCAACTCCTTCCTCCTTCGACTCTCTTGAGCTTCGGAACCGAGACTGTGGTCACCGACAATTGTCTTCTTCCATGGAGGAATCTCGGCGCGGACTTGGGTGAGTGGCATCGGACCCTTGTCCGACCCCTCTCCCTCTCGGTGCCTGGTGAGTTCGGCTCCGACATCGCCTCGAGCCATCACTGTCGGTGCCGAGGGGGTCTTTAGCTCCTCGGGCGGGGACCTCTGGCTCTGCCTGACAGGGTGCTTCGAGGTCATGTGTGTTAGAGCCTGGCTCTACTCCACAGTCGGCTCCGTCAGCCCCTCCCTCTATGCTGCCTCAGGGTACACTCCCTCATCTCGGACCGCAGAGAGCCAACTCCTCAGGAGCCCCTGTGGGATTTCATCCTCTTCGAGGCCTCTCCTGATTTGGCAGAAGAGCCCTCGGAAGAGGAAGTGGAAGCACATTGACTCACCTGAGTCTATCACGTCCGACACAGATCTGGATGATTCTGAGGGTTCCCCGTTCCCCTTCTGAAGATGTCTCTTTGCAGACATTCTGGAGATCCTTAAACAGAGGGAAATTGGCCAGCCCTCAACCCTTTCTGTGTATCTTGAGGCGTTTGGCTCTCGTCCTTCCACCTCCTGGGTGTCCCCCTTCGACCCCTCATGCAGGTGGTTGCTAAAAGGCATGGGCGGCTCCTGATTCAGTGGACCCCACTCCCAGGAGACCCTCCAAATTCATCACAGCTCCAACAGACAAGGAATTTTTATCTAAAGGAGTCTCTGTGGATGCTATGGTGGTGGCTCACAAAGAAGGAACTGGCTGATCCTTCAGTGCCTGTCCATCCACCTAACAAGGAATCTAGGTCCATGGATAGAGCGGATGTTCTCCTCAGCGACATTTACTATGCTGAATTACCTGTGCCATTTCACTCGTCTTCAAAGGACTTGATCAAAGAAGCGAGTGAAATGCTTCAGCTGCGGGTTTCAAGAAAAATGAACACGCAGCTGGCTATCCTTAATTCTATTTCCAACTCCTCCATGTGGAACAGCCTGGATGCGGCTATGCACCTTTCAAGGCGTCTTTCACAAACTCCCTTTTGATGGATCATCCTTTTTGGTCCACAAGTGAAAGAAACCCTGACTAGGTGGATGGCAAGACCCTTTCTGCCGTAGTCCGTTTTCCACTCCTTCTAGGCCTTACCCCAAAGGCCAGAAGGGGAAAGATGTGGTTCCGTAAACAATCTCAAGGGACTTCGCCTGGTTCCCGCCAGAGGCAGAGGGGAACAACAATGGTAGCCTAGAGGCAGAGGGGTCCGCAGAACCAGGGCAATCGAGAAACTTCTTCCGATAAGCCCTTTCAGCATCCCTGAGGTGTTGCCCGACTGCCCATCTTCGGAGGCAGTCGGGGGAAGATTGTCACTGTACCCAGAAGCCTGGCTATCCTTGACACAAGACAAATGGGTACAGTCCATCATTTCGAAGGTTATTCTATTCCCTTTCTTCGTTCTCCAAGTCAGTCAAAAAAATCCCTTCCAGATGTTCCACCCGCTCAAAGGAATATAGCAGCTTTGGAAATTTCAAAACTGCTTGCAAAAAGAGCTATTCAGCCAGTGCCAGCAGACCAACTAGGATCCGGAATCTACTCAAGGTTCTTTTTAGTTCCAAAGAAAACAGGGGACTGGAGACCAATTTTGGATCTCAGTATCTTGAACAGATCGGTCAAGAAAACAAGATTGATGGTCACGCTGCAATCCATTCTTCCCCTGTTGGGAAAAGGAAACCGGATGTGCACTATGGACCTCCCGGACGCGTACTATCACATAAAATGAACAGGCTCCAGAAGATTCCTCCGCTTCAGGCTGGGAAGCAGTCATTTTCAATTCAGAGCCGTGCCCTTTGGTCTCACCACTGCCCCGGTGTTTACCAAATGCATGGCAGTGGTAGCTTCTCACCTGAGGCGACAAGGATTCCAGGTGTTTCCATATTTGGACGACTGGCTCCTCACAGCTCCCACCAAGCATCTCCTTCTGATGGCCAGAGATTACACTTTTCGCGTCTGTCAAAACTGGGTATCTCAATAAATTAAAGTCTGTTTTGTTATTACCTACATAGGCAAAATTAGATACTGTAAACATGTCTGCAACACTAACGAACCAAAGGATATCAGACATTCAAAATTGGTATCACTACTTCTCAACAACAACAGAGCCAAAGCCAGGTTAGTTCTAAAGGTGTTGGGAATCATGGCAGCGCCATACCCCTCCTTCCATTGGCCAGATACCACATGCGGATCCTTCAGTGGATGCTCTTTTCTCAATGGTCATACCAGGAACTTCCAATGTCTCACACCATTATGATCACAAAAGCATCTCATGTGGTGGATGTCTTCCCCCCAGCTCCTGTTGGGGAGACCATTTGTTCCACCTCCTCCGGTTGCTACTCTGACAACGGATGCCTCCCTGATCGGGTGGGGGGGGCATTATCAGGGCAGGACAGTCCAGGGCACATGGCAACCAAACAAATGCCACTTGCACATAAATGTTCTGGAGATGAGAGCAGTGCTTTTAGCGTTGCAAGCCCTTCAACACTCTCTTCCCTTGGGAACGATTGCAATCCACATCCCCGGGAAGTCCAATCACATTGCGGACAAGTTGAGCAGAGCTATACTCATGCCTCACGAGTGGTCTCTGAAAGACTCTGTAGTGAGAGAGATATTTCTCAAGTGGGGTCAGCCTTGCTGCGATCTTTTTGCTACTCCCCAAAACAGCAAGTGCAGAGAATACTTCACTCTATTTCCTTTACCAGGCCAACCCAGCAGGGCAAGTTTGGCCCCGGGACTTCTGTATGCATTTCCTCCTTTCCCACTGATCTCTCAAGCTATCGCTCAGAAGGCCTCATTGATCCTCATTGCTCCTTACTGGCCTCTGTGGTTCCCCTTTCTGCATCGATTTCTTTTGAATCTGGACCTAGTTCCAGATCTTTTGATCCATCAGTCGGGTCAGTTTCCTCTCTGAACCTCACTGCTTGGTTCCTCCACTTCCAACCGTAGCCAGGCTTCCTCAATTATCTCACTCTGTTAGAGATATTTTGATAGCTTCCCATAAATCTTCCACTCGAAAGATTTATTTGAGTAAGTGATTTTCATATTGGGCACAAGGAAAGGACATAGATCCTTTCACCGCTTCCATCCAACTAGTCCTCGATTTTCTTGCTGAACTCTTCCATGCAGGTTCATCTCCATCTACTCTTAAGGTTCAATTGGCAGCTATTTCTAATTTCCATGTGGGTATTTCTGAATCCTAATGTCCCAAAAACTCTACAAAGCCTTTTTGAAAGGAGTTTTTCTGCTCAGACCTCCTGTAAGAAATCCTCCTTCTCCTTGGGACCTAAATTTAGTTCTTGCTTCGTTGATTCTTTCCCCTTTCGAACCTGCAGCTTCATGTTCCTTAAAGTTATTATCATGGAAAACTCTCTTTCTGGTGGCTATCACATCAGCTAGAAGAATTTCAGAACTTCAAGCACTCAGTTGTCGTCCTCCTTACCTTGTGTTCCATAAGGACAGAGTTTCCTTAACTAACCCATCCTTTTGCCTAAGGTGGTTTCATCATCAAATCTAAACCAGTGCATTGACCTCCTGTCTTTTTCCCGAGTATTCAAATAGGTCTGAACAAAAATTACACTGTCTGGATGTTCATCGTCAATTAAGGTACTACTTGGACAGGACGAAACAATTCAGAAAATCTGATCAGCTGTTTGTCTCAAAGCAGAAAGGGACTTCCAGTTTCAAAGGTATCTTTATCCAGATGGCTAACATCTCTGATTACCCTTGTTTATGAGATTAGACACAAAAAACTGCCTAATAAGCCTAAAGCCCATTCCACCAGAGCTTTGGCTACTTCTCTAGCCTTCCAAGACAGACTGCCTATTGACACCATCTGTGCAGCGGCTACTTGGGCTACTCCTCACACTTTTATTTCCCATTATAAGTTGGATTTAGCTTCTAGGCATAGAGCTAATTTTGGTTCCACTGTTCTCAGGAGTCTGTTCCGTTAGGCCACCGGGACAAGGTGCTAGGCCATCCAGCAAGAATGAAGGCGAGATAGACAACTTAACATATAGAAGTTATGTTCTTACCATAGCGTTCCATGTTAGTTGTCTTCTTCTCCTGGCCTGGACAGACCTAGAGGAGTTGTGATCGTGACCTCTCTTTCTACCACCTCTTTCTTA
Source organism: Protopterus annectens (assembly GCF_019279795.1). NCBI lineage: Eukaryota > Metazoa > Chordata > Ceratodontiformes > Protopteridae > Protopterus > Protopterus annectens. The sequence goes on along the minus strand of NC_056733.1, from coordinate 757,082,236 downwards.
GCTATATGCTATTATGCATATTTCTTGTTTCAGGATGTAGGTCACCCTTCTTCTCCCTGTTGTTAGAGGTGGTCTCTGTTATAGTTATTTTGTTACTATCTTAAGCTGGGGTTAGCTTACAAACGAGAGAGGTAACTCTCTAGCATTGTGGGATATAAGGGAGCCTCGAGCCGGTGGAACCAACTCTTTAGAGTGGAACCCATCCAGCAAGAAGAAGGCGAGAAGAAGACAACTAACATGGAACGTTATGGTAAGAACATAACTTCTATTTCTCTATAGTCCAGGTGGTCTCTAAGACAGGGTCAATACAATCCTGGTCAACTACCCACAGACCTTTAATAACTGAAGAAGTCTTATTTATTATAGTGACGTTTGGATATAAGCAAGCATGGGATTCTTTAGATATTATTGAATCTCCTCCCTCCAGATTGCCACTTATTGCATTAATATGATTGTCAGCTTCATCATATAATGTTACAGATATTATTCCCACTGTTGTTGTGGCTATCCCCAAATAGCCTGTCTACAGAATCATTCCTTATTATTATATCAGGACCAATGATGTTTTACAACCTACACTTTTTTGAGGTACTTAACTTCGCATCCTGTTTTCTTCCCTTTGGTCTCTTCACTGTGAAGTTGTGATTCTAGTTCTTGTTTGTTCTCTATTTCTTTCTGTACAATCCTTAGATGTCTCAGTGATAGTTCCTTCTGTGGAACTCTTTCTTCCCTCATACCAATCCTTGATGTATTCAAAAGTTGTTGTAAATGCTTTTATCTAATGACAACTACATTCCAATAAATCCGTGTCTACTTTGCTTTGGACAGTCTTAGAGAGCTCATTCAAGTTAATACATTTAGCACAATAGTTGTAGAAACCATTTCTGAAATTCACTCTACAATGTTTACATTCTCTAATGTACTTAGATTTCAGTAGGTCTTCTAACACACACAGATTTAAAGATTCTATTGTTGCTTGCTTAAATATTTATATTAATATAGTTTATATCTATAATATATTGGGAAAATGAGATTCTCTCTTCTCTTACCTGGTGCAGAGGATACAGGGTAGTTTGTGGTGGATGCATTCCCCATCCCTTGGCAGGGAAGTTCTTGTATGCCTTCTTGCCTTTCTCATTAGTTCATACCTCATCACAAAGTTCAGGGAAGAAAGACCAAAAAAAATTCCCCTGCACTCCATAGTAGTCAAGATGGGGGAAGTTGCATGCTTTCAAGTCCCTGGCAATACAAGAGACTTTCCTGACTCCTGCTGTAGACACTTTCATACTGCTAGACCTTCTATCAGGGGTATCATAGGTTACTGAGGCTTTCAGAGGGCCTTCTACAAAGCCCTACCCACTCTGCCAAGTTAGTGTGTCTCCATTTGACCCTAATGAGTTTGATCACAGTTATTCAGTAGCATGTCAGCTTTTTTTTGCCTATCATAACCTTGCAGATGACATGATTCTGGTGCAGCCTTAGCTGATTATGCAGTTCCTTGGAAGAATGCAGCATCTCCAGTCACCTTTTAAAGAACTCTTACAATCCATGGCATTGTTAAATTATCATTATCAGGCTTGCCCATCTACCTTTTAAATAATTTGGATCTACATTACTACAATTTATAGATTGTGCATGATTCATAGAAATTTCAACACTATTGAGTCTTATGAACGTTTACATGTTGCTAGTACCCTCTTTCAAGCAGCACCTCCTTTCTCCAGGAGAGTCAAACCAGTCAGTCCTAGAGTTAATTTGTGGATACACATTCAGTCTTCTAGTTTGCTTAATAGAAGGTAGTGAGTTGCACTGCTTAATATGCAGGAGAAGTTTATTCAAGATGTATTGGAGGCACCTGTCCTTCCACCATGTTATTATCTATATGCTGATGAAGATTTCATTCCCTGGATGTTCTTCGTGTTTCACTCTTCCAGTCATCACACTTGGGTTATCTGCCTGCAGGTAGCCTTCAGTCAGCCCGAATACCAGAGTCGGGATTTCGGCTTCGGATGCTGTCACCTCATCCATGATGTCAGGGGTATAAAACATGCAGCCAATGCCATTACATCAGCTTTTCTTGCCGTGCGGGAGCCTGAAGCAGAATCAGTTTGCAAGTGCTGGTCGGCAGCTACCTGAAATTTTCGTTTTTTTCAAATTTCATACCTGAAGTCTTCTAAAGCTAAGTACCCCATTGGGGATCCTTTTTTCTTGCTCTAACCGATGTCAGAAAACAATTGTCTTGTCTGTGGAAAGCAAATACCTCAGAGATTTTCATTCTTACTGCATCACCTGTTTAGGCCCAGACCATGACGTCCCTCGCTGTCGGTTTTGTGCCTTGTTCAACGCCCGAACTATTCGTAGTCAGGCTATTATCTCTCAATTCTTTTGCTCTTATTCTCCATATTCTGAAATGGCGTCGGTAAGCCATCTGACTACCGATCTTCCGAAAAAACGCAAAGATAAAGACAGAGACCGCATAGGTCCAAAACTACCAACAACGTTTCCGTTAAGCTAATCACCAGTCCGCCGGTACTCAGTGAGGTGCTTTCACAGCCCCTGTTACCCGATTCAGCAGATTTGCAGGGCTCTACTGAGACCCATTCGGAGTTTGGTATGCCACGAGATGCTTCTTCGACTATGGAACCTGTGGATGTCTCTACCTTGGATGAGTCCGGAGCCGCTATGCAGGCACCAGCTTCTGAGGGTGTATTCAGACCTTCCGATGTTCGTATCAAACCGACTACTTCATTAATGACTAAATCTTCCGAATTTCTCAGGCCCAGAGTTTGCACTACACCTAGGAACCAACCAAAGCACATTCTCAAGCTCCCATGCCACAGAAACAAATGCTTAGAATGGCTGAAGACCTTATTACTTTAATTAGGGGAAGCCAGCCTTCCCCCTCTAAAAGACAAAGAATTGTTTTTCCTTCTGATTCTTCAGACCATGAGTCTGATGACTCTGACTCCTGTGATTACCAGGAACATACCCTTATCTACTTGTAAGGACTCAGATGCAGAGGATTCAATTCCCCCAGAGAACTTTTCTTTCGGTGAAACCTTGCATACCCTAAGAGAGCATTTCAGCTGGGAATGCCAGGGCTACCTACAGTCCAAAAAGAGATTCAGGGAATTTTTAGACTTGCCTCAGCATAGGCCTCTAGCTATTCCCCCTGTCCTGGATATTGTAGGTGATGTCTTCATGGAATCCAGCCTTACCCTTGATACTTTGCCACCTACTCCTAGAAAGCCTGACAGATACTACAGAGTACCTGACTCTCACAAATTTCTGTTTAAAAATCCCACTGCGGCTCCAGAGACCATTTCCCAGGGACTTAAAGGTATTAAGGCTTCTACAGACGAAAACCTTACTCCTTCGGACAGGGATTCTAGGGCTCTAGACAGATGGGGTAAGAAGGTTTATATCTCTGCAACTCTTGCCATCAAGGCTTTAATCAGGGCTTTAAATTGCCAGTTTCACATGTTGAAGTACCAGAAGCATATTGTTGATCTAATTAAACAAAAAATGTTGATTCCTGATTGTGCAGAAAATAAGGACTTACAAGACTTAATGCATTCTACAAACCAAGTTGGTAAACATACTTTGCAGTGTGATTTTGATGCCTTAGAAGCATCTTGCAGGGCTGCGGTCACTGGGTCTGTTCTGAGAAGGCATGCTTGGCTGAAGGAACAAATCTTGCCAGACCAAGTCAAGGCAAAATTACTTGATGCTCCATTAAACCAAGAATGATTGTTTGGCTCTAAAGCAGAAGAAGTTCTTAAATAGATGGAGGAAAAAGCTAAATCCATACAAACTGTTAAAGATTTCTTACAGGTACAGCCACCTAGATTCAGTTGGCATTGGCCTTCAAAAAACTGGTCCTTTCCAGTCCCTTCCAGACCTTCTCCGCCCAAATCCAGGGGCAACAGACCACAAAGACTACAGTCTCAGATTATGCACAGATCTAAACAATCAAGTATTCCCTCCTCAAAAACTGGGAGTGGTAAGCCAACCCCCTATGGAAAAAGTTCACAATGACTTGTCCTTAGTCCTTCCCAGCCATGGCCAAGTACTTGCACGCCTAGGAGGGAAACTCATCCTGCATGCAAAAAACTGGGAGTATATTACCAAGGACCGATGGGTCTTAAACATTGTATCCCAGGGATGCATATTCTATTTCCACTCTCTGCCAACCCCAAGCGGATTGCCAGACCTTCCTCCAAACCATTGGACAGAGGCCCAAAAGCAAGTACTTTCTCTTCAGTATCAGGGCTATTCAACCTGTCCCAGCAGAGCAAAGGGGACAGGGTTTCTACTTTAGGCTGTTCCTGGTGCCCAGGAAAGGAAACTCTTGGTGCCCTATTCTGGATCAGTCATCCCTAAACACCTTCCTGGTGGTACCAAAATTCAAAATGCTTACACTCCAGCAGCTCCTTCCTGTGCTAGCCAAGGATTCCTGGCTAGTCACTGTAGACTTAAAAGAAGCTTATCTGCACATCCCCATAAGGGAATCTTGAAGGAAATATCTACGTTTCAGGGCAGGCTCTATGTACTATCAGTTCTCTGCACTTCCCTTTGGCTTATCTACTGCACCCAGGGTATTCACAAAGTTCCTGGCTCCAGCCATTGCTTACTGCAGTTAGAGAAATATTCAAATTTACTCGTAACTGGACGATTGTGTGATTCAGGCGGACAGTCAGGAATTGCTACATCAGCACCTGACATTTGTAAAGAGACTCCTAACTTCTCTGGGATATACCATCAACGAAAAGAAATCATGTCTGGTACCCAGCCAAAAGATTGTATTCCTGGGAGCAAGCTTGAACACAGCTTCCCAGATGGCATTCCTCACTCCAGAAAAGCAGGTTTATTTGACAACTTATTTCAAACTACTGGCCACCCAAACCCAGCTATCTGCAAGAAAAATACTGCAAGCCATATGATTCATGGCTTCATGTATCCTACTGCATATGAAGAAACTTCAATGGTACTTAAAAAGTCTCTGGTGTCAACATTCCCAGGACCTGGAAACAGTGATTCCTATCATTCCGTGCCTAAGGACAGAGTTTCTTTGGTGGGCAGAGGCTTGTAACTACAACAAGGGACGCCCTTTCTCACAACCCCCGCCGTCCAAACTCTGACAACAGACTCATCAGACTATGCATGGGGGGGCTCACATGGCAGGCAAATGCATTCAAGGCAAATGGATCCCAGGACAAATTCACCTGCATATCAATCAAAAAGAAATGTTAGCTGTACAGAATGCACTGACAGCCTTCAAATACCTAATCCTGCCAGGACAACTCCTAATAAAGACAGACAACACCACAGTTATGTGGTACATAAGCAGGGGGGAACTCACTCCTACCCACTCTGCAGGATGACCATGGCTCTGTGGAACACAGCCTTAAGCAACCAAGTGCACCTGCAGCTCAATTCTTGCCAGGCAAACAAAATTCAGTGGCAGATGACTTCAGCAGAAATCTAATGGACCCACACGAGTGGAAACTGGAACCGAACTCATTCAAATTTCTAATACACAGGTGGGGGACGCCAGAGGTGGACCTCTTTGCATCCCCCCAAAACCATCAACTTAAACAAATTTTGCACCATAATTCCCCACAGCCAAGCTTGGAAAGTGGATGCCCTATCCTTCACGTGGGAAAACCTCTCACTCTATGCCTTTCTCCCTCTGCCCCTCCTTCCAAAAGTACTCCTCAAGATCAAACAGGACAGGCCAAGGACAATCCTTATTGCACCAGACTGGCCATGCCAGCACTTGTACCCACTCCTACGCAGTCTGATAGCAGTGCCACCCTGACACCTACATCAGACCCCCCCTCTCTGCTGTCCCAGTAGGAGGGACAGACTTTGCATCATCAGCTGCAAACCCGGAACCTGGCAGTCTGGCTTATTCCCTGAATACAACACCAGCAAACCCTCAGCAAACAGGTGCTGGATGTTATCCTTGAGGCCAGGAAGTCCAGTACTAGGAAATCTTATTAAGAAAAGTGGAATAGATACTGTTCTTGGAGCCAGTCTCAAGGGAAGGACACAGCTGTGCCCTCTCTGCTTCAAATCCTGGATTACCTAGCAGAGCTGCTCCACAAAGGCCTATCCTTTTCATCAATTAAGTTTCATGCCTCTGCCATCTCAGCTCATTACAATACTGAGTCCACACCTCTTCTCTCACCCTCTGATCAAACATTTCCTGAGAGGAGCTAACAATTCAAGATCCCCAAGGAGAGCTCCCACTCCTGCCTGGGACCTTAACTTTGTACTAGAGAAGATCACTCTTCCCCCTTTTGAGCCTACTGCTACAGCAGAGTTAAAATTCCTCTCTTGGAAAACAGCCTTACTGCTAGCCATCACTTCAGCAAGAAGGGTGTCTGAGTTACAGGCCCTTATGGCTGTGGAACCCTTCATTATCTTCCATGGGGACAGGGTTTCCCTCAGGATTAACCCATCTTTTATGCCCAAGGTGGTATTCAGTGTGGCTTTAAACCAATCCATCCATTTGCCAACCTATTTTCCTAATCCTCAGAATAAAGGGGAAAGGATCCTGCACTCCTTGGACATGCACAGATAGCTCAGGTTCTACCTTGACAGGATTAAACCTTTCAGAAAATCTGACCAGCTGCTAGTCAGCTTTGCTACAGGGGCAGAGGGCAAAGCCATTTCAAAACAAACCATTTCTAAATGGATAGCACACTGCATCTATTTCTGCTACAAACACCATGGAAAACCTAACCCACAGGGGATCAGGCCTCATTCCACTAAGACTACCTCAACCTCTACAGCTTTTCTCAGGGGGAGTCCCTACCAGGGACATCCTGGAAGCTGCAACCTGGAGTTCTGTGCACACCTTCACCAAGCATTACCACTTACCTATCTTTTCTAAATACAGAGCTGGATTTGCCACAGCAGTCTTACAAGGCCTGCTAGCCAGCCCTACTACTTTTTGACTGCCTCCACCCTTCCTCAGCTTTGGAAATCAACCCAAGTGTGATGACTGCAACAGTGAAACACGAAGAACATAGTACAGTTGTGTACACTTGCCATAAATGTAGATGTTCGAGTGTATTCACTGTTGCTGTCCTGGTTACCCTCCCTCCAGCCCCCTGTCTTTCTATACTTTCTACCTATCTTCTTTTTTGCCTGTATGTTATGGAAATGGTATTTACTTTTTACTGGAGGTGTTCCACACCATTTGATTGCTTCCAATTTTGGGGGCTCCTGACATCTGGGGCAAGAAAAACTGATGCAATGGTGTCGGCTGCATGTTTTATACCCCTGACGACCTGACGTCATGGATGAGGCGACAGCATCCAAGACTCTTGTATTCGGGAGGACTGAGGGCTATCTGCAGGCAGATAACCCAAATGTGATGACTGCAACAGTGAATACACTCGAACATCTACATTTATGGTAAGTGTACACAACTGTACTTTCTAGGGATTTGTGGAGATACAGGAGGTCCAGGGCAACCTGATCTTTAATGGTATGGTAAGCGAGACAGAAATTTCTCCTCAAAAGTCTCTTAAGGGACTGAGTAAAGGGATAGAGCTTCCAGCCCCTTCAGGCTTGTGATGGTCTTGATTAGGAGCATTTGTTTATTTCTGAATTGTTTGCTATGTTTAGTGAGATGCATTTTGAACCTCTGTTTTGCTTTTTATTGCTTTTTTTTGCTAGCTGCAATATTCCGACTGTTTCATATTAACTTTGCTACTTATTTGAATTGTTTTTTTAATTCTTATACTGTTTGCACTTTAAATTATTGTTTTTAAATGTTTTTCATCTGTTTAACTGCAAAGGGCTACACCCTCAAGTGCGATAGCCTGTTTTCTGTGTTAAAAGTGTTTTTATTCCTGTTTTTGCTTTAACTTTAAAAAAAAAAAAAATCCTATCCCTCTACTCGTTTCCCGCCTTTCTAGAACTGATAAACTCCGGTTTTCAGATTTTGCTGAATTCTGGGCTGTTTGTAAGTTCCTGTGTTGCCCAGACCTTTCTAAGATAGAGGGCAGCTTCTGTGTTCATCAGTGAGAGTGGTGAGCTTTGGAACAGCCTGTCTGTTGCTGGAGGAGTGGTTTCAGCTCAGAAACTGTAGTTTTATTGCCCATTTTGGGCTATTTCTATCCCTTTCATCTTTGTTTAAAAACCCGTGTTTGTGTGGTTTTGTGCATCACGCAGCGCCGTTGAACTAGGGTTTAACTGTTCCCGGTGCCAGAAAGTCTACTCTTCAATTTTCCCTTAGAACTAGCTAGATGTCCTTCAAGGATGCATCTGCAGTCATAACAAATGGGTTGTCCTGTCGTCAGGCAGCCCTTCGGTCGGCCGGATTCCAAAGTCTGGGTCTGGCCTCGGCTGGTGTCGCACTTCACCCGACGTCATCTCTGCTGGTCTTCGGGTATAAAGGCATCAGCCGACGCCATTTTCCTCAGTCTTTCTTGCCGCGTGGCGCCCGAAGCAGAAGCTGTTCGCAAGTGCCGGTCGGTCAGATCCAGAGATTACTACTACCGAATACTACTTCGAAGACTTCTAAAAAGCTAAGTACCCCGTTTGGGACTCTTTCTTGCCTCAGCCGATGTCAGAAAAAGTAAGTAACTGTTTAACTTGTGGGAAACAAATACCTCATAAAGATTTCCACTCTTACTGCTTACCTTGTTTAGGCCCAGACCACAAGCAGCCTGTTTAGCCTGTGCTTCCTTCAACCGACGAACGCTTAGGCGTCGGTTGGAGTTTGCTGAACAGTTTTTCGGCTCAGATTTTGTGTACATTATGCCGTCGGATCCTCCGACTTCTCAAATTGTTAAAAACGAAGAAAAGACCGACACTCGCGGTCCGCGGTTTCGCGGAAACCACGGTTAAGCAAACATGAGTGTCTCGGTTTCGGCGAAACCGAGCAACGGGTCAATCTTCAGCCGAATCCATGACTACTACCGAGGCTCCTGCTACCCTAGTTGAATCGGCCTCTGAAGTTTTGCCTACTAATGTGGTTCCTATAGAATTATCAGACACCATCCCTTTGGATGTCTCTACCCCAGCACGTGGTGCTGCTAGGCCTCCTGCAGCCATGTCTATTAAGGCCTTTGCCAGGGCTAAAGCAGCCAAAACTGCTAAATCAGTGCCTGTTAAGCCCCCCTCACACAGGCCCAGTTCCAGTTCTCAAATGCTTACTCTGGCAGAGGATCTCATCTCTTTAATAAGGGGATCCCAATCTCACCCAGACAGGGCCTCTCAGCCTCCAGAAAAGAGACCTAGAGCCCCCAGAGCCAATGTCCTCAGATGATTCTTCTGATGATTCAGACATTACAGACCATCCAGAGGCTCCTTTTCTACTTATGAAGATTCCGATGCTGAAGAATCTATTCCATCTGCCTCTCCACCAGAGGAATTTTCCTTTGGGGAAACCTTACATGCCATGAGAGAGCAATTCCAATGGCAGGGACAAGATTTCTCAGATTCAAGAAAAAGGCTTAGGACCTTTCTACACTTACCACAACATAGGCCCTTAGCTATACCTCCAGTTCTGCCTGTTGTGGATGATGCATTTAATGATGTTTGCACTGCTCCTGATACTTTACCTCCAGCCCCTGCCAAACCAGATAGGTTTTACAGGGTACCGGACACTCATCACCACCTATACAAGGCCCCACTTGCAGACCCTGAGACTATCTCCCAGGGGTCTAAGGCAGTAGCTTCGACCTCAGCAAAAAACCCTCTCCCTTCTGAAAGGGAATCCAGGTCCTTAGAGATGGGGTAAAAAGTTTACACCTCTGCTACTCTTTCAGCTAGAGCTTTGAACTGTCAGTTTCATATGATCCAATTCCAAGAGTTTATGCTTGATCAGTTAACTAAGAAACTGTCCTCTGATGACTCCTTAGATAAGAAATATGTCTTAGAAATGGTGAATAACATTCAGCAGGTTAGTAACCATTCTTTAAAATGTGGCTATGATGCACTGGAGGCTTCATTTAGATCAGCCATGACTGGCACTGTTATAAGAAGGCATGCATGGTTGAAAGAACAGGTCTTGCCGGATCATGTTAAAGCAAAGCTGTTAGATGCTCCTATGGATAAGGCCAGTCTATTTGGTTCTCCTGCTCAGCAAGTAATGAAGAAAATGGAAGAGAAGGCAAAATCTGTACAAACAGTTAAAGATTTCTTACAGGTTCAGCCCCCAAGGTTTAGCAGGAACTGGCCTTCCAAAAATTGGTCCTTTCCAGACTCCTCTAAATCTCAGAGAGGCAGGAATAGACGTTCCAGAGGCAGAAATCAATCCAGAGGAGGTGCCTACAGAGGACGCCAGTGGCAAGGCAATAACCAGCGAGACACAGACACAACCACTGCCACTGCAACAGGACAATCACAGTGACTTGGCTCTGACACCACCTACCAGGGAACAAATAGCAGCACCCATAGGCGGAAAGTTAGCCTTATTTTCAAAAAATTGGCACTATATCACAAAAGACAAGTGGATTTTGCAGACCATAGACCAAGGCTACAGGTTTCACTTCCACACCTTACCAGTAAAAAGAGGAATGCCAAACCTACCTCCAAATCAGAAAACAGAAGCTCTAAAGCAGATATCTCAATTAACAAAGATGAGAGCTGTGGAAAGAGTACCACCAACAGAACAGGGCAAAGGATTCTACTCCAGACTCTTCCTAGTACCAAGAAAGGAGAAAAGTTGGAGACCTATTCTCGACCTGTCTGCCTTAAACACATTCATCATTGTCCCAAAATTCAAAATGCTGATCCTACAGCAACTTCTTCCCATGCTGGGCAAGGAGTGTTGGCTGGTAACTCTAGATCTCAAGGAGGCATACCTGCACGTCCCCATACGACCAAATTGCAGAAGATACCTCAGATTTCTTGCAGGATCAGAGCATTATCAATTCTCAGCATTGCCCTTTGGCTTATCTACTGCGCCCAGAGTATTCACAAAATGCCTGGCATCAGTAATCGCCATTGCAGGCTACAGGAATCCAAATTTATCCATACCTGGACGACTGCCTGATACAAGCGGACAACAAAAGCAAACTGACAAAAGACTTACAAAGAGTCATTTGCTTACTACAAGCCCTGGGATACACAGTCAATTTAAAAGTCAAGACTAATACCATCCCAAACAAAAACATTCTTGGGTGCAGAATTGGACACAGTAAAACAAATGGCATTCCTAACTGCAGAAAAACAAGAGCAACTCCCTCATTACTTCTTGGCATTAACAAAGCAGAACAAACTAACAGCAAGGAAAGTACTGCAGGCCTAGGGCTTCATGGCATCATGCATAATCCTGGTCCCCCATGCCAGATTGCATATGAGAAAACTACAGTGGTACCTAAAGAATTTATGGTCTCAACACAGGCACAGCTTAGAAACCGAAATACCACTAATCCCATGCCTGAAACAAGAGTTCCTATGGTGGGCTCAAGCATGCCAGTCAAACCCAGGCTTGCCCTTCCACAACTTTCAAGCAAGCCAAACCATCACAACGGACGCCTCAGACCTAGGTTGGGGGGCCCACATGCTGGACAAATGCATACAAGGATTATGGACCCCAGATCAACTACACCTGCACATAAATCTAAAAGAAATGCTGGCAGTAAAACTAGCAATCCAGAATTTCAGACCATTCCTCAAAGAAGGCCATTTGATGATAAGGACAGACAACACCACAGTCATGTGGTACATCAACAAACAGGGAGGCACTCATTCATACCCCCTATGCCGAATGACTCTGGACCTATGGAATATGGCTCTGAGCTACAACATTCAGTTACAGGCACTATTTGTACCGGGAAAAGAAAACATCCTAGCAGACATGTTAAGCAGAACTACCTCGGATGCTCACGAATGGATGCTACACCCAGACATCTTCAAGGCCATCACACAGAAATGGGGAATGCCACAAATAGACCTGTTCGCATCCCCTCTCAATCACCAACTCAAGAAATTCTGCACAAGGACATACCACACACTTGCATGGAAAGTGGACTCTCTATCCTTCAGTTGGAAAGGCCTGACAGCATATGCATTCCCACCTCTTCCTTTGATGCACAAGATACTACTAAAAATCAAAGAGGAGCGTCCAAGGATAATTCTGATAGCTCCAAATTGGCCAAGACAACACTGGTACCCATTGCTGAGGAGCATGTCACGGGGGAGAACGTGGACACTACCCCTGATGCCTTTGATGTTAACTCAGAAAGACTACAACATCATGCATCCAAATCTAAAAACTCTGCAACTAACTGCCTGGAACATTACATAACAGCAACTAACCCAGACTTATCCCAAAGGGTTAAAGACATTATCCTGGAGGCCCGCAGACCTTCTACAAGAAGGAACTATGCAGAGAAATGGAAAAGGTTTGTCATTTGGAGCACTGAAAGAGGAAAAGATGTGTCAAAGATAGATATTGCCAACATCCTGGAGTATTTGGCAGAGCTTCTCCATACAGGCCTGTCCTATTCCTCCATCAAGATACATGCATCAGCTATTTCTGCAGAATACAGCTTGATCCCCTGTCTTCTCACATCCTCTACTCAGGCAGTTCCTCAGAGGAATCAAGAATGTAAAACCTCCTAGGAAACCACCATTACCAGCATGGGACTTGAACTTTGTGCTAGAAAATTTGACACTCCTCCATTCGAACCAGCAGCAACAGCAGATCTTCAACACCTATCCTGGAAAACTGCTTTCCTACTGGCAATTACTTCAGCAAGAAGGGTTTGAACTACAGGCCTTAATGGCAGTACAACCCTTCCTAATCTTCCATCAAGATAGAGTATCCATGAGAACTAATCCTACATTTATGCCTAAGGTGGTATCCAGAGTGTCTCTAAACCAGGCAATCCACCTACCTACCTTCTTTCCCAACCCACAGAACAGGGGGGAAAGACTGCTGCATACCTTGGATGTACATAGACAGTTGCGCTACTACCTGGACAGAACCAAGGGCAATAGAAAAACTGACCAGCTTCTAGTGGCCTATGCAACAGAAAGGGAAGGAAAAGCAATTTCCAAACAGACAATTTCCAAGTGGATAGGAAATTGCATTAGTTTCTGTTACTCCTACCATGGAAAACCAATTCCACAGAACATAAGACCTCACTCTACAAGGGCTACAGCCACTACCACAGCTTTCTTACGAGGAGTGGCAACCAAGGACATTATTTACTTGGACCTCCGTGCATACATTTGCCAAGCATTATAACTTACCTCTATACTCTAGATCCCGAGCAGGGTTTGCCACTGCTGTATTGCAAGGGATCCTAACTACACCATAATTCTTCTTCCTCCTCCCCTAGTTTGGCTATGGTATTCTACCCATTTGTTATGACTGCAGATGCATCCTTGAAGGACATAGTACAGTTTTGTACCTACCATAAATGTAGATGTCCGAACAGGATAGCATCTGCAGTCACCTCCTTCCTCTGTGGTATTCCTAGGTATTTACCCTCCTAATAGCTAGCTGGGGGGGGATCTCTTATGGTGTATTTGTTTGTATATATGTACATACATGCTTATTTTTTTGTGTTTGCCTACCTTTTTTTTGGAAACATTGGCATTTACCCAAAATTTAGTTTTCCAAGAGGGCAACTGGCATCTGGGGCAAGAAACACTGAGGAAAATGGCGTCGGCTGATGCCTTTATACCCGAAGACCAGCAGAGATGACGTCAGGTGAAGTGCGACACCAGCCGAGGCCAGACCCAGACTTTGGAATCCGGCCGACCGAAGGGCTGCCTGACGACAGGACAACCCATTTGTTATGACTGCAGATGCTATCCTGTTCGGACATCTACATTTATGGTAGGTACAAAACTGTACTTTTTCTAGTTTTAGCACTTAAAACTGCATCCTTGTGCTCAGCACTTGTTCAAAACACGTTGAAAGCACTAAATAAACTACAATTTACTACATCACTCAACTTTACTCACTTGTCAGGAGGGAAAAAGTTTTTAGTACTTAAATTAAAAAGCATCCATCTAGGCATGTCTAAGGGTCAGCTCCCGTTGTTTTCTCCTGTCCACCTGATGAATCTGGGCATCTTGGGGGCAATGTAGCAGTTGCCTCATGTACACTGACAACCCTCTCTTCCTACCACCCAACACTACAACCTGTGAGAGATGCACTTATATAACCAAACTGGAAGCCAGGCTTTCTCCAGCCAAGACTGGACTAGACAGTCAAGAGGAGAAGGTAAACACCTGCACTACACCATACTCAACACATAGTAATTCAATTTGTACACCACCTAAACCCACACATAGTAACACAAAACCCACACCTACATTCGCGGAGGCTCTGAATAAAGCTCTGCCCAAATAACATAGACCTCCAAAGCAGAAATGCAAGCAACCACCCCCCACTATCCAAACGACACATAGACCACAAAAATCAGTGTACCACTCAACCTCAGCCCTTAAGGCAAAACAATATACACAACACACTTGTCATAGGTGACTCTATAGTCAGGCACACTGATGTCCCACTCACCAGGGTAAACAGGAAGAAAGTTACTGTCATCTGCCTGTTGGGGTGCCAGGATCCGCCACATAATGCATGCACTCAGCTCACTCCGCAACAAGTACAAATATGACTCTGTCATTGTCCATGTTGGTGTGAATGACCTGAGATGTACCTCCCTGGACTACATGAAGAGATACATGGAGGAGCTCTCGGATCATGTAGCCAAGGCAGGTATGACCCTAGCCCTGAGTAGCATCCTGCCATCGCCCAGAATGATACCACAGTTCAAGGACAAAATGATTGACTTCAACAATTGGCTAAGCTTCTGGTGTCATTCATAGGGGATCCAGTGTCCGTCTGCCTGGGACGACATGATCGACAGACCATGATGCTTTGCCAGAGATGGCCTGCGTCTATCACCCCTGGGATTCTGGATACTGGCTAAGGCTCTTGCCACCTCTATAGTGCCTTTTTTAGGCAAGGTTCAAATGACAAACCCACCACCGTAGCAGGTACAAGAAAGCAAAAACTAAGGGTAATGCTACTCAGTGCTAGAAGTCTAAACCTCAAAATGCAATCACTCAAAGCACTCCTTAAAATGGAGAACATTGACGTCTGTGCAGTAACATAGACCTGGTTCAAGACTCCAGAGAGCACCCCTGCATTACCAGGCTATAAGTTGTACCACATCTTTTGGCTACCTAACCTGGACCGAAACACTAAAGGAGGAGGAGTGTTCCATATTCATTAAGGATATCCGCACCTCCAGGCTAGTTGTTCAACATAATGTATCCAAAATTATCCAAGTGCAACTAACAGTGGGTAAGACTGCAATCCAGGTTGTAGCTTGCTACAGATCACCCGCTATGCTCCAGGATGCCCACTCCACGTTCCTCCACATACTGGATAATATTAAGGTACAGCCCAATACCCTAATAATAGGTGATTTCAACTACCCCACCATCAACTGGGAAAACTACTCATGTACTAACGCATTAGCTCAACACTTTCTGGATTTCATAAATTCCAATGCCCTGGATCACCTAGTCCATACCCCCACCAGGGGCAGCGATATCCTGGTCCTGGTCATTACCAACATGGGTGACCGATGTTCCAAGCCAGAGGTCAACTCCTCACTGGTCAGGTCTGACCATAAGCTAATCACCCTAGACATCAATTTTCCACCTCCACTCCCTCCCATTAAGGAAACCATCTTAAAAAACTTCTCCAAAGCCAACTTCACGCTCCTTAAGACAGAAGTGGCAAACTTCACTACACCCGTGCGGACAGATAATAGAGGTATGACTGCTGAATCCTATACACATGCACTGTATAAACACATACACGAGTGCATGGATCTTGCCATCCCCAACAGAACCAAGACTCTATCCTCCAAAAAAAGCAAGCCAATCTGGTGGCCCCCTGCCATAAATAAACTCTACAACAGAAGGAAGAAGCTGTTGCAAAAAAAAGTAAAATCCCCTGATTGCAGAAACTCCCTGTTCAGCCTCGGTAAGAAGCTGAGATCCCTCATAAAATCCTCCAAAGCTAGCTATGAAAATAAAATTGCCGCTGATTCTAAAGACAACAACAAAGCATTCTACAACTGTCAAGAATCTCAATGGCAACACTCAAATCTGCTCCGAGCTACAGAACAACGGCACTAGATATACCGAACCAACTGATATTGCCAACATCCTGGCAGATAGTTTCAGTGCAAACTTTACCCCGCCCTTACCCCCCAAAGGGCCCATCCGTATACCAGAAGAATGCATAGCCCCTGTAATCACAGATGCACAAGTTAAGACGCACTCTCCAAAGCCAAAAACACAACATCCGTGGGAGCAGACAACATCCCAGGATGCGTTCTGCACGAACTACAGGATGAACTGGCACCCCATATTCAATCATAGCCTCACTTCAGGCTTTGTGCCTACTGAATGGTGCTTAGCAATGGTTATCCCACTCCACAAAGGGGTCGCCACCACGGACCCTGGGAACTGACGCCCCATTAGCCTGACGAGCCTGGTCTGCAAGGCCATGAAACGTATCATCATAGAGCTTATAAACAAAGACATAGGTAACCTGTAAACGCTGGACCCCACTCATTGCGGGTTTGTAAAAGGTAGATCATGTCTCCTGAACCTGATTGACTTCTTTGAATCAGTCACCAGAGCCATGGACGAGGGTAAGGTGGTGCACACAGCATATCTTGACCTCGCCTAGGCTTTTGATACCATCCCCCACTCTGGAATTCTAGATAAACTCACTAGAATGGGCATAAATCCCTATGTCACAAGATGGGTGGCCAACTGGCTCACTGACAGAACCCACACAGTGAAAGTAGCTGACTCCAAATCCGACTTCAAGCCAGTGACAAGCAGAGTACCACAGGGTTCAGTACTGGGTCCTCTCCTGTTTGGCATCTATTTCTCAGAAGTCCAGGCTAATACAGCAGGTCTTTAGCTAACAAAGCTCACAGATGGTTGCAGACTGGGAGGCATAATAGAATCGCTAAATGATGTGGACATTCTACAAAGGGGCCTCACTGAGACTGATGCTCGGTGTCAAAGTCATGGCCTCAAGCTCAATGCCCTTTGGGAAAAACACTGTACCCATGAACTACCACATAGGCGGTAGCCTACTTAACACCGAAAATGTAATGAGACCTTGGGACACAGGTGGACATTAGTCTCTCCTTTGACAATGACATTGCCACAGTAGTCAGGAAATCCTTCTAGGTGGCACACCTCATCACTAAAGGGTTATCCTCTGGAAAAAGAGGTCATTGTTCTTCTCCTCTAATCCCTCATCAGACCAATCATTGAGTACAATGCCCAGTTTGGCATGTACCTCGCAAGACATTTACAACTGAAAAGGCCACAGAAATACCTCACTAAGAGGATTTCTGGCCTCAAACAGATGCCATATGCAGACCACCTCAAAAAACTCCAGCTCTACTCCGTCGCTTATCACCTACTCAGAGGCGATGTCTGCCTAACTTACAAAGCCATGTCAAACCCAGTTCTGCTGGACATGCTACACTTAAATAAACCCCAATCTCTGTGTGCCACATACTCCAGGGACCTGAACCTTGCCACCACAATAAACAGAACATGCTGGAGGGATAGATTCCTGTCCCAGAGACTTCCCATACTCTGGAACAGACTTACCTATTCACCTCAAGCAAAAGCCCCTCATTAGCCCTCTTTAATAGGAATCTAGACAACTGGATGGGAAATAGGAAATTCTCCCTGGGAATCACCTCTTTGGCTCTGCTTGTCAGGGGCACAGGAAAATAACTTTCTTAGGTAGCGAAAGCCAGGGAACTCTTTGACTAGGCTTATATAGGTTCTAGGGCTGATAACCTAGTACCTACCTATGAAGGAGGCATTATACTCTCC
This sequence comes from Protopterus annectens, assembly GCF_019279795.1. Classification (NCBI taxonomy): domain Eukaryota; kingdom Metazoa; phylum Chordata; order Ceratodontiformes; family Protopteridae; genus Protopterus; species Protopterus annectens. The sequence goes on along the minus strand of NC_056733.1, from coordinate 757,064,353 downwards.
ATTTGGTCTCATCAGTGGTGAGTATAAGGGAGTGATTACCTCTTTAGATCTTGAAATTATTATTTTGGCTGTTAGCTGTGTTAATAAAAGGACTTCCTGTCAGGTGTTGTCACATGATAGTCAAGAGGGAGAAATGTCAACCCAGGTTCCTTGGACCCTGAGTACATTTTTGTTTCGTATTGTTCCACTATGCAGTATGATGAGGGGTGGGGGTTATGTACCCAAAGTAAAGTACTAAAACTGGGCTGAAACTAATTGTCAAAAGTGCAGTACCATCAACAGTTTATTAGGAAGAGTTCATTCTGGAGGGTTTGGGCGTCAAGAGGGTGACTTAACACCCCCCTCCACAAGTTTGTCATCAACTGCGCACATGGTTAGCCACTTTTTTTTTTTTGGGTCTGCTTGAAGATCTAAGAGGCAAAGGCCAAAAAGGAGAGATCTTAGTGCCATGGCCAGTGGGACAGCATTGTTCACCTTCATAATTTCTAATGAGGTGCCAACAATCCACAAAGTATGTATTCTGACTTTCTACCAGTTTGCTCTCAGTTTTACTATAAACAGGCCATTTTTTTAAATATTTGGCTTCTACATGATGCCAGCATAGGAATAGTGTTGAAGACCTTGGCCCAGGTCTAGATACATTGTGTGTACTGCATGGCCCCCATCTACAGCCTCTGTAACCCTTTCAGAGATGTTTTAGTGTTTAGTCTAGCCTTCATAAACCCAAGCCATCAGCGGTGAAGTCTGCAAGATTCTTGATATTGTAGTAGCTGAATTCAACTGCTTATGCCTGCAAAACTCCAAGAAACAATCAAAACTGCTACCCTACCTGACTAACTCCATCCTCAATGATCAAATGGTATACAATGTTGATGTGTAATGTTTGTAAATAACTTGTACCATTGTGTTTAATATTTATTTCCATGCATTGAGACTGTATATACACTGTATATTGTGCTTTTTCTTGTATGTACTATTAATGTTATTGTGGAGCTTTTCTCCCTGGGCCTGTACTGAAAATAGGCTCACCTAGGTCAAGTAGACTTTCCCGGTTAACAAGTACAATAAATAAATAATAGTTTGAGATCAGAGCAGTTGTAATACATTCCATGATGTTGCAGATGAAACTTTTAAGACTGAGAGGTCAGTAATTACCTGCATCAGTTATAAGGCCACCTTTATGGACATCTATCACCACTGCAGTGTGTCACTCATCATTGACAAAACTAGTAAACCAAACTTGAGTTAAATGGTTTAAGGAGTAGTTTTGCAAGGACATGTTAGGTACTGTTAATTAAAAAATTAGGTATATTGCCCATATCCCATGGTTGGAAGTATTTTTGGTCTTGGTTAGGACTTTTAGTAAATGATCTGTAGGGATAGTTGACGGAGTAAGGGATTCACTTTTTTCAGGGCTTTGGATAGATGTCTCAAGGGTGTAGCTGGCACTAAATTTGTTTGCAAGGATATTGACAGTGCCTGTAGGGTCAGAATAAGTGATGTCATTATGTGTAAGTACTGAGCAATGTAGGGTATTTTTTTTAGTTTTCTAACATAGCTGAAGAAGGATTTATAATTATCTTTGGCTTCAGAGGCCAGCCTAAGATCATGGGCTCCTTTAGTGGACCTAGCTGGCTCTCTGGAGGAGTGGAGTGCAATCACGATAGACAAATAGCCTACTATATACCTGTGAACCTAATGACCACCAGGGTCTTTAAAAGCATAGAGGTGCAGTCTAACATATTTGTGTCCCAGTGTATCATGGGTATTTATTAGATGAGGGTATGTTAGGAAGTTTCCCAAGGTTATGTGGATGGGGGGGGGGGGGATCAAACTCTGTACCTCGTTTCTGAGGAAAACACCTTATGCCAACTCTAAATATACACAGACTCACGCACATGTATGTGTGTCTATATATATATATATATATATATATATATATATATATATATATATATATATATATACACACACACACACACACACACACACACACACAATTATATGGATCTACTTTACAGACTCTGCTTCAAAACTTCAAATTGCAAATGGGGGAGACCATAAGATCGAAGCTTTGGAACTTCAAAATTGTAATAAAAAAAAAATAATAATATTTTTTTTTTTATGATTTTGTAGGGGCAAGCCCCCCTGCACCCCCCACACCTCCTGATAAATAAATGTATTAACTCCAAGATCACACTACAGTGAGGAAAATGATACATTTCCCATACCCAATCTGTACGTCAATCTCCATTCCAAACGTTCAGAGTTTCAAAACTTCAATTTTATGGTCTCGACCTTTTGTAGTTTGAAGCTTTGAAACTTTGAGCTTGAGAAGGGAATCAATATATATAACAGAACACACCAGGGATCATTATAAAGGAGTATTGTCTAGGATCCAAGTGCAAACCTCTAGGCAGGGGGTTACCAAGAGTCTTGTCAGACCAAGCACAGATCTTATTTTACCCATTTTACAACTAATGTTAGAGCAAGAGGCCATGAAAGTGGTCCCCAGAGACCATGAATGAAAAAGCTTAAAATCAAAGTTGTTCTTTGAAAAAAAAAAGATCTGCTGTGGAGACCCATTCTGAATGTATCCAGACTAAACTGGTTCCCAAATCCAGATTGCTAACCTCCATGTTCTCATTTCATTGTGTCCCAAAGCCTACATGTTCACTGTGGATCTAAACATTCATAGCTGCATATCCTAGTAAACAAAGAAGTCAGACTCCTCCTAGCATTACTGAAAGAGGGTGGCTACTTGCAGTTCACTTCCTTGCTCTTTGGTTTAGCTGCTTCTCCTAAGGGCATTTACCAAATGTCTAGCTCCATTAGTTGGTCCATTTTAGGCATACAGGATGCATATTTACCCATACTTAGATGACTGTTGCCTCCAAGCTCAGTCCCAAAAAGATTCCCAAAAAGCCATATCCTTTGCATAACACTTCCTACAGAAACTAGGCTGTAAGCAGAGTCTGCAAAAGTCAAACTAACAGCCTCTCAGGGAACAGTCATCATGAGAGTGCTGCTGAGTACTAAAATTTAAGATGCTGCTTCTTTCAGAAAAGTGCTCTCACTCATATTCTACTTTCAGTGAATGACAAGAAGGTCTCATTGGACAGCCAGAAAAGTCCTCAGTATATTAGGATGCATTGCTTTCACTCTCATGGTCCCACTGGCTTGAATATGTATACATGAAAAATCCATTTGTGTCTCAGAAATCCGTGGGATTAGCATTCCCAGTTGTTGGAACACCCTCTCCCAGCCTTACCTTGGCTGGAAAAGGAAGAGCACTGATGGAGCTCCTTATTCAAATAAAACAAGGACTATGATGTGAGACTTGCTTCTTTCCCTCCTTCGTATGGTTATACTTGTCCCCCTTCATGACTGGTGTAGAGAGGGGTGCAAAACTTGTCAGTACTGTATCATGTGGCTTCTAAAGTATCCTTATTCCAGAAGTGCAGCCTGGTTTATAGTTTTGTTATACTTTACAGTTGACCATTTTCTGTTTTTTCTTACCCCAGTGTAAAGCACAGGCTGACTATGATTTACACTGGAATAAGAAAAAACAGAAGATGGTCATATGCAAGGCCACCTTTATATCAAGATGTGGAGATATCTAAATAAATTGAGGGAACTGTAAGGTTGTTTAAGGGAAAAGGGGCTGGACTCAAACTCTGGTAGTAGGATTACACATATGGCAAAGCTCCTTGAAAATTATAACTGACTACACCATAATACCTACATTAATTGGTAGTCAGTAACACACCTGCACTTTCCTTAGGTAGTCTACATCCACTCAACAGAGAAGGTGATTGCAAAGAGTCTCAGCTACTCTTGTCAATAGCGATGAGTAGAAGCTGGAGCAGAGTGTTCAGGTTGTCGTTTTGTAGGTGAGTTGTACTCATTGGTGGTCTTTTTCACCTGGGACAAGAATCACCATCTGCAGATGTTTTGCTGCAAATTCCCAAGGCCAAAAGTTCAAGAAGAGGAAGCATTCAACACATTGCAGGCAGTGTACATTCTGTATGTTTTTCATTCCTTACACTTTTGCCAAGGGTTTTGAAAAAATACGGATGGACAGGTCAGAGATCCACTTGCCATTCTTGTCTGTTCAGGCAGCTGTGGTTTCTTTGTTGATCCATATGACCAAGGAAGGTCCTTTCCTCTTCCTACAGCATTGCACACTGCTGAGTCACAGCAGTGGCATATTGATGTATACCCAGTATGGGGGCCATAAGGCTTGCTATGTGAATCCTCTCAACTCAATAATTTTCAAGGCAGCCTGTCAAAGGCGGTCACAAACCTCCTGCAGGCAGCTAGAAAAAATAACACCAGAAAATCATGTTCAGTTAAAAGGATTCTGTGCGAGTCTGTGACGTATATTTCCCAAAGTAGAGATGCAGAAAGTACACAGAACAGCAGGTTTTGTATTGGGTAGCATAACTCCTCCCAAAGGGTCTCTCCTACCTCTCCATTGTGATGCACCACTCCATGTAACCACCGTCATCAGCCCTCTGTGTGATAGTCATTTGCACATTTCCACCACAGCATCAGCATGCCTCTCCTTGTAACCACCATCATCAGCCTCTGTATGATAGTCATTTGCAACTGTCCACCACATCAGCCACAGCAGCACAAGATCATAGGAGTTTACTAGGCTAATGGCCCTAGGGCCTTTACAAGCCTAGCCAAGTTAACCATTTTTCCCAAGAGTGACTGTTATTGTAGACACTAGATCAGCACCTATTACCCATATCTAAGAGGGTCACAGGTGGAACCCCTGGGGTGAATTTACAGTTTCCCATCCAGTTGTCCAAATTATGCTTAAGTAGGGTCAGTGAGGAGCTCTGCTTAACATGGATTGGAAGTCTGTTCCAGAGATGAGGTAACATCTGCGAGATACGTATGTCGCTCCAGTAAGTTCTGTTGATGTAATATACCAAGTTAAGGTCCCCATGAGCATGTAACACGTGTACCGTTTGACTTGCAAATGTGTAGCATTTCCATTAAGGCAGAATCAGATATTGCCTATGTAAGGCAGTGGTCACCTCTGAGCAGTTTGTACGACACAGAGTAAACAGACAGTGATTCACTCCATCTGCATATGACGTGTGGAGACCTTGAATTTTCTTTGTAAGAAATCTTTGCGGTCTCTCCAGTTGCTGCAGGTGATGAGAGGTACAAACCAAAGGGAGCATTATACTGTATTATTGGCCTAATGAGGAAGAGTACAGGGGAGGTTGTAACTTCCTTTTTTCTGGAGGCAGTGCCCTTACTTATGAGGTGAGCAACATACACTGTCCTCCTTTCTACTGTGGAGACATGGTGATCAAAGGTAGGGTTGCTATCAACCTGCATACCCAGGTATCTCATCAGTGATCATGTGCTTAAGGTATTGCTATTTATGGAGTAGTTTGCAGTAACATCACCCTTGCTGAAGGGGATGACGATGCATTTTTTTCCATTGAGTGTAAGTTCATGACTTTGGCACCAATCATTAGTCTAAGTCTTTGTTGCAGGTTAGAGGACTAAATGACTGCTTCTAGTTTACAGTCATCAGCAAACTTTGTCAGTCACAGACCTGTAATTTTTGCCTGTACCACAGAGAAGTATAATCTGAACAGTAGGTGCCCCAGAACAGACCTCTGTGGTACACCACTGGTTACTGGTCTGCTGGAGGAGGTAGAGTCTCCTATTTTGACTGTATGAGTTTCGTTGGTGAGCCAGTTTGCAACCCACCTGACAGTATATGGTTTGATACCCAGCTGGGTGAGTTTATCAATAATGCCTGAGTGGGGGGTGGTGTCAAAGGCCTTGGCTAAGTCCAGGTAGGCTGTATTTACAGTTTTGCCTTCATCAAGGGATGTGGTGACTATCTCGAAGAAGTATACCAAGTTTAACAGGCACAATTACCCTTTGACGAAGTCAAACAGGGAAGAGTCGAATGTTTGTAGATTAGCTCTATCTTTGTCGATAAGGTCTGTGATGAATACCCTCCATGGTGTTGCAGGTAAGGCTTATGGGTCTATAATTCCCAGGGTCTGTGGATGCACCACCTTTATGTAAAGGGATGAAGGTAGCTGTTCTCCATTCAGCAGGGATGAAACCTGTGCTAAGGCTGTGGTTGAACAAGGTACCCAGCAGTGTTGCTAATTCCTGTTTTAATTAGTTGAGAAAACAGCCTGGGAATTCCTGTTTTAATTAGTTGAGAAAACAGCCTGGGATGTTGTCTGGTCCCACAGAGGATGTGTTTTTAGCCTTGGAGAGGGCATTTAAGACTTGCTCCTTGGAGATAATAGTTGGGGGACATGTAGTAGAGTTACTTTGTGTTGTATGTGGCAAGGACAGGGGAGTGAGGTTTGCAATGAACCTGTCAGCCAGCAGGATGGCTATATCCACCAGTTCTGTATATATAACCACCATCATCAGCTCTCTGCATGATGAAGTCATTTGCACTTGTCAACACCAGCAGCAGCATGCCTCTCCATGTAACCATCATCAGCCATCTGTGTGATAGTCATTTGCACATTTCCACCACAGCAGCAGCAACATGCCTCTCCATGTAACCATCATCAGCCCTCTGTGTGATAAAATGATTTGCACCTTTCCACCCCAGTAGCAGCATGCCTCTCCATGTAACCACTGTCATCAGTCCTCTGTGAGTTAAAATCATTTGCACTTTTCCACCCCAGCAGCATGCCTCTCCATGTAACCATCATCAGGCATCTGTGTTAGTCATTTGCACCTTTCCACCACAGCAGCATGCCTCTCTATGTAACCACCATCATCAGCCCTCTGTGTGATAAAATCATTTGCACCTTTCCACCAGGACAGCGGCATGCCTTTCCACGTAACCATCATCAGCCCTCTGTCTGATAGTCCTTTTTGAAGGTGGTGTAGTACATCTAAAAAATGTCTGCAAAACATGTGCTTTACCCCTTGTAACCAAATTATCATCATTATTATTATTATTCAAAGACTGGCATCAGTTGGACTTCGAACCTAGTGCATTTATGTTGAAGTCCTTTTCCTGGCAACCTCTCTTGATGACTTTGACCAGAAGACTGTCCGAGTTATAAGCCATCAAGTGCAAGGAAACTTACACACTTACATGGTCTTCCATTAAACCACTGATGCATTCCCTCCTTTATGCTGAAAGTATACTCTGAGCTGGTCTTTAACCAAGTCATCCAACTCCTCACTTGTTCTCTAACCCACAAAACAAAGGGGAAGGGACCCTGCATTGTCTGAATTCTTAAAGCATAGGGGAAGGGATCACGCATCATCTGAATCCACAGGCACCTTGAGTATTGCAAGGATGTCAGACAGATGAAGTGTCCAGAGTGGTTAAACTGGCCACCAAGTAGATCTTTCCAAATTTTTGGATGAGTTGTGTTGTTTTTTATGTTACTAGCAAAAGCTGCAGTCATGACCCCTGCTCTTATCAAACCATTTCCATTTAGGACATTTGTGAGGCAGCAACTCAGACTTTTGACATTCTCTAAGCACTGAAAGCTAGCCATCTAGTCCAACTGCAGGGCAAGTTTTACCTCTGCAGTCCTGCATTGAATACTTCATCCCCAAAGCATTTTTTTGTATTCATTTAGTGCTCTCTATATAGGTATTGAATGTCACTATACAATGATCCTTGTGGTGTGTGTTTCACAGTTGTGTGAGCAACTCCCTAGAAAAGTAGATGATTAAGTAGGAGATAATCCATTGCAGCACAAAACTCCCTCCCTTCTTGCCCCCAAACTTCTCCTACTCCCTTTCATTTTGTAACTTTAGGACCATGACCTAATGTGTTATACTGTAGCATTTCCTTATTGTACTCTTTTTGGGGTCAGATTGACCTGCCTGTACTCTGCATAAGTAAAGAAGGATGTTCTTCGTGTTTCACCGTTGCAGTCATCACATTTGGGTTATCTGCTTGCAGTAGCCCTCAGTCGGCCTGATTATCAAAGTCTTAGGTCCTGCATCAGTTGCTATCTCATCTTCCATGACGTCAGGTATTCAGGGGTATAAAGCATGCAGCCGACACCATTACATCAGTCTTTCTTGCATGCGGTGCCCGAAGCAGAAGCAGTTCGCAAGTGCCGGTCGGCCGACTCCTGAAATTTTCATTTTCGAGTTTCAGAACCAAAGTCTTCAACTAAAGTGAAGTACCCCGTTGGAATAACTTTTGTTTGCTCTAATCCAATGTCAGCAAAAGGTAATAGTTGTATTTCTTGTAGAAAGGAAATACCTCATAAAGATTTTCATTCGTACTGTATTCCTTGCCTAGGCCCTGACCACGACGTACCTCGCTGTCGGTTTTGTGCCTTATTTAAATAACAAACTATTTATCGTTGGTATATTTATGCTTCTAAATATTTTGGTACTCGCTTCAATTATCCAGATATGTCTTCGGTAAGCCATCTAACTACCGACATTCCAAAAAAATGCAAAGATAAAGATAGAGACAGGCTGCCTAGGTCCAAAGCTGCCTACAACGCTTCTCCTAAGCTGATCGCCAGTTTGCTGGTACTCAGTGAGGTGCTTTCTCAGCCCCTGATACCCGCTACTTCAGATTCGCAGGCTTCTACTGAGATCCATTCGGAGTCCGGTATGCCGTGAGATGCTTCAACTGTGGAATCTGCGGATGTCTCTACCTTGGATGGGTCCGGAGCCACTGTGCAGGCACCAGCTTCTGATGGTGTATTCAGGCCTACTGACTTGCATATTAAACCGATGCCATCTTCTTCTTCAAGGCCTAAAACTCGAACCATGTCTTACAAACCAATGCCCAGACCGCATGGTCAGGCCTCTATGCTTAAAAAACAAATTATAAGAATGGCTGAAGACCTTATTACTTTAATCAGGGGAAGCCAACCTTCCCCCTCTAAGAGACCTAGGACTGAATTTGCTTATGATACTTCTGATCAGGATTCTGAAATTTCTGTTTCCTCTGATGACCAGGATTTACCCTTATCTACCTATGAGGATTCTGATGCAGAGGACTCTATTCCCTCTGCTTCCCCTCCAAAGGATTTCTCTTTTGGTGAAACTTTGAATACTCTTGGGGAACATTTTCACTGGGAAAGCCAGGATTACTCTGATTCTAAAAAGAGGCTTAGGAATTTCTTACTCCTGCCCCAACACAGGCCTTTAGCTATCCCCCCTGTACTGGACATTGTTGATGATGCCTTTTCGGAATCTAGCCTGGCCCCTGACTCTTTACCTCCTGCTCCCAGAAAACCTGATGGATATTACAGGGATGTCCTTCAAGGATGCATCTGCAGTCCTTACAAATACGGATTTAATGCATTCTGCTGAGCAAGTTGGAAAGCCTACTTTGCAATGTGGTTTTGATTCACTAGAGGCATCTTGCAGGGCTGTTATCACTGTCCTGTACTTAGAAGGCATGCTTGGCTTAAGGAGCAATCTTTGCCAGATCATGTTAAAGCTAAATTGCTGGATGCTCCCTTAAATCAGGACTGCCTGTTTGGCAACAAAGCAGAAGAAGTTCTTAAAAAGATGGATGAAAAAGCTAAATCTATGCAAACTGTTAAACATTTCCTACAGGTACAGCCTCCAAGATTTAGTAGGCATTGGTCCTTTCTTGCCTCCTCCAGGCCTTTAGTCCAAACCCAGAACCAGCAGAATACCCAGGCTTCAGTCCCAAAGTACGCACAGGCCTAAGCAGTGGGGGGCTCCCACTTCCAAATCCGGGAGTAGTAAGACTGCCCCTATGGCAAACTGTTGCAGTGACTTAACTTTAAAACTTCCAAGCCCTTCTCAACTGACTGCTCCTATAGGGGGAAATATTGCTCTGCAGACAAAAATCTGGGAACTAATTACCCAGGACAAATGAGTTTTAAATATAGTTTCCCAAGGATACAGATTTCACTTCCACACATTACCAACCCCAAATGGTTGGCCAAATCTACCCCCAAATCAGTGGGCAGAGGCTCAAAAGCAAGTACCCTCTCCCTTAAGCATAAGGGCTATTCAAACTGTACCAGAAGAGGAAAAGGGACAAGGTTTTTACTCAAGACTTTTCCTGGTACCCAGAAAAGACAATTCATAGTGTCCTATCCTGGACCTTTCTATCCTAAACACCTTTTTGGTGATCCCAAAATTCAGGATGCTAACTCTTCACCAGTTGCTTCCTATGCTGGGCAAGGATGCCTGGTTGGCAACACTGGATTTAAAGGAAGCCTACCTGCACATCCCAATCAGGGAATCTTGCAGAAGATGCCTACGCTTCAAAGCAGGCTACATGCACTATCAGTTCTCTGCACTGCCCTTTGGCTTATCTACTACGCCCAGGGTATTCACAAAGTGCCTAGCTCCAGTCATTGCAGTTTGCAGGCAAAGAAATATTCAAATATACCCATACCTGGATGATTGTCTAATTCAGGCAGAAAGCCAGGACATACTTTTGGATCATTTGGCATTTGTACAAAAGGTGCTAACTTGTCTGGGGTACACCATAAACGCAAAGAAATCACATCTTGTACCCTGTCAGCAAATTATATTCCTGGGAGCAAGCTTGAACACAAATTCCCAGATGGCTTTCCTCAGCCAGAGAAACAAATTAATTTGACAGCTTACTTCAAACTAATGGCCACAAAAACCCTGTTATCTGCAAGGCAAATACTGCAAGCCTTGGGGTTCATGGCCTCCTGCATTCTCCTAATTCCATATGCAAGACTGCATATGAGGAAACTACAATGGTATCTAAAAAGCCTATGGTGTCAACATTCTCAAGATCTAGAAGCATAGATTCCTATCATACCTTGCCTACAGTTAGAGTTCCTTTGGTGGGCAGAGGCATACCACCAAAACAAGGGACTACCATTCACTCTACCCCCTGCCGCCCAAACCCTAACAGACACATCAGACTATGCATGGGAGGCTCACCTGGCAGGGAAGTGCATTCAGGGCAAATGGAACCCAAGTCAAATGCAGCTGCATATCAATCAAAAAGAAATTTTAGCTGTACAGAATGCTCTGGCAGCCTTCAAGGACCACATTCTTTCAGGACAATTAATGGTAAGGACTGACAACACCACTGTTATGTGGTACATAAAGAAGCGGGGGGGGGGAACCCATTCATATACCCCCTCTGCAGACTATCCATTGCTCTGTGGAACACAGCCTTGAGCTACCAAGTGCATCTACAGGCTCAATTCCTGCCATGAAATCTAAATACACTGGCAGATGAACTAAGCAGAAATCTCATGGACCCACACGAGTGGAAACTGGAACCAAAGACTTTTAACATGTTGATAAACAAATGGGGGAGCCCAGATATAGTCATGTTTGCCTCCCCCCAGAACTGCCAATTGGACAAATTCTGCACAAGGACTCCCCACAAACAAGCTTGGAAAGTGGACGCCCTGTCCTTCAACTGGAAAAAAATCTATCAGTTTATGCATTTCCTCCTCTGCCTCTCCTCTCCAAAGTACTACTAAAGATCAAACAGGACAAACCAAGGACGATACTGATTGCACCAGACTGGCCATGCCAACACTGGTACCCCCTCTTGTGCAGTGTGTTACTGCTGGCACTATGGCATCTGCCTCAGACCCCTACCTTGCTGTCCCAGCAGGAGGGCCAGATTCTGCATCCTCAGCTTCAAGCCCTGAACCTGGCAGCCTGGCTAATTGCTTGACCTCTTCATTACCATCCCTCAATAAACAAGTGTTGGCATTTTGGAGGCAAGGAGGCCTAGTACTAGAAAATCTTATGCTGAAAAATGGAAAAGATTCTGTTCTTGGAACCAAACTCAAGGGATGGGCACAGCAGTGCCCAATTTACCTCAGATTCTTCAATACTTAACTGAGATGCTTCACAAGGGCCTTTCTTTTTCCTCTATCAAAATTCATGCCTCAGCCATTTCAGCTCATTACAACACAGAACCACCCCTCTTCTCTCATCCACTGCTCAAGCAGTTCCTCAGAGGGGCTAAAAACTTAAGACCATCCAGGAGAGCCCCAACTCCAGCCTGGAATCTTAACTTTGTATTGGAAAAACTCACTCTACCTCCTTCTGAGCCAGCTGCAAGTGCAGAGTTAAAATTCAGCAAGAAGGGTATCTGAATTACAGGCCCTTATGGCAGTGGAGCCTTTCATCATCTTTCATGCGGACAGGGTGTCCCTCAGGACCAACTCCTCCTTTATGCCCAAGGTAGTATCCAGTGTGGCTCTTAATCAGTCCATTCATTTGCCAACCTTCTTTTCTAACCCAAAGAACACTCCTTAGATGGGCACAGACAACTTAGATTTTACTTGGACAGGACTAAACCTCAAAGGAAATCTGAACAACTGCTGGTGGCATTTGCTGCAGGGGCAGAGGGGAAGGCCATTTCAAAGCAAATAATTTCTAAATGGATAGGCCATTGCATTAATTTCTGCTATAAGCACCATGGAAAACCTATCCCACAGGGGATAAGACCACACTCATCCAGGGCTGCATCTACCTTTACAGCCTTTCTCAGAGGTGTCCCTACCAAGGGACATCCTAGAAGCTGCCACCTGGAGTTTGGTACATACTTTCACCAAGCATTACCATTTGCCTATTTTCTCTAAATCCAGAGCTGGTTTTGCCACTACAGTCTTGCAAGGCCTTATAGCTGGTCATAATACTATCTGAATTCCTCCTCCCATCATTAGCTTTGGGAATCTACCTAAATGTGATGACTGCAACAGTGAAACATAAAAAACATAGTACAGTTGTGTGCACTTACCATAAAATGTAGATGTTTGAGTGTATTCACTGTTGCAGTCCTGGTTACCCTCCCTCCAGCCCCTGACTTCTTTTGGCTATACCTCTGTTCTCCTTTATTATGCTTAAAACCTTTTTGGTGTGTGTGCTTTTTTGCTGGTGGTATAACCTTGCATATTTATATTTAATTCCTTCCCGTTATGGGGGCACCTGACATCTGGGGCAAGAAAAACTGATATAATGGTGTCTGCTGCATGCTTTATACCCCTGACTACCTGACGTCATGGAAGATGAGACTGCAACTGACGCAGGACCCAAGACTTTGATAATCAGGCCGACTGAGGGCTACTGCAAGCAGAATAACCCAAATGTGATGACTGCAACAGTGAGTACACTCTAACATCTACATTTATGGTAAGTGTACACAACTGTACTATACTGGGGCAGTGAACGTTATGGGCTGTACTAACTGGGGGTAGGGTTGGTGTGCTCCAGTGGTATGCATTCTAAGCACATTTTTCCCCCCAAAAGAACCATATAATGGCATGTGCACCCACCCCCCTTTATAAGCCATATATATTGATCTGACATTGGATAAGGAAGAGCTACACTCACCGTAGACGTCTGAGAAGGCTGTGACATCTTCCTTTAGAAAATCTCTTATTTAAGGAGTAGAAGTAGTTTTAATCTCCTATTCAAACAGTGTTGGTGAGTTATTCATGCAGCTTTTCTTTCTGTCTCAGTTTTTAGAAATTAGAGAATGTATATATTAGCACTGTAATGTCTCAAGATACTGTTTTTTTTTCATACATTCATCACTGTGGCAGTAGCTTAGCTAATGAGTGGTGAAAACAGCTGCATTTTGCAAATCAGTTATTGCTGAAACAACTGACTAGGATTAATGCCATTGTAATGCTGTAATTCTGGCTGACCACAGAAAATTCAACAAAAAAATCCTTAAACTGCCAGAAGATATATTTTAGCACTGGAGATTGTTTTGTTTATGAGTTAATATGTGATATTCTTTAGTCGTTTCCTTAAGACACCTTAATTCTGACTGTGTGACTTAGGTTGCAGCAGCAAAAGCAGAAGCAGCGCACAGCCGGCGTCATTATCGTGCTGCTGCAATGGAGTTAAGCGAGGTGAAGAAGGAGCTACAAGCCAAAGAGCAGCTGGTTAATGCATTACAGGCTGAAGCAGACAAACTACAGTAAGTACAGTGGTGGGCATACCTCCTCATTAAAACTAGCTACAATGCATGGTAAATAGACATTAGGATAGGAAGTATTGTTATATTTTGTTCTGTACCTATCTATGAGATCTATATTTTGACTTTGGTGAGTTGGAAGTCAATTGGTATAGACACGGTAGGTGTTATGTATTTATTATGACAAAAATAAAAAATGGATAACCTCTGGTATGCATTTGTTTCAGGCAACTCTGACTGTATTTCCTCTGACATAGCTGCACTTCTGCGACTTTTATAGTTACTGTCTCATGTCATAGCCTGTTGTAACAGGGTCTGGTCTCTCCCAGTCCAGCAAATATTAGTGGCTGGTAGCTGCCTGATGTAGCTCATCAGGCAGGGGGTTAGCATCCAAAGGCCCCTTTCTGCCTACTGAGTTATGTAAGTTGTTACTCAGCACCCGTTGTCCATAGAGAGATTGACAGAGCTGTGGTGGAAGAGTGTGGCTCCCATTCTAACACTGTAGGTTCCTCTTGCACTGGAACTAATCCCATCTCACCTGTTTTAGAAGGGAGGAGCTGCCACTGGTGCTGTAGACTATTGGTCTGTTGGTCAGTGACCAGCCTTACAGTCCCAAAATCTTTTCGTAAACCTAAATCTCAGAGTAGCTGGTATCATGGACGGAAACCTATCTGGTAGATGCAGATGTACTGTCAAATGTGTATACTGCAGTGCAACAGCTTAAACTTTCCCTTGAGTCCACTGAAAAAACTTCCAGTCCCAGAAACAATTCCAGCCTTCATGAAGCGACATGTGCATATACTTAGTGAATAGCATGGCACGAATAACTTCATCCATTACATATAGAAGACTGGCAGTGATCATAAAGAACTTTGCAAATAAACTTTGCCGAAGTCTCTGTGCATCCAGGTTCTGTTGGCATTTTATGTTTGTTTACCAAGGTAGTACACTGATCACAACAGACCACTGGCAGGCACAGCCTGGGTGAAGAAATTTACAAAACAAAGAACTAATTCACAAACACTGAGTAATCACAAAAGGTACAAAGTCCAGCAGACAATTGAAACAGTGGGCAAATAATAAAGGAGAAAATCAAATGTAGATTAATTGTAGTAGTAAATATGGAATGTAAGAAGCAGGTGAGAACCAGTTTGGAAGTAGAAGTGATGTAGATAAGAGTAGTTAGGTGATGTGTCCAGTGGAAAAGCACTTGCAGTTAGATTTTCGATGGAAGTCTTTTGAGTGGTGTTGTGAAACTGGGGAAAGAGGAGATTTCTTTTAAGTGAAGGGGTAGGGATTATTAGAGTTTGAGTACAGGAATAGCGGAGGAGTGGTCAGCACAGTGCATTTTGGTTGGGGGAGGTCTGGAGTGAGGGAGTCAATTGGAAGAAGTTATGGAGGTTGTAGAGGTGGTTTTATTTTGGAATTTATCAGCAAGAGACTGGAAGGCACCTGGTTTAAAGTAGTTTGAAGAGAAGAGGTCAGGAGTATCTCATCTCTGTAGGTGACTGGGATTCATCTGGGTTTGGAGAGAGTGGTGCAGTGGTATTTCTTGGGAGGGGAGATGAAATGGCAGATTTTATTCATAAGATACTTGAATTCTGCTGTTTTTATTCTATTCCACCTTTCAGAATTCAGCATTTATCTTAGACTTATGCTAATGAATGTGTTCTTGATGTCACTTGCTGGCTACTTTGGCACACCGGCTTCTTAGGCTATCACTTTTTTCTACCATTTACAGAGTTTGAATGTCAGTATTTTCTTTTTTTAAGACCTACTGTATTTTCCAGAACCAAATGTACAACTTAAACCTTGCTTGTGATATCAATTGTAAATAGGACCTGCTGGAGAGACAGGTGTGTATCCCTGGGACTACCC
Organism: Protopterus annectens; assembly: GCF_019279795.1. Lineage (NCBI taxonomy): Eukaryota > Metazoa > Chordata > Ceratodontiformes > Protopteridae > Protopterus > Protopterus annectens. The sequence continues at coordinate 757,048,554 of NC_056733.1, read as the reverse complement.
CATTTCTGGAACAGGCTCCCCATCCATGTGAAACAGAGTTCCTCCCTTACCCAATTCAAGTGCAACTTAGACAACTGGATGGGGAACATGTAATTCTTCCCTGGTTTGGTACCTATGTCTCTAATGGACACTAGCAACCTGTAAGTGTTTCATCTCCCAGGCCCCTACTTGTAAATGTTTCATCTCCCAAGCCCCTTCTTACACTTATCAAGGGTACCAGAACTTGTCAAGTATTTGGGATGCATGGCTAGGCTTAAAAAGGCCCTTGTGGCTAGGGTCGGCCACCTCTCCAGGATTGCCCTGGAGTCTCCAGGATTTTTATAGCATCTGCCGTCTCCTGGAAGTAATTAAACAAACTTTGAAATGTCCAGGAATAATAACATTACACTCTGACTTAACTGGAACTCAAGCAACTGCCTTTCACTCGCACATGATCACTCTTACTCTTTCTCCTGATCTCTCTCACACACACAGTCACTTCCTCATTCATACCTGCATTCATTCACACATCGCATTCAGTCTACCAGTCTCTCTCTCTCTCACACACACACACACACACACACACACACACACACACACACACACACAGTCACTTCCTCATTCATACCTGCATTCATTCACACATCGCTCTCACTGTCAGTCACACGCCACACACCCACTTAAGCAGTCATTCATAACATTGTTGTCTCTCTCACGCACACAGCCACACACCCACTTACCTCTCAACTGTACAATTTTTTGTATAATGTCCAGATTTTTGCCTCATATTTTTGGTCTGTTTCTCATAAAATTGTGGTTTTCTGGCATATTAGTGGCAAGTTATTAAAGACTGAAGTTAGAAAATAATGACATGTTTGAGTATCAGACTTCATACCCTTCAGAAAATTCATGCTAATGCAAAACCTGTTATTCTATCAACTTTCTAAGTTTGTAAGAGCAATATTTAAAACTTGTCCCTATTTTTGGGTCTTTGCCCCAGTTTTATTTATGCCTTTGTCTAGATTTCTTGCTCTAAGAGGTTGAGAGGTATGCCACTTGACTTGCACATTCATTCACACTCACTCTCCCGATCTCTCTCTCCGTCTCACTCACACACACACACTCTGTCTCTCTCTCGCTCCATACCTCCAAACTTTTAGAGCAAGAAATGTGGACAAAGTCCCAAAAATTGGGACCGTTTTTAAATATTGCTCATTGTTTACTGCTTTGTCCAGATTTTTTGTTCATAGAGTTAACTCTGTAGCAACGACATTTATCCTGCATCTACCAAGAATAGGGGAATAAAAAAGCTACCTAACCATTTCCTTAATTTTATTATGTATTTCACTTTCTTGGGTTGGTTTTCCAAACAAGAAATTTCTTATCCATAAAAAAATTTAACAGCTCTATGTCTACATGTTTTTGGGTGTGGCTGGACTATCGTCTATGTATGACACCTTAAGATCGACCCTATAGCTGCCTTGGAAGCAGAGTCTGTACTGTACCAATTCCCATGGGTGCTGGATAACTTAGAGTCTACTGTACTTAATTTGTTGCCTTGGCTGCACTGCGCATAATCAATAAAACCTTGCAAGACGCAATGGCTGAATCAAAGCATTCGGATTCTGAATCTGAAAGTTGTATAAAAGCAAAAAAGAAGTATCACTGTTCATTCAATGATGAATGGTTAAAAGAAGATGATTTTAAGGATTGATTGAGTAAAAAAACATTCTGAAGCAGAATGCAAAATTTGCAATCACACATTTACAGTATAGTATGAGGGACGCAGATGAGTAGTAATGCATGCAACACTGGAGAAACATAATAAAAATGTGAAGCAGATTAAGCAAAATACAGTCATGATGAGCTTCTTCAGAAAACCAAATACCAAAGAGAGCACTCTTATAAACAGCTGCTGAAGTAACTCTAACTTAACCACAGTGTTAAGCATCATCACAGCTATGCAAGTCAAGATTGCGGTAACAAGATAATGGGAACTATTTTCCCAGAATCTAGTATTGTGAAAAAGATTACTTGTGGCAGAATGAAAGCAACTAATATAATTGAAAATGTTCTCGCTCCTGCTTCACAAGAACAGTTGATCTCTGACTTACAAGAATCAAAGTACTTTTCAATAACAACTGACTCTTCAAACAAAGGAAGTGTTAAACTTTTTCCAGTTAAAGTGCAGTACTTTTCAAAACAAGAAGGAATAAAACATGGTCTGTTAGACTTTTATGAAGATTCAGATGGAAGCAGTGAGGTGATAATGGGTAGATTAGTTGAAGTGATAAGAGAAAAATGGATTGGACATAAGCATTGTCTGCATTTTCTGGGAATAATGCCACAGTGAGTTTTGGCAAGAAGATTTCTGTGTATGAGAACCTGAAAAAAATAAATTCTGGACTCATTGTGGTGAATTACAAGTGCCATATTCTGCATAATTGTGTTAAACAGGCATGCAAAACTTTGTCAATGGATGTTGAAATTCTCATTCTTAAAGTTTATGCTGAATTTTCCAGATGTGCCAAATGAACTGCACAGCTCCAGTCATTTTTCAGGTTTGTCAAACTTGAGTATCAAGACATTCTTCGTCATGTACCAATGAGATGGTTATCATTACTTCCAGCACTTGGAAGACTACTTCTCGTATGTCCTGCTTTGCAGTCTTACTTTGTTTCATGGGGAGAAGAAGAATGCCACAAAGTAATGTGAGATGCCTTTAGAGATGAAGAAAGCGAGTCCATACCTAGACTGTACTGCTGTTTCTTACAGAATGTAATGCAGGTCATTCAAAGTGGTGTGCTAATGGTAGAGTCAGATCAAACTACTAGCTCCGAACTGCATGATATTATGGTTGGAATAAGACAGAAAATTGCAGATTGCAAGCAAGACAAATTTTATGGAAAGGCTGCTGCAAACATGCTTAAAAGAATTCCACAGGATAAGAAAAGGCACTTCAAAGCTGATGCTGATCAATTCTACAACGTGTTTAAACTACCTTGACAAAGTAATATAATTACCAGGATTCAGAATTTCAAGCAATGAGAACTATAACCTTGAAAGAACCAGTGATGTGGAGCTTATTCGAGGAACTGGCAGACAAGTTGCGCATTGACATAGACAAAGACGAGTTCTATGGCGACTACTGTATTCTACGTGACGTTCAGACAGAACTGGTAGAAAAAAGTGAACGAGTGGTCGATCGATGGAAGGATTTTTTACAAAACTGACACATAGGAAGTGTGGTGAGGAACTCTTTAAAGTTGTATCCTTCGCCTTTTCTATACCTGTGTCAAATTCTTCGTGTGAACGAACTTTCAGTGTGATGACTTCTTTGTGGACCAAAGAAAGAAATCGTCTGGGTCTTTGTGTTTAGCAAGTTGAGCTGCAGGTGTGCAAAAATTTGAGGTACAGTTGTTCTCAGTTTCATGAATTCTTGATGAAGACACCCAGATTGTTGGTGGCTGCAAGATCTGATCAGAAGTATACTTTTAAGTGCAAGTAGTTTTCGTGACTCTACCAAAGCACACAGAATAAACATTTCAATAATTAGTTTACAGTTGTATTGTTTTGAACTTTTCCTGTACATAGTATTCGTTGTACAATCATTATGATTATTAACATATCAAAGATTGATAGTCTCTGAGTCCGACAGCACTTAGGCCAAACAATACGGTTTGTGTTTAACATTAAAATAGCATCTCCAGGAATTAGCCTTATGTGAGGTGGCAACCCTACTTGTGGCCCTTAGTCTAGTAAACGCCTATGAACCATTCAGAGGGAAATAAGCAGGAGAATGACATTTTAATAGCCAGGTAATGGTCTTACAAAACACGCTTTTCCAAAGAATCATTTAATATTAATTCAGAATCCACTGCTTAAAACAACTTCATGTATTTGCATGAATCTAAAAATCTAGTTTCATAATGTCGGTCACTAAGCAAAGAACTTACCCACGTCTGTTTCACTGTTAGTCTATTGAGTAGCACTATTAAAATTTGTTAATAAATTGTGTGATTTACCATATTAACTATATTAAAACTGAGGTATAAAAAATAAAATCTCAGGATTTACTGCTTCTCTCATTAGGCCGTCTACCCTCTATTGTCTCTGAAACATGTTACATTGATTCAGCCAGTGATGCTCATTCCATAATAACCGGAGCAACCATTTACTTTGAAATTTCACTCTGTTTTTCTCAGTCACTTTAATAGATTCCATGTAGCAATAATCTTTCAAATTCATCATTACTAAACAGTTGATTTCCATCTTTGTTGGTCTTCTTTTCCAGAATCCTAATTAAACCCATTAATTCCTTTTCTTGTTTATGCCAGAAAACTTCAAGAAATCCTAGGACTGAATCAGTTTCACCTTTATTTATTTATATTTGTTGACCGGGAAAATCTGACTGGACACAGGTCCTTTTTCAGCGGAGGCCCGGGGAGAAAAACTCCACAATAAAAACAATTAATTACAAGTTACAAGAAGTATAGGTAGGTTTTGTTTAACAATAGTAATAAACAGTTATAGTTCAATTTCTCCCCGGGCCTCTGCTGAAAACAGGATCTGTGGAACCTAGTCGGACTTCCCCGGTCAACAAATGTTAAATAAAATAAAATAAATAAAAAAAATGAAATTTAGTTAAATGGTACAACACTTATATTATTGGTGCCGTAAAGACTAACAAGTATTTTAATGGCTGAGCTAGCAGCTATTACCCTTGAATAACAGTGGCTAAGATTACAGCTGAGATATAGGTTTACAAGCAATGTATTTGGTTGCAATCCAAGGTAGTTAGAGGGGTGGAAGAAAGGGATTAGAGAGGTTGGGGTAGAGATGTTAGAGAGATTTGTTACAGGGGCATGTCCAGTGCTCTTTTAGATGAGATTTTAGAGCAGCTTTGAAGTTAGTGTGTGATCACACAGACGTTATTGTGTGAAGAAAGGTATTCCATAATTTTTCTATGGAGTAGAAGAAAAGAGCTTCTCCAGCAGAGATCCTGGTTTTAGTTACCTGTAATTGATTTTTGTTGCTGAAGCGTAGTGGTCTGGTGGTGTGATAGGGTTGGAGTAGATTTTGGAGGGAGGGGACTTTTAGAGGAAGATTTAGTAGTTTGTGGGGAGTGAGAGTTGGCACCATTGAAGGAGATGAGGGAGTTCTAGCCAGCCTAGTTCACCTTTATTAGTCTTTAGAGCATGGGCAAACTTTACCTCAGTACTCTGGAGAATGAACGTTCTTCAGCAGGGTATTAATGTAGATGTAATGCCTGCTTCACAGCAGCATGTCAAGCTGCTATGGAGCTCGGACAGAAAAAAATAATGGCCACCATTATTTTACGCTTCTGCTGTCTTGTGAGTTTAAAATGTAAAAAAAAGAAAATTATAAAAAAGTGTGTGTGGTTTTGTTTGTGCATGTGAGTGAAAGTGAGATCAATTGAGCCATTATTTTACCCTCACTAAGCAGCACTTTTGCTGTTTGGCGAGTGTAAAAAAAAAAAATAGAAAAAAGTATATATATGTATGTATCTGTATGAGTGCGTTTGTTTCTGTCTGCGTGTGTGAGTGAATGCATACAAGAAAGCAGAAGAGACTGTGTGTGTGTGTGTGTGTGTGTGTGTGTGTGTGTGTGTGTGTGTGTGTGTGTGTGTGTGTGTGTGTGTGTGTGTAAGCAGAAGAGACCGTGTAAGAGAGAGAGAGAGTGTGTGAACAGTAAGATCAATCGAACCATTATTTTTTGCACTCACTGATCTGTGCTTTTCTGTTTAGAGTAAAGTAAAAAAGAAAAGAAACTTAAAATAAAGTGTGTTTGTATGTCTGTGAATGAGAGTGTATGCATGTATGAAAGCAGAAGAGACTGTGTGTGAGTGAGTGAGAAATAGTGAAGAGTGGGAGCAATCCCTGGCAGCAGCAAAGAGGTCTGCATTCCTCTCTCGACCTGTTACCTCAACATGTTTTTACATCTTTTTGATGTAAAATACTTCCTCCAGCACCATTAAACTTATACTACAGCAAGTTATTGAGGACCCTTCTTAGTCCCCCTACACACCTCACATAAGGTATTTGCATAACCCCACACATATAGCAGCAATATATATATACTTTGTTTTTCTCTCAGCCTATTGCATTATCTCACAATAAAAAATTGTTTCATATTTTTTTTCCTTCTCCATACTTGGAACTTTAACTTGTATGTATGTACTCAACAAATGTAAAACTTTTGCTCTCACCTCAATATTTTTGTGTATTATACTTTGTAATAGAAATGTATTTGTAAATGTGTAATTGCTTCTCACCTCAATACATTTGTGTAATATTGTACTTTGTATTAGAAATGTATCATTGGAACTTTTCTCGTCGGGTCTCCACTGAAAGTGGGCCACAACCCCAGTTGGACTAACCTGGTTAACAGATGTCAATAAATAAATAAGTTTGAAACATTAGGCAGAGGAACTATCTCACATCAAAAATGTATTAAAAAATAATATAGTACTTCAAAAAAAAAAAAAACTAAAATGCAACAATTTTGTTGAGAGCTCATTCTCTAAGTGCATGAATGCCCTCCAGGGTGTGTGTTAATGTGTAATTCACACCCTTCCAGGGTGTAGAGGCCCTCTGCCTGAGGCGTAGGGCCTCATAACACCCCTGGGTGGGCATTAATTCTGGCATTATTGCTTGCATACCTCTTCTGAAGCAAGTTGCAGCTGTGTTTTATAAAGCAACATTTCTTTTGGAGTTATGCATCTATATTCCTCTGGTTCCAAAATCAGACCTTACTAGGAATACAGAGATAGTTATGAAGACACTTCCAGGCAAACATAGAAGTGATGGGAAATTGTGTCATACTTAGGAATCAGGTTTATTTATTTTCATTTTAGATCTCTTTATACTACATTTAACAGTGTATGCCAGCCTTCCTGAAACAACTGCCCATCTTCACTTTCAAGGGAGTCATTAATTTACAAAGTCTGCTAAATAGCTTTATGTTAAGTTGTTCAGTCTTGCCAGTCATTCTTCACAGATGGGTTCTCCGACACGACCGACTAGCAAAGCTAAAAGATTTACCAGTAGCTCAAGACCAAGCCCCTTATCCCATGATGCGTTGCTGGAATTACCTCAGATCTAGTTTGCCGCGGCACGGATCTCTTTGTTTCCAGCGTTGCTCATGACTTTTTGTGGGATTTTCTACATATTTGCAAGTTTTTCTTCATATTTCTCTTGCATATGTTTATATATCTGTTGCTTAGAATTAGACTGTTAAGTGTTCCCCTTTCCCTTTTATAACTTGCTAAATTTTGCGTGACTTGTTGCTTCATGGATTTGGTCTCAGTAGTTTAGAATAGTTAGGAGAAAATATTTATTCTCTATTGTATTATATTTAGAGTGGCCCTTTGGGCATTTGTTGTCAAAGTTGTTGATAGTCTTATAGTGATTATTTTTCTAATTAGATATTATGTCTGAAGGTAAGGAGAAACATCCAAAGTCTGGCTTTAAAAAATGTCCAGACTGCGGACAGAAAATGTCTGTGACAGATGCACATGTTCAGTGCGTTTATTGTTTGGGTGAGGTGCACCTTCAGGAGTCCTGCAGTATCTGCCACTTATTTTCTACTAGGGTGCTGGCTGAGAGGAAGAGGAAACTCATAGATCGAGGTATCCTTAAGCACCCCTTTGTAGATGCTTTGACCAGAATAGGGCCAGCAAATCATCAAAATCCTCAAAATCTTCCTCTGAGTCTAAATAAAAAAAAGTGGAGTATTCTGTGACTTCGGCTCCAAAGCCTTCGGAGCCAACAGTCTCTTCTTTTTAGAGCTGGGACTCTGGCCTGGTACCGGTCTCCGAGACTCCCTCTTCGACACTTTTCCATTCGGCACCATCGGTGCTTTCTTCCAGGTCATTGGTTAGCCTTTCTGATTCGGACATGGATCCGACTGGTACAGAAGCTTTTAACAGCACCAGGCCTAGCTAAATTGTTGTCGGAACCGAAGACTACACTTCCTGATTTGACTACTACTCCTCTGAGCAGTACCGGTCCTTCGGAGCCAGAGGAGGCCGACTTGATGATTGTAGAACCCTTGGAGTCGACGGCTGTTCCAATATCATCGGCTCCATCTGCTTGGACATCCTTGGTGCTGACCAGGGACTTTAGGAGCCGATGCTCCTCTGTCGGATCTGGGGAGGATAGTCGCACTGACTTGGTGCCGACTCTTCCTCTCAGGGCTTCGGCTCGGGTGAGCTCAGCTCCTACCTTGGGCTCGGAATCCACGGCATCGGTACAGGAGGGGATCGCGGTCCCTTCGGGTCCGTCGACTCCTTCTCATCGGAGCCATGATCCTTTTGAAGCCATGAGGTGAGTGTTGTCTCCAAAGACTTCCTCATCATCAGGTTTGGCTTCTTCTTCCCTTAAAGTGCTTGTGTCCACTTCTGCTACCATCGGTCATCCCAAGGGTAGAGACCTGGAGCCTCAGATAGCCCCACTGGGTGCTCTCTGCTCTTCTGAGACTTCCCCAGAAGTCCCCCACTGAGGAAGTACCCAGAAAGAGACTGTGCAAGAGGAGGCACTTGGACTCCCCACAGGAGTCCCTGACATCTAACACCGAATTGGAGGAGTCAGAAGGGTCCCCTCGATCCCCCTCTGAGGACATTTCTTTTGCAGAGATGCTTGAGATCCTTAGGCAGAGGGGTGATTGGCAGTCCAAAAGCCCTACTGAGGATGAGTCGGTTCTTCTGAAGGCTTTCAGGTCTCAACCTTCCACCTCCTGAGTGTCTCCACCCTACGATTAGCTTATGCAATTGGTCTCTCGTAGGGAGTGGGAGTCGCCAGAGTCCATGGTGCCTGCCCCCCCAGAGGCCCAATAAATTTATTTCTGCCCCTGTCGATAAATCCTTTCTGTTCAAAGGAGTTCCTGTTGATGCCATGGTGGTGGCAGCGGCCACAAAGAAGGAATTGTCGGAAACTTCTGCGTCTATCCATCCTCCTAACAGAGAGTCCAGGATCATGGATAGATATGGGAAATGCATGTTCAGTTCAGCGACTTTCACTCTGCGATCACTGAACTATCTGACCCATTTCACCAGACTGCAAAGAGATCTCCTTAAGGAGCTGGGAGATTCTCTTAAGGGTTCTGTAGTTGCAGGCGTCTCTGACAAAGTTTCGTCCCAGCTTGCTACCCTTAATTTCATTGTGAACTTGTCCATGCGCCTATATATGCGGCTGATGGTTCGAGTAGGGCTGCAGGTGCAGGGATTGCTCTTTGCAGGCATGCCTGGATGCACCTCTGTTCCTTTGCGGAGCCTTTCAAGTCTTCATTTGTAAACACCCCGTTTGACGGCTCATCCTTGTTTGGGCCAAAGGTAAAAGAAACATTGACCAGGTGTGAACAGGAAGGAAAGACTCTGCCATCAGAGTCTGTTTTTCCACCCCTACTCGGCCTTTTCCCAAAGGCCAAAGGGGAGGGAAGATGTGGTTCGGAAAAGCCCAAGGAACTTTTCAAGACACACGAGGAGAACCCCCCTCCAAGGGCAGAGGAGGGGGTAATAATGGAAGACGCTGCAACACCAAGGTGACAGAGATCATTTCTCTGGCACAACCTACCAGCGCTCCTGAGAGGAGGCCCAGCTGCCCTGCTCTGGAGGCGGTCGGGGGTCGCTTATCTTTGTTCCCAGAAGCCTGGTTAGATCTCACAAAAGACAGATGGGTACAAAGCATCATTTCCAGAGGGTATTTCATACCGTTCTCTACTCCACCCATTCCCGTCAAAAGAATCGCGGACGTTCCACCCAGTTACAGGGAACAAGCAAAAATAGAGGTCTGCAAGTTGCTAGGAAAGAGTCATCCAACCAGTCCCAGCAGACCAAACAGGATTCGGAACTTACTCAAGATTCTTTTTGGTTCCAAAGAAAACAGAGGACTGGAGACCCATTTTGGATGTCAGCAGACTGAACCAGTTTGTAAAAATAAAGAAGTTTCGGATGGTCACGCCTCAGTCCATGCTCCCCTTTTTGGGGAAGAAAATTAGATGTGCTCAATTGATCTCAAGGATGCGTACTACCACATAAAAATGGCCAGACCATCCAGAGACCATCTGCGTTTCCAGCTGGGAGCCAGTCACTACCAGTTTCGAGCCCTGCCCTTTGGTCTCATTACAGCCCCCTGAGTGTTTACCAAATGTATGGCAGTGGTCACGGCTCACCTGAGGCGTCTAGGATTCCAGGTGTTTCTGTACCTAGACGATTGGCTCCTTACCTCCACCACCAGACATCAACTGATTCAGGCAACAGAATCCACTCTGACACTCTGCAACTACTTAGGCATTACGGTCAACATCGAAAAGTTTGCCTTGTCACCATCGCAGCATATCGTCTTTATAGGGGCAGAGTTAGACACGCCAACCACCACTGTACGTCTTCCAGTCAAAAGAGTATCAATTCTTTGCCAACACATCATTTCACTGGTTTCAAAGAACAGAGCTCCAGCCGCAGAGGTCTTGAAAGTACTAAGTTTGATGGCGGCAGCAATTTTAGCCATTCCATTGGCCAGGATGCATATGCGGACTCTTCAATCACTCCTGTTCACTCAATGGTCTTTCCAGGAGTTGCCAATGATCCATATGATTCTGATTACAAACTCTTGCAAGAGGGATCTTCAGTGGTGGTTGACATCTCTACATGTCACAATAGGACGCCCCTTTGTCCTCCCCCCTCCAGTAGCCACTGTGACCACGGTTGCTTCCCTGATAGGGTGGGGGGCATTTTCAGGGGAAAGACTTTTCAAGGCACATGGACGGATCAAGAGTCATATTTGCATATCAGTGTCCTAGAGATGAGAGCGGTACTTCTGGCGTTGCAGTACTTTCAGGACTCTCTCCCTCTAGGGTCAATTGCCATACAGACATACAACATGTCAGTGGTCTGGTATTTGAACAAATAGGGCGGGACCAAGTCTTACCCCCTTTGCCGAGAAGCCCTCAGAGTTTGGCAGTGGGCTGTGTCATCCCAGCGCTTTCTGTTGGCAATGCACATCCCGAGGAGATCCAACGTGATAGCGGACAAGGTGAGCAGGGCAGTTTTGTTGCCACACGACTGGTCCCTAAAGCAGGAGATTGTGAACAGGATTTTCCGCAAATGGGGCCAGCCTTGCTGCAATCTTTTTACCAGCCACATCAACACCAAATGCAGAAGCTACTTTGCATGATCCCCCCTCCGGGAGAACCCCCGAGGGATGCACTCATACACGATTTGCCCCCGGGTCTCCTCTATGCATTTCCCCCAATTCTGCTGATACCCAGATTTTTACAGAAAGCGAAGTTGTTGGGAGGGACTATCATTCTTATAGCCCCTCATTGGCCTCAGCAGATTTGGTTTCCATTTCTTTACCATCATCTGTTGGAGGATCCATGGACCCTGGACCCAGTTCCAGACCTTCTGATACACCCGTCAGGGGACCTCCATCCTTCCTTTCAGTCACTGAAGCGAATTGCTTGGCTGCTGCAGTTCCCCGTATAGCCAGGCTTCATAATCTTTCAGATGACACAAGTCAAAATTTGTTGGCTTCCCACAAACCTTCCACCAGAAAATTATCGTAGTAAGTGGAAAAGATTTTCCATTTGGGCTTCTAATAAAAACCTTGATCCTTACCAAGCTCCATTGTCATCCATACTAGAATTCTTGACCAAGATTTTTCACGAAGGAGCGGCAGCTGCTACTGTTAGGGTCCAGTTAGCAGCTATATCTAATTTTCATCTAGGTATTGATGGACTGAATATTATGCAACACCAAGTTATCCAAGGCCTTCCTCAAAAGGTACCTTTCACATGAGACCTCCAGTGAAGACTCCTTATTCTCCCTGGAGCTTGAATTTCATGTTTTCCCGTATTATTCTTTCTCCCATCGAACCAGCATCATCTTGTGAGCTCAAGTTTCTGTCATGGAAAACTATTTTTCTGGTGGCCATTACTTCTGCCCACAGAGTGTCAGAGCTTCAAGCATTATCTATCAAGCCCCCCTATATGATTTTTCATCCTGACAGAGTATCCCTTAGGACTAACCCTTCCTTCTTGCCTAAAGTATGTTCTGAGACAAACATCAATCAAGTTATTGAGCTGCCCGTTTTTTCCCCAACCATACCAACAAATTAGAATACATGTTGCACAAACTTGATGTTCACAGACAGCTTAAATATTATCTGGACAGAACAAAAGACTTCAGAAAGTCAGACCAGCTTTTTGTTTCATTCTCTGAAGCCAGAAAAGGTAGACCAGTGGCTAAAACAACCCTTTTGAAGTGGCTTTCAGATTGTATCACCTACACTTACTCATCTGCTAATAGGTCTTTGTTGCATAAAGTGAAAGCGCATTCAACCAGTGCAGTCTCTACTTCGGCCTTTCAAGCCAAGTTACCTCTTGATGTCTGTGCTGCAGCCACTTGGTCTAAGCCTCACACTTTTATCACTCATTACAAAGTGGGCAAGGCCTCCAGGGACAGGGCTTCCTTTGGTTGGCTTCCTTTGGTTCTACGGTCATGAAAAATGTGCTCCCATGAGCCACCCAGGATTTAGGGTGCTAGGGACACTACCCATCAGTGAAGAATGAACGGTGAGATTGAGCAACTTCACATAAAGAAGTTATGTACTCACCATAACGTTCCATGTGAGTTGTTCCATCTTGCCTTCATTCTCACGTCCCTCCCTCCTTCCCCCACCTGACTGATGGTTGACCTGGAGATTGTCTTCATCTTGGTTATTCAAGGTTTCTTCCTATCTGGGGAGATTATTCCTCTTACTAGGATACAGTACACGCAGCAAACAAGATCTGAGGTAATTCCAGTAATGCATCATGGGATAAGGGGCTTGGTCTCAAGCTACTGGTAATCTTTCAGCTTTGCTAATCAGCCGTGTCAGAGCCGAGGATCGGCTCCGAACCCATCAGTGAGGAATGAAGGCGAGATGGAACAACTCACATGGAACGTTATGGTGAGTACATAACTTATTTTTTTCTGTCCAGTCTATCATTTTCTAGAGCACCTTCTCCATAATAACCTACTTGCTGACTCACAGCACGGTTTTAGACCATTCCATAGTACCACCACTGCCCTTCTCTCCTTTACAGACTCCATCAACAAAAATCGTAACAATAATCTATACTCATCTGCATTATTTCTTGACGTCTCGAAAGGATTCGATATGGTAAATCACCATCTTCTGATTGATATGCTTAAATCCCTTTCTCTTGACACAATGGCTATTCAGTGGTTCAACTCCTACCTGTCAAATAGACAACAAGCAGTTCTCTGGGACAGTCATTTATCCTCCCAGCTCCCAGTCTCCATTGGAGTCCCACAAGGCTCTATTCTAGGTCCCCTCCTCTTCTCCATCTTTATTAATAACCTGAATACCTCCCTCCCATCCTCCACTTGCATTCAGTATGCAGATGACTCTACACTCATCTGCACTGCAATGTCTCCTGCTGAACTACATTCATGTACCCAAAATGTTTTTACTGCAGCAGAAAATTGGTTCAAACACATCTGTCTCCTCCTTAATCCTAAAAAGACTAAGTTACTATTGATTACTCCAACTTATAAGTCCATCCCAATTTCCTTTACTATTGTCTCTAACAATGACACGCTTATATCACCCGACAGCACCACAAAACTGCTTGGTGTCACAATAGATAATCAACTAAACTTTGATGCTCACATCAATCTAACTATAAAAACAGTTAACAAAAAATAGGTGCTCTCTGTAGACTTAAACAATTTCTCACACCAGAGACTAGGATATCTTTAGCTCAAACACATCTCATCTCAACACTACTGTATGCCTCTCCAACCTTTATTAACCTATCAAAACTAGCCTCATCCTACCACAACATTATCAGGTTTGCTACAGGTGCCCCATATCGGACTCATCATTGCTTAAATCTCAGACAGCTAGGTTGGCTTGAACTACAAAATCTCATTCTACTTCAACAACTGACTATTACCCACAGGATATTCAATTTCCCTTCTAATGCACCTATTCTTAATACTCTTATTTCCCCCTATAAGAATCTCACTACCCTACGATCAGCTAATAAACTTCTAGTAGCCACATGTAAATCTCAGAACAAAGCTGGTGACTCCCTTTTCTCAAATGCTGTGGGTACACACTGGAACAAGCTCACTAGTGAACTTACTACCTTGACCTCAACACCCCTTTTCAAGAAACATTTAAAGACCCACCTCAAATCACACTGGCTCTGCCCTTGCTCTTCTCCTGACTGAGTCTTGTTTCCTACTTCCACATCTTTTTACCTCTTTAATAAATTACCTCTATCTGCACTGTACACACCCATCATCTGGACAAGTATTACTTCTCCTTCTCTCACACTGCCTTGTCTCCAGCTAGCTTATATCACTGCTCCCATCACTACAATTTTTCCCCTTGACTCTCTTCAGCTTGTGACTTCCTCTTTCTTATGATTTTACCTCCTATTACCGCTACTTACTTTGCTTATGTTTTACCTCCTATCACCTCTACTTACTTTGCCCTACTTAATGCCTTGCACAGGTAGTATTTTTAGTTCTTTTTTTCTTCATGATAGGTCAAGTCCAAGTCCAGATGCTATAAAAAAAAAAAAAAAATTTCAATTCTGTATTTAAATACTGCTGTTGTTGCTGTGTGTTTTTGATTCACTAATTGCTTTTCTGTTGTTTTGTATGCTAATTAGTTGCTAACTCCTGCTTAGTAGTTTAGTTATCCTCTTGTATATATTTTTTTCTTAGTGTGTTACCGTAGACTGTTACAGTGGAGCTTTTCTCCTTGGGCCTCTACTGAAAATGGACATGTATCCAGTTAGACTAGCCCGGTCAACAAATGTAAAATAAATAAATAAATGTCTGGTACTGACTTAAATATCTGCCTGCAAATGTCCTCACACACTGGCCTGAATCAACCTTTCAATTGTAGTTTTAAAAAAAATGGCGACTTTCTGCAATATACAGACTCTTGATTTGAGATGAACAGATTTCTCCTGCTTTTGCATCTAGGATAAAATTGCCCCATCAGAATAAAAGATAATGTTAATAGCTTAATAATGGATGGCTTGTTCATATTTGCAGTGACACTAATTCCAATATGTCTCAAATTTTAAACAGAATCAAAGCAGCAGCATCTTTCTTGTCATTTACACTTAGAGAATCACATGCCTAGTGAATGACTTCTGTGATCAAATGCTTCAGTAGGAATCTGCGAGTTATCTTCTTTTTCAAAACAGCCATCGACTCCCAACATAATAAGCAGCAACATTTTGCCACAAATATTTCCACCTGGACTGTTGCTGAAGGTTTGCTAGCAACAAAATAATCTTAGCTGAAATGCTTTCCAGTATAACCAGAAATTCGGGACCCTCTAACTCCCTGCATACATCTCAGCTGTATAGATTTTCTCAGAATGTCCAGATTTTTGCTTAATATTTTTGGTCTGTGTTCATAAATTTGTGGTTTTCTAGCAAATGAGTGGCAAATTATTAAAGACTGAAGTTAGAAAACAATGACAGACATTTGAGTTTCAGACTTAATACCCTTCAGAAAATTCATGCTAATGCAAAACCTGCTATTCTATCAAATTTCCAAGTTTGAAGGAGCAATATTTAAAAATATCCCTATTTTTGTTCCATTGTCCCACTTTTATTTGTCTTTGTCCAGATTTCTTGGTCTAAGAGGTTGAAAGGTATGATTCTGTCATGGTGTAGACAGTTTGTCTCACAATCTGTGTTTGTCATTATCCCATTAAAATACAGTTAATTCCTGCAACTTAAGCAGTTTGGGTGAACTGATATAGTTTCACAAGTATACAACAATGAAAGCAAAAACTGCCAAAAAAGCAATTACTAGAAAATGGAAATCAGAGTCTAAACCAGCTGTACTAGAAGTAATGAATATAGTAACAGATAAAACAACTGGAAATGGGATCTTTACAAAAGGGTGTAGGAGCAAATTATATAGCAAAAATGGGGATTGTGGGAACAGTACATGCAGAATAATGTTTTGGAGGAGGAATGAGTTTTAAGGGGGGAGAAGGCAGGAACTGAATAAGCTTTGTAATGTTTACCTGACAGTGACTGGATAGATTGTAAGCGTTGTCTGTTTGCAACTGAAAATATGTCAACATGGTTTGTTTTGCAGTTATATAAATGTATGGTTGCGTATGTCATTAAGTGATAATTTAATAAAGGTGTTTCTTTAAAAAAACAAAAACAGGAGCAAAAACATCTGAACTTCTATTATACTTCGGACCAGATCCAGTTGTATACTCTTCCATCTATTTGCACATTGCTTATCACTAGTACAGTATTGTCTAATATTTTGGTTGAAGGATGCAATCAACCAAAGAGACTGTTATGACATCTAAATATTTTATTGAGCCAAACTGTCTCAAATATGGGTACATATGCTTGAGCCTCCTCTACTGAGTGATACTTGACTGTTGTAGCCTGTCTGTTATCATTTACATTGTAACCTGAATATTCTGCAGACTTGTCTTATATCTGAAATATTTCTTGAAGATCTGCCCCTGGATCACTTTGATTTATCAGCAAAAGTTGTTCATGTAAAGAAATGTGTATTTAACTTCCACTCCATTCATAATGTAGCCCTCAAGTTTAGATTTACGTATCCGTTCAGTCAGTGGATCCAAATCTTGAACAAATAGGACAGGGTAGAACAGTGGGAAGGGAAGAGTGACATGACATTGCCAGCTAGTCTCTTTGGGGGAGGGGTGGGAAATGCATGCCTAGGGCACATTGTCCTGTGGTAGAGTCCCTGGTGAAGATAGACCAAAGGGAACACAGTCTCCTAGGAGTGTAGGCAAACTTGACTGGTTACATTAGTTGCAGAAGTGAGTAACTCACCACCACAGATACCCCGACTGCAAGCAGAATCCCCGAGTATGTGCCATGGTGCTAGGGCCAAAATAAGAAAAAGTGCTGATGGCTGTGTTAGTGATTGTCATTCTTGATTGGCTCTCATCCTTGACTAAGGGGAAACAAACAGACCAGTTAGTGTCATTGAAAAAGTTACTGTTTTTAACATCTAGAATGTCAAGTTACTAAGGATGACAGTGGCATTGAACAAGATGTGAAACAGTTCGATAAGAGAACCTAGCTCATCCCTTCCACTCTGAGATCCTGGAGGATGGTAATGAATAAAAGCTTCTTGTGGGGTTTAGTGAGAATTTCCCTTGTGGTGCCCAAGGTCTAACCCAGGACACTGTCACAAGTACTGAAACTTGGAAGGTGGGCCACAGCTATACCCTTTTGCAGGCAAGTCCATTGCAGAAATGGCATTCTGGATCCTACAAGTGCTGAGCACATAAACTTATCCTTTTGCAGTGAGGGCTCATGTCTGTCATTGTCTTTCAATTCATCTGATAATGAGAGACCTAGAGGAGATGTACTCCCAAGTTCCACCTTGGTGGGGGATGCTTCTGCAGAATATAGGCACAACCATACCCTGAGTTGCTGGCTTTATAGTACTAGTAGATTGTATTGGAGTCACTTGGCTGTGAGTTTAGGGCTTTTGAGACTCTGACTGTTCTTCCCTGGTCTTCTGTTAGGCCCAGCAGCTCTATTGGTAAATTGGAGAGCACTAGTTCTCATCATATGTCAGGGTTGCCAGCTGATGGCCTGTAATTAGATGTTCAGTGGGAGCCTGAGCCATAGTTGCAGGACCACACCTTTTGGGAATATGATCTTATATTGGCATGTGTCTGGTGCAAGCCTCTGCCATTTATGTGCCACCATTGCAAGTATTCTCCTAGGAGGAGAATCTCTCTTAAAACTGAACGCATGCCTGTCAGATGCTCAGTCATGAGTGAGATGTATATGAATTACCTTCTAGAACTAGTGGTGGGGTCGTCCTTTCAGTCTCCTTTGAAGAGCTTAAAGACTGATACTATTGACTTGCAGATAGACAAGAACAGTAAGTCTTTCACTCCTTGTAGCTTCACTACAGATGGCCTAACTTTTAGATGAGCCTCTTCAGATTGGACTCTGACTTTCCATCCCCACCATAAAAACTCCCTAATATGTACCTGAGGGTAAAGGAAGAGGGGCCTTGGGGTATTCCTTCATCTTGCTAGTGATTATGGATGGCAATTTTGCAGACTGGCAGCATCCAGATTCTGCTGCTTTGGACATCAGAAAGGCAGATGTCGTCTTACTAGCCATTATTTGAATGGTGTAAGTCTCTCATCAAGCATTTCTTTTTTTGTAACATCTTTTGTTTAAATAGTCATAGTTTGTTAAAATATGAATTTGCATACTACAGCTCAGTTTCTTTTCTATTAATGTAACACTTTATATTATTATTATCATGCAGTATGTATATGTTTACTTTTAAAAGTTTTCATTCAGTCTAGTATTATCCAGATTGCTCAATTCTTGCTTTTTTTTAAGCTTCATTCCTCTTTCTGAGTATTATTCTGTGTGTACTCCATTTATTTCAGTATTCCTTTTCTTTTCCAGAGATCCAACCTCCAAGGCTTTTATGCCCTATACAGTGTTCAGTACTTATACTGCAGTTTGTGTAGATTTTCTCTTTTAAAGTAGTTGGTTTTTTTTAACCTCCGATAGCATTAAACTTGGTTAGAACTTGCTTATGCCTAAGCAATTCATATCCTATATGCTACCTTAAAACTCATTTTCTGTTGCTACATATCTGTCAAAGTACTCTAAAGAGAATTTTTAAAATCTGCCAGCATTAGACCCCCCCCCCAAACAAAAAATGTTATTTTCCTTTCTCTTCCCTATCGCACCTCAAACATTTGCTATGTACTTAAGGAAAAAAAATCCTCTGAAGTCTTGTTAGGGTATAAAAAATACCTTTGAAAACAATTCCATACAAAAATCCTACACCTTTTCGACTTTGTTGCATAGTTGGGATCTTTACAATTTCTTCTCCTTTTCACTCTTTATGTTGGGAACACTTTGCTGGCCAAGGGGTCTTTTCCTTCATGCCCTGTTTTTCTTTCCCTCTGGATAGATATCCATGTTCTCCTTTCTCCTGCGGTTGCTCTAGCTCTCCTGGGGCACTTCATTTCTGAGTATTGAGCATGAATATGTCACTTTTTTACCCAATACCTGCATGGTGAGCATATGTCTAACATACAATGCTGGGAGGATGTAAACGCTTTGGTGTACTGCCGGACATTGGGCTACCCTTGGCAGGAGATCCCACATGTACTAAATACTGCAACAGTGGAAAGAGCATCTACTGTTGTGGTAAGATTTTACATAACTGTATTTTCTTAGCTTTTGGGAAAATAAGTCTGGTTTTCCTTCAAAGTATTCTAAATTTTTGAAATTTTGTAGGCATTAAATAGATGACATCTTTTTAAACCTCTCTCTGGCACTAAAACTAACTTAAAAGAATTTATAAATTTTCTTAATACTACATCCTTTTTATGGTTCGCTTGCAATATTAATGCAGATGCCTTAGAGTTTTTTGATGTTAACTTAATGAAAGGTAATGTTAAAGTTTCTTCAATTTTTTGAAAATCCACTTACTCTAACACATTTTTATTCTTTAATAACTGCCACCCTTTACTGCAAAAAAGAGTACAGTTAAGAATTAGTTTTTTGGAATGATGTGAATGATTTCAGATCAAAATATATTGCTTCAGGAATTTCTAACTTGAAGCAAATGCTTATGCTCAGAGTTTACTCGGGATAGTGTTTGGCAAATACAAAAAAAAAGGTATCTACAAGCCCATTCTAGAAGAAGACTCCAGCATTAATACTATGACAGCAGTGTGCAATACCAAACAACATTGTGGCAATGTCATTACCACCTGGCAGTGTTGCATATACTACAAGGAAGAACTGGGAAATATTTAAAGTAAACTGAGAAAAATATTTCCTCCGTATAGTAGTTTCAGGAGAGGGTCTCATGAAAAAGAAAAAGAATGGGACATTTCGATGCAGTGGTTGCAGCATCTGCAGCTATATTTTATAGGGCGAGAGCTTTAAATTAGAATGAAATACAGTTTAACTTAATGGATATAACCCTTTTAGGTCAAAGGAAGTGGTGTATGCAGCTTTATGCCACTCTTGTCTGGCCTTTTATATGGGAAAAAAGAGGAAACATTAGGGAATGTGTACTTGAACACACACATGATATTAAAAGAAAATATAGTAAGAATACCTTATATAAACATTATGTTAACTGCACAGGTTTTAAAAAGTTTAATTTTGTTATTTTAGAAAGAATAACTCTAGGTCAAAAAAGGGGTGTCTGGGAGAGGAGATGATAGAAGTTAAACAACTTTTATGGTAGCTGAAACTAAATGCCTGTTGCCCTCCAGATATCATTGAGAATGTGTCAGTTGTGTGTCATTTGAAAATGAAGGCTGCCAGATTGGGATTTTTAAACACAGTTTTAAACATACATCTCTTCATAGTTTCATCCTAATTTAACAATTTGATGATTTTAGAAATAAATATGCTGTTTAGTTATTCAGTATTACATGGTTTTGATGCATTTTAACACCTTTGTTATATTCTCACTTAAGACATATGCAAACATAAATTAACAGAAAAGAAAAAAACATTTTAGCATTTTTTAAATGCAAATACAATATATGTCACACACATTTTCTTTGCTACTATCATCAGTCCATCATTACATAAAAATTGCTGAATTCCTGCCTTCCCTTAACCATTACTCCTCCTCTGAACATGATTATGCATGTGGTGTTCCCACAATTTCCATTTACTTTTATGTAATTTGCTCCTTTCCTTTTCTAAAGATCCCTCTTCAGTTTTTTTTTTATCTTTTATAATATTCAGTGCCTTTAATACAATTAGTGTAGTCTTTGATTTCCATTTTCTTGTAGTCACCTTTTTGGTAGCCAACAGAATTAAACTTGTTAAGGCCTTAGTATATCTAGGCAATTCAGATTATGTTTCCCGGTTCAGAAGAATCATTTCTATACTTAGACATTTACTCACCCAGTATTTCTGATAGAGTATTCTGTAGAGAATTTTTAAAATCTGCCAACTCATTGCACTCCCAAAACATATTTTCCCAGTTACTACTTTCTTCTCCACCACACCTCCAAACGCTTCCAAGCAAAGACAGTAAGCCACCTGGACTTGGTTGCATAATTGGGAGCCATACATATGTCTTCCCATTATTTTCTTGTAAACTGCTTTTTCCACTATCTCTTCCCAATCTTTTCTAACCTACTCTGATTCTTATAGTTATCCCACAATACTTTATATGCCCTGGTAATTATCCCTTTTTAACAGCTGCATCTGTTCTAGATTCACATTAAACTACACCAGACACGCTCTTTCACGTAAAATTTACCTGTACTCTGAGATCAAGCCCTGGTAGAGAAGGCAGTCTCTAGCCTGCAATCCAAATGTCTTCTTGGCCTCATCCCACTCTGTTACCTTACCTGCTTGAGTTATTTACTGCCAATATCATGGTTCCTTTGCCAGGTTTCTCTAGTAAATTCCACCCCCCTCTTGCCTATTTTGTGCACCCCACTCATTCATCCCTATTGGCAAAATCTCCTTTCTCCATTCTTGTATTGGTTTAATTCTTATAATACTTTCTGCTGCTTTATGAGTATAACATGCTGTGTGGTGGTGGTGGTTCTCCTTAAGGATCTGCATCCAAAATCCCCCTCTGTCTCCATTTCTTGAACGTCTCCCCTCTTGCTTCATCATCACCCCTTTCCATTTCAAATTATGACCTTCTGCTTGTGTTATGTATATGAGTCTTAACTGTGTAGCTCTACAAGTATCCCTTCAAATCAGATAAATCTAAACCACCTTGTTCTATTGGAAGGATCATCTTATTCCACGTAACATTTGCCTTTTTTCCCCCTCAGATTAATTTCTTCAATCCTTTATTAATTATTGTCCTTGGTTGATAAAGGTATGCCTGGCCTGCATATAAAACTAAAGGGACTAAAAACATTTTCACTGCTTGTGTCTTGCTATCCATATCCATAAATAAGCGTTTCCAGTTTCACAATTTTTGTATTATCTTTTGTTTGGTCTCTTCCCACATATCCTTAGCTGCCATAACAGAAGCCTTTTTAATCCATACTGCTAAATACTTCATCTTATCATATTCCCGTAAATGTGGGTATTGCTATACCAATTTGTGTGTAGGTAGGTAATTTACAGTTATAGCCTTTGTTTTGTCTTTACTAATTTTATATCCTGAGAAAAGACTTGAAACTGTCTCAAAAATGTTCCACAACACCGCGATGTACACTGCAATGTCCTTTTTCTGTATTTATCATGTACAGAATAATATCTGTAAATAAAGCCAACTTTTCTTGATTACCATAACAGTTATATCCCTGTATTTCTGAGTCCCTTACTTTCTTTGCCAATGGCTCTGAATATAAACCAAACAACGGAGCAGAAAGAGGACACCCCTGCCTGGTTCTACTGTTCAAATACATCTTATCTGATAGGAACCCACCCACTTTAATTCTTACCTCTGATCCTTCATATGTCATTCTCATTAACCTTATTATTGTATCAGGGAATGCAAGTGCTTCCATTGCCCTACTTAATAAAATCCCAACTTTGTCAGATGTTTTCTCTGCATCAAGACTTGCCGACAGCAGCAGAATTTTTTTGCATTCCCCTTTCCTCTTGATCATCATTGTTCTGTTAATGTTTTCAAATGTTTGTTTCCCCTCCACAAAACCACACTGATCCATATCTATCCATTTTAGCAACATCTTTGCATTCTTTTAGCTAGTATCGACATAAATACTTTGCCATCTTTAGGTAACACAGCCACTGCAGCTTTCTTCCAAGATACTGGTTCTTCCCATCCTTTTAAAACACTATTAAGCAAAATCTTCCATATCTTTATCGCTTGCTTCCATCCTAAGTTCCAAACTTTCACAGGAATACCTTCTGATCCTGGAGACTTTTTTGAAGATTGATTATATATCACTGTTTTTATTTCATCTCCTGTCTTATGTCTTAACTGTAAGTTCTTAGGCCTCATCTACCTCTAACATTGGTGTAATGAAGTCTTCCGTAAATATTTCCATTTGTACTCTTTGTTGATTTCTACATTTCTATGCTTTATACAAATTTTCTTTACATTTCTGGAATATCTCTAAAACCTCTACCGGATTTCTATTTATTTTGCTTGTGATATGTTCCTTAAGTTTGGCAACAACCCTTTTAACATTCTGTTGCCTAAGTTGTGCTAAAAGGTTTTGTGCTCTTGAGCACTTATCAAAAAATAGTTGCTTAACTACAATCTTTCTAAATTCATGCATATTATCCAGGTACTCCATTATTTTCTCTCTGGCAGTCTGCTTTTGCTCTTCTTGTTCTGTGAGATTCCCCGTATTCTGCAATACTTTAACCTTTGTCAGCTTCTCTAAGTAATTTCTATTACTTCTTAACCATCTTTTTCTTTTATTTTGACCCTGTTTTTAAACTCCCATTTCATGTTATCCCAGTTACTAGCTATAACTTCTGAAGATATTTCTATGTTCCCTAATAACTCTTAAAAATTTCCAGTACCCATTCCGTAAATTCCTCCCATTTTTAACAGGTAGGTGAGAGAGTGCCAGTGTCTTATTTTTACTTCATTACCCTGCATTTTTATCTTAATTTTTATTGGTGCACGATCAGAAATAGTTATTGGATGTGTGTCAAAGCTTTCAATCAAATGCACATGTTTTTGTGAAATAGAATTTATATCTAGTCTAGCCCAGTTATTGTAACTTGGGGAATAATATGTAAATTCTGTGAGAGTTCCTACTACTGAACTCGCAACTTCCATATCAAATACTGTCATAAAGTTCTTCAGAAATCTACCCTTGATGTTCTTCATTCCACATTGCTGCAGTCCTAACTATTGGGTAGTCCGCTGTCCAGTCGGCCCGAATACCAAAGTATATGGCTGACGTCGGTCAGGGCGCATTAGACTGACGCCAATGCCAGGGTACTAATGCGCATGACCGACGCCATATCCTCAGTCTTTTGCCGCATGGTCCGATGCAGAAGCAATTTTTGCGAGTGCAGGTTGGCGTTCTGAAAGTTTCTGAAGTCAGAATTTCAGACCGAATCAAAGTTGGCTAAGTACCCCGTTGGGGATTATTTTGGTTTTTTCTTGCCTCAGTATTTAACCGGATGTCAGAAAAAGTGAATAACTGTATTTCTTGTGGGAAACAGATACCTCATAGGGATTATCATACTTTGTGTATACCTTGTTTAGGCCTGAGCACGGCGTTGTTGGATGCCGCTCTTGTGCTAGATTTAACAAACGCACTATTAAGAGAAGGTTAGACTGTGCCAGGTTAGTGTTTGGGAAGCGTTGTAATTATAAAATGCCGTCGGATGCTCCGGCGCCGCTTCTAAAAGCGCAAGGACAAAGCAGCAAAGCCTAGGGAAGAACCGACAGTCCCAGACGCCGGTTCTTTGGAAGGCTCAGTGGAGCCGGAGGTTCTGCCAGGTATTTCTTTGGAGTCTCAGGGAGGCTTTATTGTTACAGGATGTATCCTCTCAGGAAGTAGGCCAGGCTGAGGGGCTTCTCAGGTGACTGTTCTTCCCTCTCTTCCTAAGGTGGTTAGAGCCTCCCTCTGTTTCCAAGACTTCTTTGAGAGGCAGGCCTAGTGTAGCTTCAATGGGGGTTTCTCCTAGTGCTTCAGGGTCTTTGCCTAAGAAACATATGCTTAAAATGGCAGAGGATTTAATTACTATGATAAGAGGTTCTATGCCCCCTCCTGATAAGAGGCCTAGGGTGGAACCTGAGTTTGAGAGTTTTGAGCAATGTTCGGAGGCTTCTGAGTCTTCGGCTGAAGACTTGCAGGAGTATCCTCCTTATTCTGATTCTGATGTGGATGATTCTACTCCTTCGGCTTCCCCTCCTGAGGATTCTTCATTTTCAGAGACTCTGCATTCCATGAGGGAACATTTTAAATGGGAAGGTCAGGATTTCTCTGACTCCAGGAAAAGGCTTAGGGAATTCTTATTTTTACCCCAGCATAGGCCTTTAGCTATACCTCCTGTTCTGAATGTAGTGGAAGATGTTTTTGCAGAGGCTTCCCTGAATCCTGATTCTTTGCCTCCTGCCCCAGTTAAACCGGATAGGTATTATAGGGTGCCTGAAGCTCATAAGTATCTTTTTAAGAGTCCTAGGGCGGACCCAGAAACTGTCTCAGGGGCCTAAAGGTGTGAAGGCCTCAGTTGTTAAAAATCCTGTCCCTCCTGATAAAGAGGCAAGGGCTTTGGATAGATGGGGAAAGAAAGTGTATACTTCTTCCACTTTAGCCATGAGGGCGTTGAATTGTCAATTTCACATGTTAAAATATCAGAATTATCTCCTTTCACAACTGAAAGCTAAGGTGGATGCTCTGGCAGAAGGTATTGAGTGTAAAGAGTTGCAGGATTTAGTTCATGTGTCTGAACAGGTGGGTAAACATTCCTTGCAGTGTGGTTTTGATGCTGTGCAGGCCTCCTCGAGGGTGGCTGCCACTGGTTCTGTTCTTCGTAGGCATGCCTGGTTGAGAGATCAGAATTTAGCTGAGCATGTTAAGACGAGGATTTTGGATGCTCCTTTGCAGTCTGATGTGTTGTTTGGTTCACCTGTGGAAGCAGTCTTAAAGAAAATGGAAGACAAGGCTAAGTCTATGCAAACTGTTAAGGATTTTTTGCAGGTGCAGCCTCCGAAGTTTAGTAGAAATTGGCCTTCTAAGGGATGGACTTATCCTGCTTATGATTCCCAGTCTAGGGGTAGGTCTAGACGTGGTAGGGGCAGAGCTCAGGGTTCCTTTCGGCCTAGGACAGGGAGTTCCCCTGCTCAGACTTCTTCTGAGGGCAGGGGTCAGTCCTTTCATAAGCAGACCCAATGACCTGCCTTTCCAGCTGCCAGTTCTTTCTCGCCTGGCAGCACCTTTGGGTAGAAGGCTGTCTCTTTTCAAAGAAAATTGGGATTTAATTACCCAAGACAGATGGGTTCTGGATATCATTCACCACGGTTACAGGTTTTATTTCCATACCTTGCCTCCTTTCAAAGGCATGCCAGACATTCCTCCTCTACAAAGAACAGAGGCTCACAAGCAAATTTCTCTGTTGCTCCAAATAGGGGCCATTCAGCCAGTTCCTGTACCAGAAAGAGGCCTAGGATTTTATTCTCGCCTGTTCCTAGTTCCGAAGAAGGGGAACACGTGGAGACCAATTTTGGATTTATGTATCCTCAACACTTATCTGCACATTCCCAAGTTCAAAATGTTGACGCTACAACAGCTTTTACCTCTGCTGGGCAAAGATCACTGGATGGTAACTTTAGATCTCAAGGAAGCTTACCTTTATGTGCCTATAAGGCTAACTTGCAGGAAGTATCTGCGTTTTCGAGCTGGAAATTCTCATTATCAGTTCTCTGCATTGCCCTTTGGCTTATCTACTGCGCCCAGAGTATTCACAAAGGTTCTGGCTCCAGTAATAGCTTACTTCAGGCTAAAAGGAATTCAAATCTATCCTTACTTGGACGATTGCCTGATTCTGGCTCAAGAAAAGGAAGATCTTCTACAGCATTTGGAATATGTCATAGCAGTGCTAAGATGCCTAGGGTATTCTGTGAACGAAATAAAGTCCAGTCTAGTACCCTCTCAAGACATGTGCTTTCTGGGTGTGAGACTGAATACAGCAGCCCAGATGGCCTTTTTAACCCCGGACAAACAAAAGAATCTATCCAGTTACTTCCATCATCTATCTCTTCAGTCCGGGCTGACTGCAAGGACAGTCCTTCAAGCCTTAGGGTTCATGGCATCTTGTATTCTGGTGCTTCCCAATGCCAAACTGCATATGAGGAAGCTGCAATGGTATCTCAAAAATGTATGGACACAGCACTGCCAGGATTTGGACACTGTCATTCAAATAATACCTTGCATTCAAAAGGAATTTTTGTGGTGGGCTCAGGAATGTCACCTAAACAAGGGACTCTCTGTGACCCGGCCAGAGGCGAGTCAGATTCTAACGACAGATGCCTCAGACATTGCTTGGGGAGCTCATCTAAATGGAAAGTGGATACAAGACAAGTGGCCTGCCAGACTACAGCATCTACATATCAACATGAAAGAGATGTTAGCAGTCCAGTTTGCATTAATGGCTTTCAAGGAATTACTTCATCCAGGGCAGGTGTTGATTCTAACAGACAACACAACTGTCATGTGGTACATCAACAAACAAGGGGGAACACATTCTTACCCATTGTGCAGGCAAGCAATGATTTTATGGGAGACTGCGCTCAGCTTGCAACTAATTCTTCAGGCAAGGTTTCTGCCGGGAGCACAGAACTCCTTAGCAGATGTGTTAAGCAGACAAATCATGGATCCCCACGAGTGGAAACTGGATCTTCATGTATTTCAAAATTGACAGTGTCATGGGGAACTCCAGACATAGATCTGTTCGCTTCTCCACTAAACCACCAGCTGCCAAAGTTTTGCACAAAGAGGTTTCATCACACAGCTTGGAAAGTGGATGCTCTTTCTTTCAGTTGGAAAAATCTTCATGTGTATGCGTTTCCACCTCTGCCTCTTCTTCCAAAGGTGCTTCTAAAGGTCAGACAAGACAAGCCAAGGATGATTTTAATAGCTCCAGATTGGCCTCGGCAGCACTGGTACCCATTACTGAGGAGTCTGGTAGAAGCCTCCATGGCCTTTACCTTTGATTCCACATCTGTTGTCTCAGAGGGACGGCATCTGCTCAATGTCAAGCTTCACTCTCTTCATCTAACAGCCTGGCATATTCTGTTTTGAAAGACAGCAGGTCTCAGCTTCCTCAACAAGTTTTAAATGTGATTATGGAAGCCAGAAGACCTAGTACAAGGAAAGTGTACGCTGAAAAATGGAAGAGATTTTTATTTTGGAGTGCAGCAAACAATTTGGAGATTTCTGAGCCTAATTTGAGTGTGGCTCTTCAATATCTTACTGAGTTATTGGACAAAGGTTTGTCTTTCTCTTCCATTAAGATTCATGCTGCAGCAATTTCAGCTCACTATGATTGTGACCCACCATTGTTTTCGCATCCTTTGTTCAAGCAATTTCTTAGAGGGGCAAAGAATATAAGACCCCCACGTAGAGCTCCTACTCCTGCTTGGGATCTCAATTTTGTGTTGGAGAAACTTACTCTACAACCTTTTGAGCCTCGGCTACTGCTGAATTGAAATACTTGTCATGGAAGACTGCTTTTTTGTTGGCCATTACTTCTGCAAGAAGGGTTTCTGAGTTGCAGGCCCTTATGGCAGTGGAGCCTTTTTTGATTTTTCATAAGGATAGGGTATCTTTACGTACTAATCCTTCCTTTATGCCTAAGGTGGTTTCTAGTGTGGCTTTAAACCAAACTATTCATTTGCCTACTTTTTATGCAGATCCCCAAAATAAAGGGGAAAAGATTTTGCACACTTTAGATGTACACAGGCAATTGCGTTATTATTTGAGCAGGACTAAGGATTTTAGGCAGTCTCAGCAGTTGTTTGTTTCTTTTGCTTTGAGTTCGCAGGGCAAGCCTGTGTCAAAACAAACTATTTCTAGGTGGATTGGGTGTTGCATTGCATTTTGTTATTCCCATCATGGCAAGGAGATTCCAGCTGGGATTAGGCCTCATTCCACTAGGGCTACTGCCACTTCAACAGCATTTCTAAGGGGTGGCAACTAAGGATATTTTGGAGGCAGCTACTTGGAGTTCAGTGCATACTTTCTAAGCATTATCACCTTCCTCTCTACTCTAAGTCTAGGGCTGGTTTTGCCACTGCTATTTTGCAAGGCATGTTGTCAGTTCCTGCTTCCTTATGATTTGCCAGCCTCCCTTACCTCTGCTTTGGGATTCTACCCAATAGTTAGGACTGCAGCAATGTGGAATGAAGAACATAGTACAGTTTTGTACCTACCATAAATGTAGATGTTCGAGGATCCACATTGCTGCAGTCCAATTTACCCTCCCTCCTTCCCCTCTGTGTTAGGGGTGGTTGTGTAGGTGAGGTTTTCTTCTGCTAAATTTGTATATATTGTACATATTTTTGGTGCAGGTATGTTTGGAGTTTTTGGGTTTTGGCCTTATCTTTTTAGGGTCTTCTGACATCTGGGGCAAGAAAAGACTGAGGATATGACGTCAGTCATGCGCATTAGTACCCTGACGTATTGACGTCAGTCTAATGCGCCCTGACCGACGTCAGCCATATACTTTGGTATTCGGGCCGACTGGACAGCGGACTACCCAATAGTTAGGACTGCAGCAATGTGGATCCTCGAACATCTACATTTATGGTAGGTACAAAACTGTACTTTTTGTTATATTATCTCTTCTAGGTCCCAGAATACATCTTTACTATTGCAAATCAAATTCCAGATGTTCTTCTTGTTTCACTGTTGCAGTCATCACATTTGGGTTATCTGCCTACAGGTAGCCCTCAGCCGGCCTGAATACCAGAAATTTGGGATTTTTGCATCTGATGCTGTCGCTTCTTCCATGACATCAGGTCGTCAGTGGTATAAAACATGCAGCCGATGCCATTACATCAGTCTTTTTTGCCGTGCAGTGCCCAAAGCAGTAGCAGTTTGCAAGTGCCGGTCGGCCACCTCCTGAAATTTTCATTTTTCGAGTTTCAGACCTGAAGTCTTCTAAAAGATAAGTACCCCATTGGGGATCCTTTTTTCTTGCTCTAACCGATGTCAGAAAAAATTAATAATTGTCTTGCCTGTGGAAAGCAAATACCTCACAGAGATTTTCATTCTTACTGCGTCACCTGTTTAAGCCCAGACAACAACATCTCTCGATGTCGGTTTTGTGCCTTGTTCAATGCTCGAACTATTCGTCATCGAGCTATTTTTGTAGCTAAATTCTTTTACTCTCACTCTCCATACTCCAAAATGGCTTCGATAAGCCATCTGACTACCGATCTTCCGAAAAAACATAAGGATAAAGACAGAGACAGACTGCATAGGTCCAAAACTGCCAACGACACTACCGTTAAGCTAGCTGCCAGTACGCCGGTACTCAGTGAGGTGCTTTCGCAGCTCCTGATACCCACTTCTACAGATTCGCAGGCCTCTACTGAGACCCATTTGGAGTCCGGCATGCCGTGAGATGCTTCTTCGACTGTGGAACCTGCAGATGTATCTACCTTGGATGCGTCCGGAGCCGTTGTGCAGGCACCGGCTTTTGAGGGTGTATTCAGGCCTTCCGACTTTCATATTAAACCGACGACTTCATTTCAAACCAAAAATACTGAATTTCTCAGGCCTAAAGTTTGCACTACACCTAGGAAACCAACGACCAAAGCGCATTCTCAGGCCCACATACCTCAAAAACAAATGCTTAGAATGGCTGAAGACCTCATTACTTTAATTAGTGGAAGTCAGCTTTCCCCCTCAAAAAGACCAAGAACTGTTTTTCGTTCTTATTCTTCAGATCAGGAGTCTGATAACTCTGATCCTTCTGATTACCAGGACATACCCTTATCTACCTATGAGGATTCTGATGCAGAGGTTTCCATTCCCTCTGCTTCCCCTCCAGAAGATTTTTCTACTGGAGAAACCTTGCATACCCATTTCCACTGGGAGAGCCAGGACTACTCTGTCCAAAAAGAGACTCAGGGAATTTTTAAACTTGCCCCAGCACAGGCCTCTAGCTGTCCCTCCTGTTCTGGAAATTGTAGATGATGCCTTTTTGGAATCCAGCCTTACCCCTGATATTTTGCCTCCAGCTCCCAGGAAACCTGACAGATACTGTAGAGTACCTGACTCCAACAAATTCCTCTTTAAAAATCCCACTACGGATCCAGAGACCATTTCCCAGGGGCCTAAAGGTATTAAGGCTACAGCTGTCAACAATCCTACCCCTTCGGACAGGGACTCTAGGGCTTTAGACAGATGAGGTAAGAAGGTATATACCTCTGCTACTCTTGCCATTAGGGCTTTAAATTGCCAGTTTCATATGTTAAAGTATCAGCAGCATATTATGGAGTTAATTAAACAGAAAAGTATCAGCAGCATATTATGGAGTTAAACAGAAAATGATGTTGATTCCTGATTGTGCAGAACACAAAGATTTACAAGAGTTAATGCATTCTGCTAACCAAGTTAGTAAACATACGTTGCAACGTGGATTTGATGCCTTCGAAGCATCTTGCAGGGCTGCTGTCACTGGGTCTGTTCTTAGAAGGCATGCTTGGCTTAAGGAACAAAACTTGCCAGATCATGTCAAAGCAAAATTACTAGATGCACCATTAAACCAAGAGCGTCTATTTGGCAATAAAGCAGAATTCCTCAAAAGGATGGAGGAGAAAGCTAAATCTATGCAAACTGTTAAAGATTTCTTACAAGTACAGCCACCTAGATTCAGTAGGCATTGGCCTTCTAAAAACTGGTCCTTTCCAGTCCCTTCCAGGCCTCCTCAGTCCAAACCCAGGAGCAGCAGACCACCAAGACTTCAGTCTGAGGTTATGCACAGATCCAAGCAATGGAGTGCTCCCACGTCCAAAACAGGGAGTAGTAAGCCGCCATCCTATGGTAAAATTGCACAATGACTTATCCTTAACTCTTCCAAGCCTTACCCAAGTACTTGCACCTTTAGGAGGGAAACTTGCCCTGCATGCCAGAAACTGGGAGTGCATTCCCAGGGATACAGATTCCACTTCCACTCACTCCCAACCCTAAGCGGATGGCTAGACCTCCCCCCAAACCAGTGGACAGAGGCCTAAAAGCAAGTACTTTCTCTTCTCAGTGTCAAGGCTATTCAACCTGTCCCAGCAGAACAAAGGGGACAAGACTTTTATTCCAGACTATTTATGGTACCCAGAAAAGAAAGAATACAGACATGGAACAAATCAACAAAAATTCTTGGATGTGAAAGCAGCATACATCAAAACAAGTCAGGATTTGTCATGCACGGTTTACAGTAATTAATTAAAAATACCACCATAACCAGAAAAAGCTTAGAATGTATGCAGAAAATGTGAAAGAAAAGGTACACAACAAGCTTTTCTTTGATAACCCAAAATGTTTTATAACAACTTGGGAAACAAAAGTAACACAACCTAAAAAAGAAAATGTCTACATTTTATTGAGATTTTAACAAAGACCCTGTTGAACATAAAGATGCAAAATGGATACAAGAGTTAAAGGAAACAGAAAGAAGCTTAGAGGATATGAAATGAGAGGAAGTAACAACTAGAGAAACTGAAGCAAAATTAAGAAAAGCTCCTAAATGGAAAACCCCAAATACAGATGGAGTATTTAACTTCTGACTAAAGGTGTTGTCATCTTTACACAACAATTTACCTCAGTATTAATTACTTGTATGCAGTTTCTGAACAGACGCAACCTGCTTGGCAACATGAAAAGAATATATGGTCCTCCTTAACAGTCAACCTGCAGGCCATTCTAAGAACTATATAGCACTAAGTTACCTTCTGACAGTATTATATAAAGTATACACTGGAGTTCATGCAGGTAGTGTCTGTGGCCATTTAGAAAACAGTTCAGTCATTGCATTAGAACAAAAAGGTAATAAAGGAAAGTCATGTGAAGTAAATTATCATTTCTTGTTAAACAAAACCATAATAGAGAGCTGTTAATAAAGGGCAGAATCTAGATATGTCATGGCTAGATTACAAAAAAAAAAAAAAATTTTACAGCATCCCACATTCATGGATTATGCAGTGCTTACAAAGGTGTGCAACACACACACCCTAACATTGATCAAGTACATTGTGGTGACTTTAAAACAGTGGCAAACCAACAGTGGAGTAATGATAATGGGCAAACTGTTACCCAGGGGTAAAAATTCAAATGGGGATATTTCAGGGTGATTCTTTGTCATTACTGCTAATGTTCATCGTGTTACACTGCTGCAGTCATTACACTTGGGTTATCCTGCCGTCAGGCGGTCCCGCAGTCGGCCCGAATTCCAAAGTCTTGGTCCGGCATCGGTTGCTGTCGCTTCTTCCCTGACATCAGTGTGGCAGGGGTATATAAGATGCATCCGACGCCATTTTCTTCAGTCTTTCTTGCCGCACAGTGCCCGAAGCAGAAGCAGTTCGCAAGTGCCGGTCGGCCGACTCCTGAGATTTTCGGAGTCGAATTTCAGATCCTAAGTCTTCAATAAAGCTAAGTACCCTGTTGGGGAAACTTTTTTTCTTGCCTCAGACCGATGTCAGAAAAAGTTGTTAATTGTATTTCTTGTGGGAAGCAAATACTTCATCAGGACTTCCACTCTTAACTGTATTCCATGCCTAGGCCCTGATCACGACGTCACTAGTTGTCGGTTTTGTGCTAGATTTAACAAATGCACTATAAAAAGACGTTTTGATTTTGCTTTGCACTACTTTGGCCGAAGGTTCAATTATACTATGCTGTCAGATCAACCGACGACCTCAATACCGAAAAAACGCAAAGACAAGGATAAAGACAGGCATCCGAGGTCCAAAACCAACGACGAAACCTCTTCTAGGCCAGTCGCGGGTTCTCAGTGAGGCACTTTCACAGCCCCTGACGCCCGCTACCTCAGAGCCACAGGCCACTTCTGACTCCCACGTGGAGACAACTAGGCCTCTGGAAACTCAAGGTATTGGGCCTATGGAAACTAATCCCTCAGATGGGTCCGGAGCCACTGAGCAGGCATCGGCTTCTGATGGTGTTTTCAGACCTTCATAACTTACCATTAAAACAACAGCCAAGACAAAGGTAACATTAAAGACAAAGAAACAAGTACAGCATTCTCCTGGACAGTTCTCTATGCCCAAGAAACAGATGCTTAAAATGGCCGAAGACCTCATTACTCTAATCAGGGGTTCCCATCCCCCTCCTGAGAAAAGGCCTAGGCAGGTTACAGACTATGATTCCTCTCATCAGGTTTCCATTTCCTCTGATTCCCCTTCAGACCAGGGATACTCTCTACTCCCCTATGAGGACTCTGATGCTGAAGAATCTATGCCTTCAGCCTCTCCTCCTGAGGATTATTCTTTTGGGGAAACTTTACATACCATGAGGGAGCATTTCCATTGGGAAAGTCAGGATTACTCAGAAACCAAGAAAAGGCTCAGGGATTTCTTTTTATTGCCTCAGCACAGACCCCTGACTATTCCGCCTGTGCTAGATATTGTGGATGATGTGTTCTCTGAATCCATCTTATCTCCTGATTCTTTGCCCCCTGCTCCAGCCAAGCCAGATAGGCATTAGAGTCCCTGACTCTCACAAGTTTCTATACAAAAACCCTTCTGCTGATCCAGAAACTATTTCCCAGGGTTCAAAAGGGGTTAAGGCTTCCACTGTAAAAAATCCAGTACCCTCTGACAGAGATTCCAGAGCTTTGGATAGATGGGGGAAGAAAGTATACACTTCTGCAACTTTAGCAGTAAGAGCTTTAAATTGCCAGTTCCACATGCTTAAGTACCAACAATATTTAATGGCTCAGTTAAAACAGAAAATGCTTGCAAGCTCAGAAGCTCCTGATTGTAAAGAAATGCAGGATTTATTGCATGCAGTTGAACAGGTGGGAAAACATACTCTGCAATGTGGCTTTGATTCTTTAGAGGCCTCTTGTAGAGCCACAGTTACAGGTTCTGTTATTCGAAGACATGCTTGGTTAAAAGAACAGAGTTTACCTGATCATGTTAAGGCAAAGTTATTGGATGCTCCTTTACAGCATGATACCTTGTTTGGTGTTAAGGCAGAAGAGGTAGAAAATGGAGGATAAAGCTAAATCTATTCAAACAGTCAAGGATTTCTTACAGGTACAGCCACCTCGGTTTAGCAGAAATTGGCCAACAAAGAATTGGTCCTTTCCAGTGTCAGACAGGCCACAGAGAGGCAGATACAGACGCCCAAGAGGCAGATCTCAACCCCAAGGCTCAAACAGACAACGACAGTGGGGCACCTCAACCCCAAAAGGAGGTGAGGACAAGTCTCAACCTTACAGGAAACAGTCACAATGACTTTCCCCTCTGTACGCCAAGCATGTCCCTTTTGGAAGCCCCCTTAGGGGGACAACTAGCACTTTTTTCTCAAAACTGGCAAACAATCACCCAAGACAAATGGGTACTGAATATTGTGTCTCAAGGTTACAGGTTCCACTTTCATACTTTACCAAGGCTAAAAGGAATGCCAGACATGCCACAAAATCAATGGGCAGAGGCACAAAAACAAATTTCAGCCCTCATGGACATGAGAGCTATTCAAAAAGTACCACAACAGGAACAAGGACAAGGATATGTTGTGTTTGGTTCTTGTACTACATCGTTCCCGTTTGTGTGGTGGAGTGGTGTTGTATTAAAGCATTTTTTTCCAAGATTCATTTGTGCTTGGTGGAGTAGGAGTTATACGGTTACAAGGATATTAAGACTCTTCCTGGTCCCCAGAAAGGACAAGGCCTGGAGGCCCATACTAGACCTTTCAATTCTGAATACTTACCTGGATATTCCGAAATTCAAAATGTTGACATTACAGCAGCTTCTACCCATGCTGGGCAAGAAGGCTTGGCTTGTTACTCTGGACCTCAAAGAGGCATACCTGCATGTCCCTATCAGACAAAATTGCAGAAGAAACCTCAGATTCAAAGCTGGTACAATGCACTAACAATTCTCTGCACTGCCCTTTGGCTTATCTACTGTGCCCAGTGTCTTCACAAAGTGCCTGGCACCAGTAATTGCATTTTGCAGACAAAAAGGGATTCAAATATATCCATATCTGGACGACTGCCTCATTCAAGCAGAGACAAAGGACATTCTTCTACAGCATCTGGCGTTTGTAAAAAGGTTGCTAATTTCTCTAGGGTACACAGTAAACGAAAAGAAGTCAAAACTAGTGCCTCGCAACAGATTATATTCCTGGGTGCCAGCTTAAATACAATGGCCCAGATGGCTTACCTCACGCCAGACTAACAAGTTCAACTAACTCAATATTTTCAATTGCTGGCAAGAAAGTCCCATCTCCCTGCAAGAAAAATTCTGCAGGCCCTGGGATTCATGGCATCTTGCATACTGCTAATACCATATGCCAGACTGCATATGAGGAAATTACAATGGTACCTGAAAAATGTTTGGACTCTACACTCTCACAGTTTAGAAGCAGTAATTCCAGTGATTCCCTGCCTACAACAGGAGTTTCGATGGTGGGCACAGGCATGTCACCTAAACAAGGGTCAGCCTTTTACCCAACCCACAGCCAGGCAAACTCTAACAACAGATGCTTCGGATTACGCCTGGGGAGCACACATGGCAGATAAGTGCATTCAGGGCAAGTGGACCACAGACCAGATGCGTCTTCACATCAATCAAAAAGAGATGTTGGCTGTTCAAAATGCCCTAACAGCTTTCAAGGACCTTCTACATCCAGGACAATTACTACTAAAGACAGAGACAACACCACAGTAATGTGGTACATAAACAAGCAAGGGGGCACTCATTCTTATCCCCTATGCAGGCAAGCCATGACCTTGTGGAACACAGCTCTAACGTATCAAGTTCACCTGCAAGCACATTTCCTTCCAGGAAAGAAAAATACTCTGGCAGACGACCTAAGCAGAAATATCATGGACCCTCACGAGTAGAAATTGAATTCATAAATCTTCAGCGTGGTAACACAAACGTGGGGATGCCCAGACATAGATCTTTTTGCCTCCCCACTGAATTGCCAACTACAAAAATTCTGCACAAGGACTTATCACAAACAAGCATGGAAAGTGGATGCTCTTCTTTTCAGCTGGAAAAACCTAAAAGTTTATGCCTTCCCGCTACTGCCTCTCCTTTCAAAGGTACTCCTAAAAGCTAGACAAGAAAAACCAGAGATGATCCTGATTGCTCCAGACTGGCCACGCCAGCACTGGTACCCTATCTTAAGGAACCTGGCTCAAGGCCCACCATGGATTTTGCCTCAAATTCCACACCTTCTGACTCAACAAAACAATCAGATCCTGCACGGTCAGCTCAAAACCCTAAACCTGGCTGCACGGCAGATACATTAGTCAGACAGACAACACCTCTCTCTAAAGCTGTTATGGACGTCATTTTGGAGGCCAGGAGGCCTAGCACCAGGAAAGTGTACTCAGAAAAATGGAAGAGATTCTGCACCTGGAACCAGGCTCAAAGCCTTGACCCTCTTGTTCCAAACATTCCTCAGATTTTACAATACTTAACTGAGATGCTGGACAGAGGCCTATCCTTCTCATCAATTAAGATCCACGCCTCTGCAATTTCAGCACATTACAACACAGATCCTCCTTTATTCTCTCATCCCTTGCTAAAGCAGTACCTCAGAGGGGCTAAAAACATAAAACCGCCCCGGAGAGCACCAACACCAACTTGGGACCTCAATTTCGTTTTGGAAAAACTGACCCTACCACCTTTTGAGACAGCCAATACAGCCAATCTACAATTTATATCATGGAAAACAGCTCTGCTCCTGGCAGTAACTTCAGCACGAAGAGTCTCAGAGCTACAGGCATTAATGGCAGTGGAACCTTTTATAATTTTTCATCAGGACAGGGTATCTTTAAGGACAAACCCTACCTTTATGCCAAAGGTGGTATCTAGTGTGGCTCTTGACCAAACCATCCATTTGCCAACATTTTATCCAAACCCCCAGAATGAAGGGGAGAAACTTCTGCATTCTTTGGACATACACAGGCAGTTACGCTTCTACTTGGACAAAACAAAGGCTTTCAGGAAAACTGAGCAACTGTTGTAGCATATGCCGCAAGATCACAGGGCAAGGCTGTCTCAAAGCAGACTATATCCAAATGGATAGGGCACTGTATTCGATACTGCTACACACAGCATGGAAAATCAGTCCCAAGTAACATTAGGCCACATTCCACCAGGGCAACAGCCACTTCAACAGCCTTTCTCAGAGTACCTACCAAGGAAATTTTGGCGGCTGCAACTTGGAGTTCAGTGCACACCGTTACCAAGCATTACCACCTGCCTCTTTACTCTAAATCCAGAGCAGGATTTGCCACTGCAGTTCTGCAGGGCCCCATAGCCAATCCTAACTCTTTATAGACCAGCCACCCAACCTCAGCTTTGGGATTCTACCCAAGTATAATGACTGCAGCAGTGTAACATGATGAACATAGTACAGTTTTGTACCTACCATAAATGTAGATGTTCGAATGTTCACACTGCTGCAGTCCAGGTTACCCGCCCTCCATCCCCTTTGAACTAGCTAGACTTATCTCTACCTTTCTATCCTATACAACCCTTGGGGTGTATTTGTTGGTAACTGAAGGCATTGTTTTTATTGTATATTTTTGATTAGCAATATGTATTGCCTACCTATTTGGGGGCACCTGACATCTGGGGCAAGAAAAACTGAAGAAAATGGCGTATGATGCATCTTATATACCCCTGGCGCACTGACGTCAGGGAAGAAGCGACAGCAACCAATGCCGGACCAAGACTTTGGAATTCGGGCCGACTGCGGGACCGCCTGACGGCAGGATAACCCAAGTGTAATGACTGCAGCAGTGTGAACACTCGAACATCTACATTTATGGTAGGTACAAAACGGTACTTTTTGTCTTGCCCTTAATATATTATTTAGTAAACAAGGCTGTGGTTACAGCTTAACCTCATGAAACCAATTTTGTTCAGAGACATCTCATCCACTTTTGTGGATGATTTAAAAGTGTATTGCTTATCAGATGAGCATTTAAAAGCATAAGTACAAATGGTTAAAACTTTCTCAGTTGATATAATAATGGCATTTGGTCTTTATAAATGTGCAAAAAACATTTATAGCAGGAAAGTTGCAGCACCAAAAAAATGTTCAATATGTGACAGAAATATGATCTAAAAGAAATTGAACAGGTGGGTCTGTATAAATGTTTGGGAATAGAAGGTTTGATAGTAAAATATGAACAATGAGAAAAAAGCTTAGTAAGAAATACTTCAAAAGATGAGGGCTAGTATTAAAAACCTGCCTTGACATATAGAATGAAGTTTAAGCTATAAATCAGTTTGTTCTTCCTGTTCTAACTTACAGCTTTTTTGACTGCTGGCTCCAAATAACACTGAAATGCTTCATACGTAACACATGATAAAACAAGTGGCAAGATTATATAACACTTATTCTGAAGGAGGAATGGGTCTTCTCAGAATTGACTATGGGACAACATATATATTTGGTGACATCATTAGATCCAAGCATAGTAAAAGTTCTAAAGCATGAAGAAAATTCTATGATGACATCTTTACTTAATTAGAAGAATTTTTGAAAGTAATGGAAATGGAACTAACACCAGAAGCAGACAAGACTCGAGCAGCAAATGAAAGTGCAAAAATTCTAGATCTTGTCCTCACCAACATGTCAAACAGGTGCAGTGCTGCAACTGTGGACCCTCATTAGTTAAAACTGACCACAAATCAGTTACCTTCAAACTGACACTAACACCAGAACTCACAATGTACCCTCCTAGGTGAAGTTATCAATGCATTCTAAGTCCCACCTCAAGTTGAAAGTGATAACCACAGCGAAGCTTACACTAAAGCCCTGTACAGTCAGGTGCACAAGTTTATAAACTCAGCTGTACCAGATAGAATCAAAGTCAGAGCCCCAAGTAAAATCCAGCTGCCATGGTGGACTTTACAACATCAACAAACTCTACAATAGATTCAAAAAGTTGCTGTCCAAGAAAACAAAGACAAGGCCCCAACAATGGAAAAGCACCTTCCTCAGCCTTAACAGACAAATTAGACAACTTGTCAAATCCTCCAAGAGCTCCTTTGAGAGAAACCTAGCAACTACTGCCAAGGATAACCATAAAGCCTTTTACAGCTGTGTACGTAACCTAAAGGGTAGGATCCAAGCATGTGCAGAACTGGTGGCCAACAGTATCATGCACACTTACCCCACAGAGATAGCGAACATTCTAAAATTTCACTCCTTTATTCCCTCCTAACTTGCAACAAACTCCCCCCCCCCACCTTTCATATCTCAAGAGCAGGTCCTCAAAGCCCTGTCCAAGGCAAAGAACATGGCTTCTAGGGGACCAGATGATATCCCAGGCTGTCTTCTAAACAGACTAAAACATGAACTCGCATCACCACTAAGTACCCTTTTCAGTCATAGACTAACCACAGGCTTTGTTCCTGCGGAATGGAGACCAGCTGCAGTTATTCCCTTCCACAAAGGTGGCCTAGCACAGACCCGAGGAATTACAGACCCATAAGCCTGACCAGCCTCAACTGCAAGGCCATGGAATGTATCATTATGGATCTCATACCTAAAGACCCAGGTGACCTCCAAACCCTGGATCCTACCCAATTTGGCTTTGTGAAGGGCAGATCCTGCCTGTTAAATCTGGTGGATTTCTTTGAAAGTATGACCAAGGCCATTGATGAGGGCAAATTTGTGCACAAAGCATACCTCAACTTGGCAAAGGCTTTTGACACATTCTCGCATTTAGGCATTACCGATAAACTTGGCAAACTGAATGTAAACACCTTCGTTGTAAGATGGGTTGCCAACTGGCTCACAAACTGGACACACCGTATCAATGTGGGTGACTCCACATCAACCAGCAGACCTGTTACTACTGGGGTGCCACAGGGGTCAGTGCTGGGTCCCCTACTGTTTGGTATGTACTTCTCAAAAGTTCAGGTCATAAATAAAGGATTGTGGCTGACCAGGTTTGCAGACAACTACAAACTAGGTGCAATCATTGAATCCCCAAATGATGTCTGTATACTCCAGGATGGTCTCACACAGACCAACGACTGATATGTTAGTCACAGTCTCAAACTGAATGCAAAGAAATGCATCATCATTCCCTTTGGCACAAACAGTGTTCCTTCACGCTAACAAATCAATAACAATACTCAGTACCCATGAAGTGGTAAGTGACCCGGTAAGTTGACCGCGACCTTAACTTTGACCATCATGTGTCTACCATTGTAAGGAAAGCTTTCCACGTAGCTCACTTGATTATTAAAGGCATCACCTCGAGAGCAAAAGAAGATGTTCTTCATGTTTCACTGTTGCAGTCATTACATTTGGGTAATCCTGCTGGCAGGTTGCCCTCAGTCGGCCTGAATTCCAATGTCCTGGGTCCTACGTCAGCTGCTGTTGCCCCTTCCCTGACGTCAGGTCATCAGGGGTATAAAAGAAGCAGCCGACGCCATTTTCTTTAGTCTTTCTTGCCACGCGGTGCCCGAAGCAGTTTGCAAGTGCCGGTCGGCCGACTCCTGAGATTTTCATGTTCGAGTTTCAGATCCGAAGTCTTCAATAAAGCTAAGTACCCCATTGGGGAAACTTTTTTCTTGCTCCAGACCAATGTCAGAAAAAGTAAATAATTGTATTTCTTGTGGAAAGCAAATACCTCATAAGGATTTTCATTCTTACTGTATTCCTTGCCTAGGCCCTGATCACAACGTTTCTGGTTGTCGGTTTTGTGCTAGATTTAACCAATGCACTATTAAGCGTCGGTATGATTTTGCTTTAAACTATTTTGGACGCCGGTTTAATTATCCAGAAATGTCATCTGATAGCCATCCGACTACCGGAGTTCACAAAAAATGCAAAAAAAAAGGAGAGAGATAGACAACCGATGCCCAAAACCGATGAAGCTTCTCCTAAGCCAGTCGTCTGTTCTCAATGAGGCGCTTTCGCAGCCCCTGATGCCCACTACTTTAGAGTCGCAGGCTGCTACCAACTCCCACATGGA
Organism: Protopterus annectens; assembly: GCF_019279795.1. Lineage (NCBI taxonomy): Eukaryota > Metazoa > Chordata > Ceratodontiformes > Protopteridae > Protopterus > Protopterus annectens. The sequence goes on along the minus strand of NC_056733.1, from coordinate 757,006,887 downwards.
GTCGGCCATGCTGCTGGAAACTCAAGGTATTGGAGCCTCGGATACTATTCCTTCAGATGGGTCCGGAGCCGCTGAGCAGGCACCGGCTTCTGAGGGTGTATTCAGACCTAGACATCTTTACATTAAACCGACTTCAGCTTCAAAGGCAAAGACTAAAGCACCTTCTAAAGCAAAGAAACCAACTCAAGAGCCACATGGTCAGGCCTCTATGCCCAAAAAACAGATGGTCAAAATGGCCGAAGACTTGATTACCTTGATCAGGGGTTCCCATCCCTCTCCTGATAAGAGGCCTAGGCAAGAGACTGACTATGAATCTTCAGATCAGGTTTCCATTTCTTCTGATTCCTCTTCTGATCAGGAATATTCTCTTCTCCCCTATGAGGATTCTGATGCTGAAGAAATCTATACCTTCAGCTTCTCCTCCAGAGGACTATTCTTTTGGGGAAACCTTGCATACCATGAGGGAGCATTTCCACTGGGAGAGCCAAGATTTTTCTGAATCTAAAAAGAGGCTCAGGGATTTCCTTTTACTACCTCAACACAGGCCACTAGCCATTCCACCTGTGTTAGACATTGTAGATGATGTGTTTTCAGAGTCCGGTCTTACCCCTTACTCCTTACCTCCAGCTCCTGCCTGACAGATATTACAGGGTTCCTGACTCTCATAAATTCCTTTTTAAAAACCCTGCTGCAGACCCAGAAACTATTTCTCAGGGTCCCAAAGGAGTTAAGGCTTCCGCTGCAAAAAACCCTACCCCCTCTGATGGAGATTCTAAGGCACTGGATAGATGGGGAAAAAAGATTTACACATCTGCTACCTTGGCTATAAGGGCCTTAAACTGTCAGTTTCATATGCTCAAATATCAGCAACATGTCATGGCATTGCTTAAGCAGAAAATGTTGTTAAACTCTGAATGTGCAGAAAACAAGGAAATGCAGGATTTATTGCATGCAGCTGAACAAGTTGGAAAGCATACTTTGCAATGTGGTTTTGATTCTTTTGAGGCGTCCTGCAGGGCCGCAGTTATGGGTTCTGTAATTAGGAGGCATGGTTGGTTAAAGGAACAAAATCTGCATGATCATGTCAAAGTTAAATTATTAGATGCACATTTACAGGTGTTAAAGAAAATAGAGGACAAAGCTAAATCTATGCAAACGGTCAAAGATTTTTTGCAAGTACAGCCACCTAGGTTTAGTAGACACTGGCCAACAAAGAATGGGTCCTTTCCTGTGTCAGACAGACCTCAAAGGGGCAGATCCAGATGCCCAGAGGCAGATCCCAGGCGCAAGGTTCATACAGGTCAAGGCAATGGGGTGCTTCTACCTCCAAAGTTGGAGAAGACAAATCACAACCATACAGGAAACAGTCCCAATGACTTCCCCCTGCCTGCACCAAGCACTTATCTCCTGGCCGCACCCTTAGGGGGAAAATTAGCACTTTTTTCTCAAAATTGGCACATTATAACCCAGTACAATTGGGTTCTAAATATCATGTCACAAGGCTACAAGTTCCATTTCCATACCCTGTCAAAGGCAAATGGCTGGCCAGATCTGCCAAAAAATCAAAGGGCAGAGGCACAAAAACAAGTCTCATCCTTCATGGACATGGGGCCATTCAACAAGTACCAGAACAAGAGCAGGGACAAGGATTTTACTCAAGACAGTTCTTGGTACCCAGAAAGGACAAGGCCTGGAGGCCAATACTGGACCTATCTATTCTGAGCACATTCCTGGATATACCAAAATTTAAGATGTTGACCTTGCAACATCTTCTGCCCATGCTGGGCAAGAACGCTTGGCTTGTGACTTTAGACCTAAAAGAGGCATACCTGCATGTCCCAATCAGACAAATATGCAGAAGATACCTCAGATTCAAGGCTGTCTCAATGCATTACCAATTCTCTGCACTGCCCTTTGGCTTATCTACTGCGCCCAGGGTCTTTACAAAGTGCCTGGCACCAGTAATTGCATTCTGCAGACAAAGAGGAATACAAATATATCCTTACTTGGACGACTGTCTAATTCAAGCAGAGAACTAGGACATTCTTCTACAGCATCTGGCATTTGTGAAAAGACTTCTAACATGCCTAGGGTACACAGTCAACGAAAAGAAATCAAAACTAGTACCCTGTCAAGAGATAATATTCTTGGGTGCAAGCTTAAATACAACTGCCCAGATGGCTTATCTCACGCCAGACAAACAAAGGCAACTGACTACCTATTTCAAAATGTTGGCAACAAAGGCCCAATTATCTGCAAGAAAAGTTCTGCAGGCTTTGGGCTTCATGGCATCCTGCATCCTACTAATTCCATATGCAAGACTGCATATGAGGAAACTTGAATGGTACCTAAAAAGTGTTTGGACTCAACATTGCCACAGCCTGGAAACTAGGATTACTTTCATTCCCTGCCTGCAACAGGAGTTTTGATGGTGGGCAAAGGCTTGTCACCAAACCCCCAGCCAGGCAGACACTAACAACAGATGCATCAGATTATGCCTGGGGGGGCCACATGGCAGGAAGATGCATTCAGGGCACATGGACCTCAAACCAAATGCATCTACATATCAATGAAAAAGAGATGCTAGCTGTTCAAAATGCCCTGGCAGCCTTCAAGGACTTACTTCATCCAGGACAGCTACTGATAAAGACAGACAACATCACGGTCATGTGGTATATAAACAAGCAGGGGGCACACATTTTTACCCCCCTTTGCAGACTAGCCATGACTTTGTAGACGCCCTATCTTTCAGCTGGAAAAACCTATCAGTATATGCCTTTCCCCCTCTGCCTCTCCTCCCCAAGGTACTCCTAAAGGTCAGACAGAAGAAGCCAAAGATGATACTGATTGCCCCAGACTGGCCCCACCAGTACTGGTATCCAATGCTAAGGAACTTGTCTCAATGCCCAGCTTGGACCTTACCTCAAATACCTCATCTACTGTCCCAGCAAAACAATTGGATCCTGCACAACCAACTCAGGACTTTAAACCTGGCAGCATGGCGGATAATGTAGTCATACAAAACACACCTCTCAGTAAAGCTGTGATGGATGTCATTTTGGAAGCCAGAAGACCTAGTACTAGAAAATCTTATGCTGGAAAATGGAAGAGATTCTGTGCTTGGAACCAGGCACAAGGAACTGATAACAGCTGTGCCAAATATTCCTCAGATTTTGCAATACTTAACTGAGATGCTGGACAAAGGCCTATCTTTTTCATCTATTAAAATTCTTGCCTCTGCCATTTCGGCTCATTACAATGCAGAGCCACCAATCTTTTCTCATCCCTTATTAAAGCAGTACCTCAGAGGAGCCAAAACTTTAAGGCCTCCAAGGAGATCACCAGTGCCTGCATGGGACCTCAACTATGTCTTGTAAAAACTCACCCTGCCTCCTTTTGAGCCAGCTGCTACTGCTGATATAAAGTTTTTATCTTGGAAAACAGCTCTGCTCCTAGCAATAACTTCTGCACGATGAGTTTCAGAGTTACAGGCACTCATGGCTGTGGAACCTTTTATCATTTTTTATCCAGGCAGGGTGTCTCTGAGGACAAACCCAACATTTATGCCTAAGGTGGTGTCCATTGTGGCTCTTAACCAAACTATTCATCTGCCAACTTTTTATCCAAATCCACAGAACAAGGGGGAGAGAATTCTGCATTCTTTGGATGTACACAGACAGCTTAGATTCTACTTGGACAGAACCAAAGTTTTCAGAAAAACAGAGCAATTACTAGTGACATATGCTACAGGATCACAAGGAAAGGCTATCTCAAAACAGACTATTTCAAAGTGGATAGGCCACTGCATTCGTTTCTGCTATGTACACCATGGCAAGCCAGTGCCTAAGGGCATTAGGCCACATTCAACCAGAGCTGCAGCCACTTCAGCAGCCTTTCTCAGGGGAGTACCTACCAAGGACATTTTAGAGGCTGCTACTTGGAGTTCAGTTCCCACCTTTACAAAGCACTATATTCTGCCACTCTACTCTAAATCCAGGGCAGACTTTGCCACTGCAGTTCTGCAGGGCCTCATAGCCGCTCCTAATGCTGTTTAGCTCCAGCCTCCCAACCATAGCTTTGGGACTCTACCCAAATGTAATGACTGCAACAGTGAAACACGAAGAACATAGTACAGTTGTGTACACTTGCCATAAATGTAGATGTTTGAGTGTATTCACTGTTGCAGTCCAGATTACCCACCCGCCATCCCCCTTTTCTTCTGATGGAACCTATCTTTCCTTCTCTGATTTATACAACCTATGTGGTGTATTTGCTTGTAGATGAAGGTAAAGTTGATATTGGTGCATGTAATTATATAATTATATATATATATATATATATATATATATATATATATATATATATAAACTTTGGCAACCCTTTTAGGGGGCACCTGACATCTGGGACAAGAAAAACTAAAGAAAATGGCGTCGGCTGCTTCTTTTATACCCCTGACGACCTGACGTCAGGGAAGGGGCAACAGCAGCCGACGCAGGACCCAGGACTTTGGAATTCAGGCCAACTGAGGGCAACCTGCCAGCAGGATTACCCAAATGTAATGACTGCAACAGTGAATACACTCGAAAATCTACATTTATGGTAAGTGTACACAGCTGTACTTTATAACCCCCCTATACTCGGCCCTTATCCAGCCCATAATTGAGTGTAACGCCCCATTCAGTATGTACCGTACTAAGCACCTACAGCAATTAGAGAGACCTCAGAGGTTTCTAACAAAGAATATCAGTAGCCTCCAGTATGTGCCTTACACGGACCGACTAAAATCCCTCTCACTATACTCTATCGTATAGACTACTTTGGGGAGACTTGTACCTGGCCTACAGAACAACCCAAGATGCAAACCTAATGAACTTACTGCATGTCCATAAATCAAATGGGTCTAGGGCTATCCATTCCAAGGACTTAAAATATAGCCTGCAACTTAAATAGGACATGCTGGAGGGACAGGTTTAACTCCCATCGACTGCCATGTCTTTGGAATAGGCTACCAGTTCATGTAAAATGGAGCACCTCTATGACACTGTTCAAAAGGAATCTGGATGAGTGGGTGGGGCACCATAAATTCCTACCGGGGATAGTGCCCACACCCCTCCTGGACATGGGTAGTCATCACTAAATGCAGTCGTGGGTATTGACTAGTACCTAAACAGTATTACATTGGGTTGAAACGACTAGGCTTAAAATGACCTCTGGGTCAATAACCTAGTAATCTCCTATGATTCTATGAAAAACAAAACAAAAAAAAAGATTTAAGTAACAGGAGCAAAAGGAAAGAAAAATGAAAAGACCACAGTTACTGTGGCATGTCTGTAGACTCCTGGAATAGCCACATGTGACGCATTAATCGTTAAGGAGAGGTGAATTTAAACCAAAAGATGAATGCCTGGTAATGTCTGCTCAAGATACTGGGTTGCATAAATGTTGGTATGCAAAGTGTATAAAAAAGTGGGAAGAAACAGACAAATACAGGTTCTGTAACAAAGAACTAGAGACAGTTGCACATCTTGTTGCTGTTTGTGATTTATTGATTAGACTGTTGCATAGGGGATTGTGCCAGCACTAAAATATGCAGGTAGCAGAGAAGCCTTTTAAACTCGAACCATTAAGCACTCCTGAAGTTCTGATCACATGTGGTTATAAAATACTGACAATTAAAGAAAGTTTGTGTTATGATGTAAACTGAGGATTTTAGGTTGTGTTCTGAACATTAAGTATGTTTGAGGTGAAGTACATGTAGTAAGACGGGCTTTTTCATTTGCTGAGATCATAATGTAGAAGACTGCTTGAGATGGGGGAAAAGCGAGAGGGTCTTTAGTCTGTATGGGTAACCAAGGAAGCCAAAACCTTTGATGTTAAGTTGTCTATCTCGCCTTCGTTCCTGCTGTTTGGGTTCGGAGCCGATCCTTGGCTCCGACTCGGCCATCTTCTATAGCTCGAGAGCTATTTACTGGCTCGAGGCTACCCCTTATCCCAGAATGCCCAGCGTCAGCTACCCAGATCTCGTTTGCCGCTTCAGCTGTGAGGTTGCTTCCTTACTGGCTCAGGCTTGTATAATCTTTTTGATATTATATATTGTTACCTTTTTTCTTGAAAGTTTGTCAAGTAGTTGTCATTTAGTATATAGATATATTCCTTTATCCCTTTTTCGCATTTCTGTGTATTTTAGCTTTATTGGCCATCGCTCCATAACTCTTAGGCCTTCTGTTCCCTTGAACTCATTTAAATTAGAGAGTCGCCCCACCCCCCTCCCCACAGGATAGCCATGTAAGTTAGAGGCTTTCCTTCTATTCTTAACTGTTAAAAAAAAAAAAACTCTATTTGTTCTTGTTTTTATAGTATAGTTTCATTATTTGTTGTGTGTTGTTACTATAATGTCTAAAGATACTAAGGTATCTGGCTTCGAAAAGTGTGACTCATGATGCCAGAAAATGTCTCTGACAGATGGGTGCACTAGTTGTGTTTATTGTTTGGGTGCTGTTCACCTGCAGGACTCCTGTTCTATATGTCATGCTTTTAGTCCAAGGGTCCTGCAGTAGAACCGCCGGCTCCGATCATCATTTCTCCTTCAGTTCCGACGTCTGATCCGATTACCTCGATTGTACCTTCTATCGAGGGATCTGGGCGCCGAGGCTCTCTTGTCGGGTCCGAGGGGGGGGAGTGGCATCGGATCCTTGTCCGACCCCGTTCTCCCCCCTCGGAGCTTCGACGCAGGTGAGCTCGGCTCCAACATCGGCCTCGGAGCCATCACCCTTGACGCGGAGAAAGACTTCTGTTTCTTCGGAGCCGGAGCTTTCTCTGCCTAGAGGTCGGGACGCCTTCGAGGTCATGCGGAGTGTGCTGTCCCCCAAGACAGCTCTACTGCCAGCTCCATCGGCTCCTCCCCCCGTGGTGTCTGTGCCAACCTCTATGCCTCCTCCAGACCCCAAGCGTAGGGAACCTATGCCCCAGGACACCCCATTGGGTGATCCCTCTTCTTCCGAAGCCTTCCCTGATCACTCGGAGGAGCCTCCCCAGAAGAAGTGCAAGAGGAAGCACATAGACTCCCCTGAGTCTGTCATTCAGATACAGACATGGATGAATCGGAACGGTCCGCAAGGTCTCCCTCTGAAGACGTTTCCTTTTCGGACATCCTTGAAATGCTTAGGCAGAAGAGGGACTGGACTTCCCTAGCCCCTACCGAGGACGAGTCTGTATACCTGGACGTATTCGGTTCCCGACCTTCCACCTCCTGGGTGTCTCCTCCTTTCGATCCACTCATGTCTGTAGTTGCTTGAAAGGCTTGGTCAGCTCCAGATTCTGTGGAACCTATTCCGAGGAGACCAAATAAATTCATTACAGCCCCCCAGGACAAGCAGTTCCTCTCAAAAGGTGTGCCTGTTGATGCCATGGTGGTAGCAGCAGCCACCAATAAAGAGTTAGCAGAGACCTCTTCATCTGTTCATCCTCTGAACAAAGAGTCTCAGACGATGGACAGATATGGAAAGTGAATGTTTGCTTCAGCTACCTTTTCAGTGAGGTCCCTGAATTATCTATGCCATTTTACACGTCTTCAAAGGGATCTCCCGAAAGAGCTTGGAGATGCCCTTCAAGATCCTACTGCTGAGGGAGCACCAACCAAAGTAGCTTTTCAGCTTGCAACACTTGATTCCATAGTTAACTCCTCCATGACGCTGATTTCCTATGCAGCCGATGGAGCGAGCAGAGCCGCAGGGACAGTTGCGGCTCTCAGGAGGCATAATTGGATGCGGCTGTGTCAATTTGCGGAACCCTTTTGAGCGTCCTTCACCAATACTCCCTTTGATGGCTCTCTTCTCTTTGGGCCTCAGGTGAAAGACACGTTGACCAGGTGTGAGCAGGAAGGCAAGACTCTCTCTGCCGTGGGAGTCCATTTTTCCACTCCTTCCAGACCTTATCCCAAGGGTCAGAAGAGCAGAAAGATGTGGTTCTGAAAATCCCAGGGACCCTTGCCTGACGCACGTGGTGATTTTTCCCCCTGGGGCAGAGGGGGAAACAACAATAACAGACGCTGCCCTCATGGCAGAGGGGGACCACAAAACCAGGGTGACAGAGAAACTTTCTCTGCCAAACCCTTCCAGCATCCCTGAAGGGTTGCCCGACTGCTCACCTCTGGAGGCAGTCAGGGGAAGACTTTCGCTGTACCCAAAAGCCTGGCAAAATATAACAAGACAGATGGGTACTATCCATCATATCCAGAGGTTACAAAATTCCCTTCCATCAATCCCCCATAGAATCGAAAAAGCCCATCCCAGATGTCCCCACCCAATCTAAGGGATCAAGCAGTCACAGAAGTTTCAAGACTGCTAGAAAAAAGAGCCATTCAAGAAGTCCCCGCAGACCAACTAGGATCCGGAACTTACTCAAGATTCTTTTTAGTACCAAGAAAGACAGGGGACTGGAGACCAATACTGGATCTCAGCAGATTGACCAAAGCTGTACAAAAAGAAAAGTTCTGGATGGTGACACTGCAGTCCATTTTCCCTTTTCTGGGTCAGGACAATTGGATGTGCTCCATGAATCTTCAGGACACCTACTACCATATCAAGATGGACAGATGCTCCAGGAGATTTCTTCGCTTCCGTGTAGGAGCCAGTCATTACCAGTTTAGAGCTCTGCCCTTTGGTCTCACCTCAGCCCCCAGGGTGTTCACCAAGTGTATGGCAGTAGTCACCACTCACCTGAGGCGTCAAAGATTCCAGGTGTTTCCCTATCTAGACGACTGGCTCCTGACTGCTACCACCAGGCATCAACTCTTAGAGGCACGGGATTATACAATCACATCTTGCACTCAACTAGGCACTACAGTAAATTTCAAAAAATCAGCCTTGTTGCCCTGTCAGTCTATTACATACATAGGAGCAGAGTTAAACACAAAAGAAATGTTTGCAAGATTACCACAGGAAAGAGTTTCCACTATTCGTCAACAAGTGTTAATTCTAATGCAGAGCAAAATGGTTCAAGTCAGACATGTCCTCCAAACTCTAGGCTCCATGGCAGCTGCAATTCTTCTTGTCCCATTAGCGAGTTTCCACATGAGAATCCTTCAGTGGCTTCTTTTCACTCAGTGGTCTTTCCAGGAATTACCCATGTTTCACATGGTCCTGATCACAGAAACATGCAAAAGGCACTTTTCTTGGTGGATGGTCTCCCCACTAGTAATTCAGGGCAGACCTTTCAAACCACCCCCTCTGGTAGCCACAGTGACCATGGACGCCTCCCTGATAGGATGGGGAGGCATTATCTAGGCAGGACAGTCCAAGGCACTTGGCAACCTCATGAGTACCATCTGCATATCAATGTCCTAGAAATGAGAGCGGTTCTCCTAGTGTTGCAAGCCCTTCAAGACTCCCTTCCGGGACCATTGCAGTCCAGACAGACAACATGTCAGTGGTGTGGTACATCAACAAACAGGGCGGGACCAGGTCTTACCTCTTGTGTCGAGAAGCACTCAGACTGTGGCAATGGGTGATTTCCTCCCAATGGTTTCTGATAGCAATGCACATCCCTGGGAAATCCAATGTTATAGCGGACAGGCTCAACAGAGCTATCCTCATGCCTCACGAGTGGTCTCTGAATCAGGAAGTTGCGGATCTTATCTTCCGCAAATGAGGACAGCCTTGCTGCGACCTATTTGCCACTCCTCTCAACAACAAATGCAGCAGCTACTTCTCCCTTCTTCCTCTTCCAGGTAATATACCCAGAGATGCTCTAGTCCACAATTGGCCTCAGGGACTCCTTTACGCTTTTCCCCTAATTCCAAGACTCATACAGAAAGCAAAATCGTTGGGTTGCAAAATAATCCTCATTGCCCCATACTGGCCTCGACAAATATGGTTCCCATTCCTACACCTCCACCTTTTGGATCAGCCGTGGATTCTGGACCCAGTTCCAGATCTTCTGATTCACCAATCAGGCGGGTTGCACCAATCCCTTCAAACTCTCCAGCTCACAGCTTGGTTGCTCCACTTCCAACCTTAGCCAGGCTTTCCAATATCTCCCCAGCAGTCCGTGATATTATTGTTTCCTCACATAAGTCTACTGCGAGGAAAACGTATGCTAGTAAATGGAAACGTTTTTCTTACTGGGCAGAATCTAGAAATGTGGATCCTTTCTCAGCCCCAATCCACAAAGTTCTTGAATTTCTAACACAGCTTTTTCGGTCTGGTGCGGCTTCCGCTACCATTAGAGTACAACTAGCTGCTATTTCTAATTTTCATATCGGTATGCTTAATTCTAGCATAATGCCTCATAAGCTCTGCAAAGCCTTTATGAAAGGAACATCTCTTCTTAGACCCCCAGTTAGAGATCCTCCCCCTTCCTTGGGATCTCAATTTAGTTTTAGTCTCCTTAATTTTGCCTCCCATTGAACCGGCAGCATCATGCTCTTTAAAATTTCTTTCTTGGAAGACACTTTTTCTGGTTGCTATCATTTCAGCTAGATGTGTCTCAGAACTTCAAGCACTATGTGTTTGTCCTCCTTACCTGGTGTTTCACAAGGACAGAGTTTCTCTGAGGACCAATCCATCATTTATTCCTAAAGTCTGCTCAGAGAACAATTTAAATCAATCCATAGATCTCCCAGTTTTCTTTCCTAATCACAGCAACAAGGCAAAATACAAGCTCCATCAATTGGATGTACACAGACAATTGCGTTTTTACCTCCATAGAACTAAGAAAGTCAGACCAGTTATTTCTTTCTTATGCTTTCAACAAACAAGGCCTTCCAGTTTCCAAAGTGACCTTATCCAGATGGTTATCTGATACTATTGCCTTTATCAGTTACGAAATAAAGAGCTACCAGCTAAACCAAAAGGTCATTCCACTAGGGCATTAGCCACCTCTGTAGCTTTTCAGTCTAGGTTGCCCATAGGCTCAATCTGTGCAGCTGCCACTTGGGCAGACCCTCACACTTTTATCTCTCATTACAAGGTAGATATGGCCTCCCAGAGCAGAGCTTCCTTTGGTTCTACTGTTCTGAAGAGTTTGTTCCAATGAGCCACCTGGGATTTTAGGTGCTAGGGATGCTGTCCCAAACAGCAAGAACGAAGGCGAGATAGACAACTTAACATAAAGAAGTTGTGTACCTACCATAACGTTTCATGTTAGTTGTCTTCATCTCGCCTTCCTTCTTGCATCCCTCCCTCCTTTCCCCTTCCTAGAGGATTGTGTGGAGTTCCCTTTTGTTTTCACTGGCTGAGCATCTTTTATTACTTCACATGCCAGGTAAATCTATAATTCTTTCCTTGTTTAGGTGTATTGGACAACCAGTTTTAGTAACTGGTTACTCTACTAATGTCTAGTGTGTGCTATCACAAATGAGATCTGGGTAGCAGATGCTGGGAATTCTGGGATAAGGGGTAGTCTCGAGCCAGTAAATAGCTCTCGAGCTATAGAAGATGGCCGAGTCGGCGCCAAGGATCGGCTCCGAACCCAAACAGCAAGAAGGAAGGCGAGATGAAGACAACTAACATGGAACGCTATGGTAGGTGCATTACTTCTTTTTCTTGGTTAGTAGACATCAAGGCCATTCAGTTTGGGTTACTCTGGGCTCCCTTCTTCCTCTTCCTGTTGTTTGAGCCAGATCCAGTAGTAATAATACACTTTTTAGCACCCATAGAAGTCATGTAAGCATCACACAGTGTTGCATCTTCCTTTAACAGCTAAATCACACGAGAGGATGACCATGCTGACTTAGCCACAGCAGTTCATCCTGTGGTCTGGGGTTGCCCATGTGGTGATGGTTCTTTTGTGCTTGAAGAGTTATCAAACTTGACCACTGGATTCTAACAGTGGTTTCAGTTGGCTAGGACTTAGAACTTCGGGATTTTTCCCATGAGAAGAGCCATACTGCGACAAAGCTGCCTCAGCAGTGCTGTTGGAACAGGTCCACAATGTAATAGGTTCTTAGTTTTATAGGTGAATACTAGACTAACTGTCCTGAAGAGCCATTTTGAGCCTAACCAGTAACCCGAGGCCAGAATCAAACCCTGTACCTTGTTTCTATGAGGTTAAGACCTTATTCATTATGCCAAGCCCATTAATGCTGAGAGTAACCACAGAGACTCTCCTAGATTCTGAAGAGAGGAAGGAGGTCTTTACCTTCCTTTCCCTTATTTTGAGAGAGATGGATCATCTCTATCTCTAACTGAACATCAATGAATTAGGCCAGTGCATTTTGTATGTTAAGCCATGGATGAATGTCTAGAGTCACTGTCCTTGCGGCAACAGGGCACTTTAGTGATGTAACCCTGTCTTGACTACACACCAGAGATTCCTTCTGAGTAGACATCATTTCTAATATAAGGTATTACCATTTACACACACCTGAGTATCCAGAGAAATTACCAGAGTTTGATAGTGGTGGATTTCCATTGGAGAACTGGGTTCTAATAGTCCTGTTGAGGCATTCCTTGATAGCATGTTTGCAGTGGGAATTCTGTCAATGTAGCCATAACTTGGGAGATGTCCTGTTTGATCCCTTATTAGAGGATGGCCTTTACAGGCATAAAACAGGGTATTTGCCATTGCTTATTGTGCCTGCTTGTGGAAAGGCCGGATAAGCCATAACTCTGACTGCCAGGTTAAGGCTGCCGAGTAGCATACAACTTTGGACTCTACTTTAAATGCTGGTCTTGATGGCTGCCACAGGGTTTATGCTTCTGTTTTTGCTCTGAAAGTTATGGATCTTGGAATGCAGTGCGACATATCAATTCCTGCAGAACCATCATGCACTTCTAGAGTTCCTCCTGCTGTCAAACCCGTGTCACTAGTGGTGGTCAGTTACTTCCATACTTTTCTCGGGCATTGAGATGAACCTGTCACAGTTCCTAAAGACAGATGCTTCATAGTAGGATGGGAAATTTATCTCAGCCCCTGCAGAGTTTAAGGACCATAACCCTCTGAAGAGAGGTCTCTTGAATCTATTTCCTTAATGGCCTTGGAGACAAAGCTACTTCTTACTCAACTCATTTGGTTAGACAGTCAAGATGTCCACTATATGTTGTAAACAGGCAAGGGAGAGCAATATCTTACTTTCTCTGAGGTAGTGATACATAATCTGGTAACTGGCAGTCACAGAAATCAGCAACTATCTATTCACTGAAATTCTATATAAAATGATCCCCCACACCCTTGCTACTTGCATATACTTAACTTTGTAATCAATGTACTTTGAACTAAGGCGAATAATCCAAGGAATAGTACATATAATAAGAGTGATCTACTTCAATAGATCGAACTTTTAAATGTTCGAAGCCCATATGGGCGAGACCATAACATCGAACATTTAAAAGTTTGAAAACTGAAGTACAAAAAAAAAAAAAAAAAAAAACAAACCTGTGTAGCGGGGGGCAAGCCTCCCTGCATCCCCCACACCCCCTGCTACTTATATATACCAACGCCAAGATCGCACTACATTGACTACATTGCGGAAAAGGGAAATCTTCCCGTTCCGCACTGTACGGGGTTCTCCATTCAGCCCATTCAAACTTTTAAAAGTTCAATCATATGGTCTCGACCATATGAGGTTCGAACTTTTAAAAGTTTGATCTACTGAAGGGGACCCAATAACAGTCACACTTTTGTAGTTGATATATTTTGATCTAATTTTTTTTGAGTTTAGCAGATTTGTACAACTCCCCTTTTCATTGTCCATAGGTAGGTCCTAGGCTATCGTCCCTGGGGACCTATACAAGCCCAGCCAAAAAGGTACCCTGACTTTTGAAACCGAAGAAAATTATTTTCCTGTGCCACTTGTCGAGCAGAGCCACAAAGGTGATCCCCAGGGTGAATTTCTTATTTCCTATCCAATCATCAATATTTTTCTTGAAGAGTGCTAATGAGGAGCTTTGTTTGATATAGATAGGTAGTTTATTCCAGAGTATGGGAAGTCTCTGGGACAGGAATCTATCCCTCCGGCATGTTCTGTTTATTGTGGTGACAAGGTTTAGGTCCCTAGAGCGTGTAGCTGGGAGGGATTGGGATTTCTTTAAGTGGAGCATGTCCAACAGCTCTGGGTTTGACATAGCTTTATATGTTAGGCAGAGATCACCACTGAGTAGGCGATATGCGGCGGAGTAAAGCTGGAGTTTTTTGAGACTGTCTGCGTAGGGCATCTGTTTGAGGCCGGTAATCCTCTTTGTGAGGTATTTCTGCGGCCTTTCCAGTTGTTGTAGATGTCTTGATGTACATACCAAAAGAGGTGTTGTACTTTATAATGGGTCTAATGAGTGATGAGTAGAGGGGGAACAAGGACCTCTTTTTTTTCTGGATGAGAAACCTTTTGTGATGAGGTGTGCCTTGTAGAAGGATTTCCTGACTGCTGTGACAATGTGATTATCGAAGGAGAGACTACTGTCCACCTATGTCCCAAGGTCTCTTATCACACTTTCGGTGTTTACTACCGCCTATGTTGTAGTTCATGGGTACAGAGTTTTTACCAAAGGGGATGACAATGCACTTTTTGTCATTGAGCTTGAGGCCATGGCTTTGACACCAGGCATCTGTCTCAGTGAGGCCCTTTTGTAGGATGTCCACATCGTTAGGAGTTTCGATTATGGCCCCAAGTTTGCAGTCATCTGCAAACTTAGTTAGCCAAAGACCTTTTGTGTTAGCCTGTACTTCAGAGAAGTAGATACCAAACAGGAGTGGACCCAGGACTGAACCCTGTGGTACTCCACTTGTCACTGGTCTGAAGTCTGATTTGGGGTCTGCTACTTTCACAGTGTGGGTTTTGTCAGTGAGCCAGTTGGCAACCCATCTTGTGACATAGGGATTTATACCTAATTTAGTGAGTTTATCTATAATTCCAGAGTGGGGGATGGTGTCGAAAGCCTTGGCAAGATCTAGATAGGCTATATGAACCACCTTACCCTTGTCTACGGCTTTAGTGACTGCTTCAAAGAAGTCTGTCAGGTTTAGGAGACATGATCTGCCTTTTACAAACCCGAACTGGGTGGGGTCCAGAGTTTGAAGATTACCAATGTCTTTGTTTATAAGTTCCATGATGATACGTTCCATGGCCTTGCAGACCAGGCTCTTCAGGCTAATGGGGCTGTAGTTCCCAGGGTCCATGGTAGGTCCCCCATTGTGGAGTGGGATAACCGTCACTGTGCGCCATTTAGCAGGCACAAAGCCTCAGGTGAGGCTATGATTGAACATGGTACTTAGGTGGGGTGCCAGTTCATTCTGTAGTTCGTGTAGAATGCAGCCTGGAATGTTGTCTGGTCCCATGGATGCTGTGTTCTTGGCTTTGGAGAATGTGGCTTTTACCTGTGCAGCCGTGATTACAGGAACTTTGCATTCTTCCGGTATAGAGATAGGCTCTTTAGGGGGTGAGAGGGGGGTAAAGTTAGCACTGAACCTATCTGCCAAGATGTTGGCAATATCATTTGGGTCTGTATATTTAGTGCCATTGTGTTGTAACTCAGAGCAGATCTGAGTGTTGCCATTGAGATTCTTGACATAGCTATAGAATGCTTTGTGGTTGTCTTTAGAATCAGTGGCGATTTTGTTTTCGTAAATAGCTTTGGAGGATTTTATCAGGGATCGCAGCTTCTTACTGAGGCTGACCAGGGAGCTCCTCCACTCATGGGATTTTACTCTCTTTTGCAGCAGTTTCTTCCTTCTGTTGTACAGTTTGTTTATAGCAGGGGACTACCAGATTGGTTTCCTTTTTTTTGGAGGATAGCTTCTTGGTTCTGTTTGAGATAGCACGATCCATGCACTCTTGTAAGTGCTTATAAAGTGCAATTGTGTAGGATTCAGTAGTCGTAACTGTATTGTCCATCTGCATGGGTGTCATGAAGTTCACCACTTCTGTCTTAAGAAGCATGAAGTTGGCTTTGGAGAATTTTTTTTACCATGGTTTCCTTAATGGGGGGTGGGGGCAGGATGTGGATATCTAGGGTAATTCGCTTATGGTCGGATCGGACCAATGAGGCGTTGACTTCAGGTGTGGAACACCGGTCACTCATGTTGGTAATGACTAGATCTAGGATATTGTTGCCCCTGGTGGGGGTGTGGATAAGTTGATCCAGGGCATTGGAGTTTATGAATTCCAGAAAGCCTTGAGCGAAGGAGTTGGTACATGAGTAGTTTTCCCAGTTAATGGTGGGGTAGTTGAAATCGCCCATTATTAGGCTGTTTGGTTGAACCCTAATATTTTCCAGTACATCAAGAAAAGAGGAGTGGGAATCCTGGGGCATGGTGGGTGATCTGTAGCAAGCTACAATTTGGATTGCAGTTTTGCCCAGAGTTAGTTACACTTGGATAACCTCGGCTGCATTATACTGAGCGACTAGCCTGGAGGTGTGGATATCCTTAATGAATATGGACACACCTCCGCCTTTGGTGTTCCGGTCGTGTGAGTTATAGCCTGGTAGTGCAGGGGTGCTCTCTGGAGCCTTGAATCACGTCTCAGTCACTGCACAGATATCTATGTTCTCCATTTTAAGGAGTGCCTTGAGTGAGTGATTTTTGAGATTTAGACTTCTTGCATTGAGTAGCATCACCCTCAGTTTTTGCTTGCCTGTTCCTGTTACGGTGGTGAATTTGTCATTTGAACCTTGCCTAAAAAGGCACTATAGGTGCGGCAAGAACCCTAGCCAGTATTCGGAATCCCAGGGGTGACAGGTGCAGGCCATCTCTGCCAAAGCATCGTGGTCTGTCGACCATGTCATCCCAGACAGACAGATACTGGATCCCTGTAGAATGGCACCAGAAGTTATTCATGGATTTGCGGGAATTGTGTTTGTCAATAGTTGGAGGTGAACTGACAGCCTTGAGGGTGAAGTATGCTTAGATGGTCTACACATGATGTCACAATATGCACCAGCACAAAGCTCACATATTTCATGCATTTGGGAGCTTCTGGAAAAATACCAAGTACTGATTCTTGAAAAAACACACCAGTTATAGGGGTAGTCAAGCATAGACCCCTTTTATATACCACATGATGTTATGAATGTATCTGTTGCATAGTACTGTTGCAGTTTTCTCTTCAGACATGTAATGGGATACTGCAGGAGTCCCTGGTACAAAGCCCACGGTGTCAGGCCTCAGAACACCCTTGGGCATGTGTTATTTATGGGTTCCTATCACGTAGTCGAACTTTTACAAGTTCGAACCACATATGGTCGAGACCATATGTTCGAATTTGTAAACGTTCGAGCATTTGAATGGAAATCTCCATAAGCGGAACTTTCCATTCACTTCAATGTGGTCTCGAGTTGGTATATCTAAGTAGTGGGGGGGGTTATGGGAGGGGCGCAGCCCCCCATGTGGAGGGTGCAGGGGGGATTGCCCCCCTGCTCACAGTTTTATTTTGTTTAATTTTTTTGTTTACGTAGTCGAAGTTCTATAACTTCGAACATAATGGTTCGACCATTAGGTGTTCGGAGTTATGTAACTTTGACTGTGATATAGACCCGTTATTTGCACAGCAACACACACTGTGTGGCATTATTGCTTGCTCACTAACATAGAGAATGTTGTTGCAGGTACTGTTAAGTGATTTTGAGAGAGTGGCATCAGCATGTTACCCTGTAGTTGTAGCACTGTGCAGCCATTTCAAGGGCATACACATGTTCCCATGAGCTCACTGCACTAGTTGCCTCCAGGTGTAAATTCAGACCAGCAGAGCTCTCAACCAGATACCTTCTGTTCATGGTTATATGCAACTGGCCCCAAGCGCATGCTATTTTTTTCCACTACTCTTGCCTTTGTGTACCCAGCCTCACATATAAAAATAACATGGTCATAGTCTTTAAGTTTAAGCTGCTGATATTGCATAGCTGGACACACGCACATTTATTTATTTAAATTTATTTAGTTATTTATTTACTTAACATTTGTTTACAGGGACTTGAAATGAAGCCAATTTTCAGAGGAGGCCCGGGGAGAAATGCTCCAGACATATGTCTTCGAAACGTGGGAGGAAACTGGAGCGCCCAGAGAAAACCTACATGAACGTAGGGAGGACATGCAGACTCCGAACAGAAGGCAATCCAGCCAAGAATCGAACCGCAGAGCCTTTTGCTGTGAGGCGACAATGCTACCTCTGCACCACTGTGCCATCCAATACATATAGGGAGAACTTGGTACATTACCCTGTGTGCTTGGTGCTGTGCAACCAGCCGTTACAACATGGTAATGTTACCTTTTGATGATCAACATTTAGATCATTGTTGCATCAGCCGAAGCTTTGTATTGGTTATATCCTGCTAAGGATATGACCGGTTAGCTCTTCAAAGCTGTAGGGCACCTTTCATGCACCAGAACTGCCATTGTCTCCTGCAGAACCATATAAAAGCCAGTTTGGCAGCAAAAAGCTCTGAAGTTTTTGGAACCCAAAGTTTTTTTTACCTCTGCATGCTTTGTTGAACTGATGGTTGTCTAGTGAGCCTTTCAAGGCTGGGCAGATTAATCCCCTTCTGGAGAAAACCATCCATTACATCACTTTCCTGTGAAGAAGTTTTTTGTTTTATGTGAAACTGTTATCTTATGCTAATAAATGTTTTCTGGGGCTGTCATGTTACTGAAATAATTTTGTTTTTGTGTGTTATGCAATGCTTGTGTGGACATGCTGTGTAAAAACAAATCTTTTTTTTATGGTTATTTTTTGCACATTTATGGTGCATTAGTGTGTGTTTTTTTTTTTTGGGGGGGGGGTAGAGCTTGGTACGTTTTTGTCACTGTCATGGAAAATTTTACAAAATAAACTAAAATTTTCTCCCAGGTTCACCAAACTCACTCAGGCTGTGTTACTGACTTGTGAGGTCTCCTTCCTGGCTTGAACATTGAGGAATTGTTGGTCTCCATGTTTCTTAGGGAGGCTTTGGATGCCCAACTGGCTCCGTCACTGCCTCGGCTACTGGTGGGTGACTGCTGTGACCAATTCTGATTGCTTAGACCATCGATCTTTTGCTGCTAGTTCTTCTGGTGTAGCTCCTTAAGAAATTGCTAAGGACTGCAAGATTGGCTCATCCTCTGTGGCTGTAGGGTTGCCCTCACTAGAAAAGGGAGAACCATTCATCTGTTGTTGTTAATCTTCTTTCCATTCATCACTGATGGGTTCGGTTCTGAGCCCTCAGAACCGAGTCGGCCTTTTTACCAAGCTTGCGCCAGCCAAAAAACTGTAAAGCTAAGTCTCTACCCAGAATGCCCTTCTCTGTGTTACCTCAGATCTCGTTTGCCGCGTAGCCGTAAAGCCGTGTTTCAGCCGAGATCTCAGCTAAGTGAAACCTTTTTGATATTTGTGTGAGAAATTTTGGATATCTTCATATTTTATTAAGCAATTAACTTTTCTAGTGTCTTTTCTTCTGTCTGACCTTGGTTTTTCCCCTCTACCTATAGTTACCGTTGGTACACTTTCTAGTACCATTGTTGGTACGGCCTTCCTCCCTTATCCTTTTGGTATTCCTTCAATGCCATAGTTGGTATTGTTTAACCTATTAGCTGTCTTTTATTCAGGGGTTTCCTTTCTTTTCTCTATCATACCAGTGTATTGTTATATTTGTGACTTTTTTGAAAGGAGTTGACTTTGATTATAGTTGGATTATACAGTTGGCCTGTGGTGTTTTTCCTCTATCAAGATGTCTGATAAGAAGGGTACTTCAGGTTTTAAGCATTGTACTTCATTCAAGAGCAAGTTGCCTAACACTGATTTTTCATGATGACTGTGTATACTGTTTGGGAGTGTCCCACCTTTTGGTGCAACCTCCATGTGACATTTGTCAGAGATTCAGTCAACGCACCCTTAATGAGTGCAGAATAAACTAATTCTGAAAGGGTTACTCAAGTCTCCCTTCTCAGAGGCCATTTCTGCGATGGAGGTCTCATCCCCTCCTTCTAAAGACAAAAAGAGATTCACTCTGATGTTCATCGTGTTACCCTGCTGCAGTCATCACACTTGGGTTATCCTGTCGTCAGGCGGTCCCGCAGTCGGCCAGATTTCCAAAGTCTTAGTCCGATGTCGGTTACTGTCGCCTCATCCCTGACGTCAGTGCGCCACGGGTACATATATTGCAACCGACGCCATTTTCTTCAGTTTTTCTTGCCCCAGATGTCAGGTGCCCCCAAAAAGGTGAGCCAAATCAGTACCAAAAAGTGAGAACACTGTACAGACACAAAACCCCTTAAGCTATAAGCAAATACATCAGTAAGGCATAGCAGAGGTTTAGCCAGTAAATCAGAGGGGTTGGAGGGAGGTTAACCTGGACTGCAGCAGGGTGAACACTCGAACATCTACATTTATGGTAGGTACAAAACTGTACTATGTTCATCGTGTTACCCTGCTGCAGTCATCACACTTGGGTTGAGTCCCAAAGCTAAGGTAGGGTGGAGGCATTATAGAAGGTTAGAGGAGGCAATGAGCCCCTGCAGAACTACAGTGGCGAAGCCTGCCCTGGACTTAGAATAAAGAGGTAAGTGATAGTGTTTGGTGAAGGTGTGTACAGAACTCCAAGTTGCAGCTTCTAAAATTTCCTTGGTAGGAACCCCCCTGAGAAAGGCTGTAGAGGTAGCTGTTGCCCTGGTAGAGTGGGACCTAATGGTAGGAGGAACTGGTTTCCCATGAAGGGTATAGCAGAACCGTATGCAATGGCCTATCCATTTAGAAATGCTTTGCTTGGAAATGGCCTTCCCTTGAGAAGCTGTAGCATAGGAAACAAAGAGCTGGTCAGTTTTTCTGAAAGCCTTAGTTTTATCCAAGTAATATCGAAGCTGCCTGTGAATGTCCAAGGAATGTAGGAGTCTCTCACCTTTGTTCTGTGGATTGGGGAAGAAAGTGGGTAGATGAATGGTTTGATTTAAAGCTACGCTGGAAACCACCTTAGGCATGAAGGAAGGATTAGTTCGTAGAGAAACTCTGTCTTGATGAAAAATGAGGAAAGGTTCCACTGCCATAAGTGCCTGTAATTCTGAAACTCTCCTAGCAGAAGTTATTGCCAGGAGCAAGGCAGTCTTCCAAGATAGGAACTGAAGGTCTGCAGAAAAAGCTGGTTCAAAGGGAGGCAATGTTAGTTTTTCCAAAACAAAGTTGAGGTCCCATGTAGGCGTAGGAGCTCTTCTAGGTGGTCTAATGTTTTTTGCCCCTCTGAGGAACTGCCTTAGGAGTGGATTTGAAAATAAAGGTGGATTTGTGTCGTAGTGAGCTGAAATAGCTGATGCATGGATTTTAATAGAGGAGAAGGAAAGTCCTTTATGCAACATCTCAGCTAAATACTGCAGAATGCGAGGCATATGAGGCTGAGTTGTATCTAGGTCTTTAGCTTGGTTCCAAGCAGAAAACCTTTTCCATTTGTCCGAGTAAGCCTTCCTGGTGCTTGGCCTCCTGGCTTCTAGAATAACATCCAGTACTGCTTGAGAAAGAAGGGCTGGTTGGCTACTTAATTGATTTGCCATGCCGCCAGGTTTAAGGTTTTGATCTGGCTGTGTAGAATCTGCTTGTCTTGCTGTGTGAGCAAATGAGGTATTTGAGGCAATATCCATGGTGGGTTGTGAGCCATATTCTTCAATAGTGGGTACCAGTGCTGGCGAGGCCAGTCTGGGGCTATGAGAATCATTCGAGGTTTCTCCTTTTTGACCTTCAAAAGAACCTTTGTGAGAAGAGGTAATGGAGGAAAAGCATATGCTGTCAGGTTTTTCCAACTGAAGGAGAGAGCATCCACTTTCCATGCTTGTTGGTGGAATGTCCTTGCACAAAATTTTGTCAGCTGGTAGTTTTGAGGACTGGCAAACAGGTCTATATTTAGTAGGCCCCATCTTTGAGTTATCATTGCAAATATTTGTGGGTCTAGCTTCCACTCGTGGGGATCTTTAATGTTTCTGCTTAGGTCGTCTGCCAATGTGTTTTTCTGTCCTGGCAGGAAGTGAGCTTGTAACTGGACTTGGTAGGTCAGAGCTGCGTTTCATAAGATCATTGCTTGCCTGCAAAGAGGGTAGGAATGTGTGCCCCCTTATTTGTTTATGTATCACATTACTGTGGTGTTGTCCGTCTTTATTGCCAGTTGTCCAGGCTGTAGTAGATCCTTGAAGGCTGTCAGAGCTTTCTGTACAGCTAGCATCTCTTTTTGGTTTATGTGCAGTTTTCTTTGTTCTGCAGTCCATAGGCCTTGAATGCATTTCCCTGCCATGTGAGCCCCCCAGGCGTAGTCTGAAGCATCTGTTGTGATAGTTTGCCTGGGTGGGGGCAAGGTGAAAGGATGACCCTTGTTGAGGTGACATGCCTGTGCCCACCAGAGAAATTCCTGTTGAAGGCAGGGAATGAGAGATATCACTGTGTCCAAACTGTGGCTGTGTTGAGACCATACACTTTTTAGGTACCATTGTAATTTCCTCATATGCAGTTTTGCAAATGGTATTATCAGAATGCAAGATGCCATGAAACCCAAAGCCTGCAGAATTTTTCTTGCAGTTAATTGGGTCTTTGTTGCCATTGTCTTGAAATATTGAGTCAGTTGTAATTGCTTGTCTGGTGTAAGATAAGCCTTCTGGGCCGTTGTGTCCAAGCTGGCACCCAGGAATGTCATTTTTTGTGAGGGTACTAGTTTTGACTTCTTTTCGTTTACTGTGTACCCCAGGCAATTTAGTAGATGCTTCACAAAAGCCAGATGTTGAATGAGAATGTCTTTTCTTTCTGCTTGGATGAGGCAGTCATCCAGGTATGGATATATTTGAATTCCTCTTTGTCTGCAGTATGCAATTACTGGTGCCAGGCATTTTGTGAATACTCTGGGTGCAGTAGATAAGCCAAAGGGCAGTGCAGAGAATTGATAATGGGTTGAACCTGCAATGAAACGGAGGTATCTTCTGCAACTTTGTCTGATAGGGACATGCAGGTATGCCTCCTTGAGGTCCAACGTTACCAGCCATGCTTCCTTGCCCAACATGGGAAGTAGCTACTGTAGTGTTAGCATCTTGAATTTGGGAACTTGTAAGTGTTTAGAATTGAAAGGTCCAGAATTGGTCTCCAAGCATTTTCCTTCCTGGGTACTAGGAATAGTCTTGAGTAAAATCCTTGGCCTTGCTCCTGAGTTGGTACCCTTTGAATGGCTCTCATGGCCATGAGAGCTGTAATTTGTTTTTGAGCCTCTGCCCTTTGATTTTGTGGCAGGTTTGGCATTCCTCTTTTTATTGGCAAGGTGTGGAAGTGGAATCTGTATCCTCGTAAAATTATGTCCAGGACCCATTTGTCCTTTGTGACCATGTGCCAGTTGTCTACAAATAATGATAGTTTTCCCCCAAGGGGGGGCTGACAAAAGAGTTTTGTTTGGCCAGTTGAGGTGCAAGTCATTGAGTTTGCCTTCTGGTGGCTTGAGACCTGTCTTCTCCTCCCTTCTGGGTTGGAGGGGTCCATTGGCGAGGTTTATACTGAGCTTGTTGTTGTCCTCTGCCCCTTGGGCGCCTGTATTTACCCCTATGAGGCCTGTCAGTGGCTGGAAAGGACCAATTTTTGGTTGGCCAGTTTCTGCTGACGCGAGGGGGTTGTACCTGTAGGAAATCTTTGACTGTCTGCATTGATTTTGCCTTATCCTCCATTTTCTTTAAAGCTTCTTCTGCTTTAACACCAAAAAGAACATCCTGCTGCAAGGGAGCATCTAGTAGTTTTGCTTTAACATGTTCAGGCAGACACTGCTCCTTTAATCAGGCATGCCTACGTATAACTGATCCAGTGACCGCTGCTCTGCAGGAGGACTCCAAGGAATCAAACCCACATTGTAAAGTATGTTTGCCCACCTGCTCGGTGGCGTGCAACAAATCCTGTACTTCTTTCAATTCAGATTGTTGAGGAAGAGTTGTTATCTTTTGTTTTAACTGAGAGTTCAGAAATTGCTGATACTTAAGCATATGAAATTGACAGTTTAGAGCTCTCATAGCTAAAGTGGCTGAGGTGTAAACCTTTATCCCCCATCTGTCTAGTACTCTTGAATCCCTTTCAGAAGGTACTGGATTTTTAGCCATGGAAGCCTTAGCCCCCTTGGCACCCTGGGAGATAGTCTCTGGGTCAGCTACTGGGCTTTTGTAAAGGAATTTATGGGAATCAGGTACTCTGTAATATGTCAGGCTTGGCCGGGGCAGGAGGCAGAGAGTCAGGGTTGAAACTGGATTCTAAATAAACATCATCCACAATGTCCAGAACAGGAGGGATGGCTAGAGGTATGTGTTGGGGGAATCCTTCTCTAGACAGCCTTATCAGCACTCCTGAGGAGCAGCCTGATTGCTTATCTCTAGAAGCAGTCGGGGGACGTTTCTGTCTGCACCAAGCTGCCTGGCAATCCATCTCCACCGATTGTTTGGTGCAGAGCATTATCACCAGAGGTTATACCATTCCCATTTCTTGTCAGCTAAATTTCCCAAGAAAACTTCCCGACGTTACACCCAGTTAAAGGGAAGAAGCAGCTTCAGAGATTATAAAGCTGTCTCAAAAAAGAGTCATCCAACCAGTCCCACCAGACAAGCACAGATCCGGATTTTACTCTAGATTCTTTTTGTTGCCAAAAAAGACAGGGGACTGGAGACCCATTTTGGATCTCGGCAGCTTAAACAAGTCTGTCACCAAAACCAAATTCTTGATGGTCACGGTTCAGTCCATTCTCCCCTTTTTAAGAGAAGGCGATTGGATGTGCTGTATAGATCTCTAGGATGAGTATTACCACGTCAAGATGGACAAATGCTCCAGGATTCTGCTTTGCTTCCAGCTTGGAGATGGTCATTATCAATTCTGTGCCCTGCCGTTTGGTCTCTCTACAGCCCCCCAGTGTGTTCACGAAATGCATGGCAGTGGTAACAGCTCACTTGAGACTAAAAGGAATACCGGGTGTTTCCATATCTGGACGACTGGCTCCTTACCACCCCCACCGAGCATTTTCTGGTAACAGCACTACATTATACTCTCTCTCTGGCAAAATTGTTGGGAATAACGATACATTGGGAGAAATCAAACCTTGTCCCTACACAACAAATAGAGTTCATAGGAGCAGTGTTCCGTACTCAGTCCTGTCTGGTAGTGAGGCTTCAGCTCTGGGTGATACTCCCACAAACAACAATTTCAGCAAGGGAAGTTCTTCAGGCCCTAGGTTCTATGGCAGCATCAATCCCAATAGTGCCTATAGCAGAGCTGCACATGCGGATTCTGCAATGGCTCCTTCTGTGTCTGGATTTCAAAACTATCACCCCCTCAGTTGCCAGATTCGAATAACCAACTCCTGCAAACAGGACTTGCTTTGGTGGGTGAGGCCACACGTAGAACTTGAGAGTCGTCCATTTTAATCTCCTCAGCCCACAGTCATTCTGACCACGGATGATTCCCTGATCGGGTGGGGGGGCCATTTCCAGGGAAAGACTGTCCAAGGCACATGGTCCACCTCAGAGGCCCACCTGCATATCAATGTTCTGGAGCTGAGAGCTGTGCTGTTAGCGTTGCAGGCCTTCCATTTGGCTCTCCCTTCTGGGACAATTGCAATTCAATCAGACAATATGTCAGTGGTATGGTATATCAACAAGCAAGGCGGAACCAAGTCCTATCCCCTATGTTGAGAAGCCATGCGAATTTGGCAGTGGGCAATAGCTTCCAACTGCTTTCTAATAGCAATGCATATCGTGAGGAGCTCCAGCGTGATTGCGGACAAGCTGAGCAGATGCATCCTCATGCCTCACGAGTAGTCCTTCAACACCGAGGTGGTGTCAGCAGTCTTCAGCCACTGGGTCCAGCCCTATTGCAATCTTTTTGCCTCACCATCAACCACCAAGTGCAGCAGCTAATTTCGCCCTACTTCCCCCAGAAGGGGAGTCACCGAGGGACGCTCTGATCCATGATTGGCCCACAGGCCTTCTTTACACTTATCCTCCCATCCCTCTGATCCAACAATTTCTAAAGAAAGCTCTTCGGTTGAGATGCAAGATGATCCTTGTAGCCCCATTCTGGTCTCGACAAGTTTGGTTTCCCTTCCTTCGGCCTCACCTAGTATATCCACCGTGGATTATGGACCCTCTACCAGATCTGATTACTCACCCCCAAGGGTTGAGTCACCCAAATCTGTCCAGTCTCAAGCGGACAGCTTGGTTTCTCCACTTCCACTAGTAGCCAGGCAAGCTAATCTTTCCTCACCTGTCGAGACGTCATTCTGTCCTCTCATAAACCATTCACCAGAAGACTATACAAGGATAAATGGAAAAGATTCTCCATCTGATCCAAAGATAACATACTAGACCCATATTCAGCTCCAGTTACTGCAGTGCTTCAATACTTGGCTAGGTTACAGCGCAAGTACATCTAGCGGCACTTGCCAATTTCCACAGTGATATAGATGGCACCCCTCTTATCTCTCTACGCATTTGCAAGGATTCCTCAAGGGGACTTCTCATATCTGGCCTCCTGTCTGACAGCCCGTGGAACCTCACTCTAGTTCTTCAGTCTTTGACTCAGAAACCTTTTGAACCTGCTGTGAAGTGTGACCTAAAGTTTTTGTCTTGGAAATCCTTGTTCTTGGTAGCCATCACATCTGCCAGAACAGTCTCGGAGCTGCAGGCGTTGTGCATCAAGAGGCTATATCTGGTCTTTCATAAAGACAGAGTATCACTTCAGATGAATCCATCCTTTCTCCCCAAAGTTGTTTCTGAATTCTCCATAAACCAGACCATTGATCTACCAGAGTTCTTTCCAAATTTTGCCAATATAGGAGAGTATTGTCTTCAGACATACATAGACAATTGAGATTTTATCTAGACAGGACCAAACCTATCCGTAAATCTGAACAGCTTTTCATCTCCTGTTCTGGGCCCAGAATGGGAGAGGCTGTTTCCAAGGTTACTTTATCAAAATGGCTAAGGGACTGCATACGTTTAATCTATTACCTCAGTAATGAGCCTATGCCAAAAGTTAAAGCTCACTCCACTAGATCTATGGCAACATCTGTAGCTTTCCATTCCAGGGCTTCCATGGATGACATCTGTGCAGCAGCTACTTGGGCTAAGCCTCATACCTTTATCAATCATTACAAATTGGACCTGGTCTCCAGAGGGAGAGCTGCCTTCAGCTCAATGGTACTCAGGAGTGTTCTTCCATACGAAACGCCCATGGCTTCAAGGTAGCTTGGGATTCTGTCCCATCAGTGATGAATGGAAAGAAGATTAACAACATCAGATAAAGAAGTTATGTCTTACCATAATGTTCCATCTGTGTTGTTCATCTTCTTTCATTCATCACTTCCCACCCCCCCTTCCCCCTCCAAAGGCTCCTGGGGGATGCTTTGGGTCTAAGTGGTCCTAGGGTAGTTGCGCAGAAGTGGCCTTGGCTTTACTTTCTTTTCTGTAGCAAACACAATCTGAGGTGTAACAGGGAGAAGGGCATTCTGGGTAGAGACTTGGCTCGAGAGTTTTTTTTGGCTGACACGAGCTTGTTAAAAAGGCTGACTCGGTTCCGAGGGCTCTGAACCGAACCCATCAGTGATGAATGAAAGAAGATGAACAACACAGATGGAACATTATTGTAAGACATGACTTCTTTTTTTGCGCTCAGGGAGAAAGGAGCAGGTTAAGTTTTACCATTTTGCCAGTGTAAGGTGCCTGATTCCTGGGCTAGTGCTGTTGTCATGGGTCAATCCCTTTCCAGGGAATCTCCTAAGAAGAAAAAATGGAAGCCTAACAATGTTTCTTCCCCTGTATCATTATCTGTGGACAGGGGAGGATTTGCTAGGATTTCTCTCTGCTTTTAAAGTGTTAAATCTTTAAATCTTAGCTCCCCACTACCTTCTTATAGAAAAAGAAAAATATTTCTCCCATCAGTCCATCAGTGATTTACAGTCAGAAGAGCAGGGAGGGTGCAGTGTGATTCTTTGATAGTGTTTCTTCAGATATCCCTCCAGATGACTTTTCTTCTGACACTATTAACAAAATGAGAAATCTGTTTCACATCCCAACAAAAATATATTTTGTTACAACCAGATTTCCCATAGCCTACAGCTAGCTGCTCATTCAAACTGTGTTGTCTGCATTAGAGGATGTTTTTTTTTTTTTTTTACAGTTTGCAGTATGCTTGAAAGTGAAACCCCTGCTCCCAAAAAGTCTTGAGAGGTTATCTGAAGTACCTCAGACACAAATTCTTGTTTCCTGATATCAAACAGGATCCTGCAGTGGTATCTTTATCTAGATCTTTTACTGCTAAACACGTAAATGTTAACTCTATTCCCTCTGTCAAGGAGTGGAAAGCTTTTGACAGATTTGAGGGAAAAAGTTTTTTATTCTTCTACCTTAACTTCAAACTGCCAGGCTCACAGGTTAAAATGTTGACCGACTTAGAACATGAGAATGTTAGGTACTTTTCCATTAACAGGGCAACAGTCGTGGCGCAAAATATACATGGAGATGTAACTACTGTTGCATCTCTGCTGGTTCTGAATTCACTTGTTTTTCTCTGGTAAAAGTTTTTAATTTTTTTTTTTTTTTTTTAGAAAGAACGGAAATCACGATCAGTCAATTTTTCAAAAGTAGGTACAGTGGATTTCATCACAGTGAGTGTATTTCTCTTTCATATAAAAAAATTAAAGCATTACAAAATAAAAAAAGCCCATTTAACACGTTCGTTTTCAGTTCAGGGTGTTTATTAATTTCCCAGTTAGCTGTATAACACCGTAGCCAGGTATTACCGCAAATCACTGAAAGGCAACAATTTCAGTGAAAAACACCACTTCCCGCGTAGACCAAAGTTCTTCCATTTCTGTTCAACAGTTCTAAAAATAAATGACAAAAAAAGGCCAGGCGGATCAAGATTTCACATGTGCACCAATAGAAAGTCAGATACAAGGCTGTGCAAGTTCAGACCCTCCCTTTCACCTTTTGTACTGAAGAGAGTCCAAAGAAAACTTCAAGGCGTGCACTGCACGTTAAATCTGACAAAAACACCTCCTGCTGCTTGTTGGATGAATTCTGCTGTTATTAAAACAGACAATTTTAAAGTTATCAATTCTACCTCTGCATTGTCACCTAATGTCTACATTAACCAAACAAATGTGCACCATTTACTATCCAGACGAAACAGTTCAAGTCCAAGCTATTTAGCACAATTCATTAGGAAAAAAAAAAACTGAAGCTGCTGTGTTTTGTGGAAACAAAGCTACAAACTTATCAACATACATATCCCAGTGCTGCTTTCACGTATGCCATGCTAGTTCTGTTACTGAATAGTAAAGGTGACTTTTGTTTATGTATTGTGTACACATCAGCGGCAACAGTGTGATCTTTGCAACTGCGGCCTAACATTCCAAATAGTGATTACAGCTGTTGCCCTGACAACGGAAAAGTACCAAAAGTTATCTGTTAACCTTCATTCCTCTGTGATTAAATCTTTATATACTTTGTGTATGCTTCTCAAGTAACCAAACATCACCATGCTCTTAAGACTCTGCTGATACTATCTCCAGCACTGATGCAGCTGCTGGTTCAGTTATAAAAAAATATTTGCTTGATTACATTTGAGCCCTCTGCTGCTGAGGTCCTTAAAAAGTTTGATCAGAGAGGGAAACTGATTCAGTGGGTCTTTCTGGTTATTCAACCCTCTTTTTCAAAGTGCAGTAAAAACTTTCCTTCCATTTCAGTCCTGTTCCATGAAACAGAGCAAACAATCTCAGCAAAGTTCTAGCAAGCAAAATTTCAAGACATAGTGGCAAGCAGGGTAAAAGAAAAACAAAAAATGAAGACTCCCAGAACCAAGGACAGTCCAAAATGTCCATTTGCCTCCTCCTCTTCTCCTTCCTTGCCAATCCTTTTCTCTCTCTGTCTATGCCTCCATCTTCCACAGTGGTATCAGATGTCTCAGACGAGTGTGTTCTGAGTCTTGTCCAACAGAGTTACAGATGGCAAGGGAATCCTTTCCCCATTTTCAAGGGGATTCCTCTTCCTCATGCAGTCAGCCATCCCTGTTTTCCTCTATTTTACAGTAAATGTTGGCTATGGCGGTGATGATACTTATCCCCTCAGCTCAGATGGACAAAGGTTTTTATTCAGGGATATTTCTGGTGCCAAAGAAAGAGGGGAACCTGGGGACCAGTTGTAGACTTCTCTGTTCTCAAGCTTTTTGCCAAGATTCCAAAATATTATCCCTTCAGCTTTTGTTGTCCCTCATACCCTCCATTAGCTTCATTTTAACAGTGGAACTAAAAGGTGGTTATCACATTCAAATTTGCAAGGAATCCGGGCATTTGTTAAGGTTTTCTGAACCTGGCTTATATGATCAGTTCTCTGCCACACCCTTTGGTCTGTCCACTGTGCCAAAGTGCCTGGCTCCAGTGATTGTTCTCTGCAGGCTTCAAGGCATTCACAGTTTTCCATATTTAGGTGACTGTTTATTTGCAGATATTTTTTCCAGTTGTCAAGGTTCCCCAGTATGAGCCATGAAACTCCTGCTCAGTCTTGGGTTTTCAACTGAACTTTTAAAAATTATCTTTCATCCTTTCTACTCACTGTTTTTGAGATGGCTTCTAGATTTGCCCCTTGGAAGTAGCTTTCTTCCTTTGGACTTCTCCAGCCAATCTCAGGGTTTGGTTAGGGAATTTTTCAGGATTCAAGGTTTCATAACTTCCTTGATTCTCATCTTTCTCTTTGCCAGAGTGCACATGAGAAGAATTCAGAGGTTCTTCAGAGCTGTCTGAACTCCACATCAACACCCCTTATGTTTTCAGATTCTAGTGCTGGGGTTTGTCAAAAGTGAGTTACTTTGGTAGGTGGATCAGTTATCTCTCAGTCTAGATCTTCCCTTCTCCATTTAGCCTCCATCCCAGTCTATCACAGTGAGTACTTCAGAATTTGCTTGAGGAGCAGTTTCAAAGGAGGTGAAAGTGCAAGGTTTGTAGTATTCCAGGGCAGACAGAACAAATACATGTCAAAGATGTTAGCAGTGATCACTGCTTTAAAGGCCTTAAAGCATCTCTGGTTCCTAGGACCTGTGCAGGTTATCACAGACAACACCACAGTGATGTGGTACATACACAAACAAGAGGGTACCAGATCTTATCCCAGAGCAGACTTGTTATGAGTATCTGGGAGGCAGCAATTCAGCTCAATCTGACTTGACTCTTCAATTCAGCTCAATCTGACTGACACTTCCAGCTTCATAAATTGTATCAGAACAAAACTTTGTAGCAGACAAGCTGATCAGAACCAGGATAGACCCTTCTTAATGGAAATTAAAATGAAGAGGTCTTCCAGGAATTGATCCAACTGTAGGGAACACCTCAAGTAGATGTTTGCTCCTTTCATAATGGACAGTTAAAGAAATTATGGTCCAGGATTCCTTGCCAATAGATCTGGAAGGCAGATGCCTTCTCATTCCCTTGGATGGGAATGTTCTTGTTTGCCTTTTCACTGATATCCAGGATTCTTACAAAGATCCATAAAAACTCTCCAAAGTTTATGGTGGGGATTCTGTTCTGGTCCACTCAGCAGTGGTTTTCCCTTCTTTTGAAACTAGACATGGGCAATTACCATAAGCTTCCCCACAGACTGCATATTTACTGTTTGATATACCCCAAAGTGAAAACGCTTCAACTGACTGACTGGACGATAGAGTTTTGACACCTTTTGGGCGTTTTTTTCTGAGGATGTACAGCAGGTATTAAAGGAGGCAGAAAAAGAAATACAACTAGAAAATCCATCCATCTGTAATCCCCTTTTTCCCATTTTTGCTCATGAGGGGATCAAGGTGTTGCATCAGCAATGACCATCATCTAGAACCAATGTTCACACCACTGGTTGGCTAAATCATGCATGTGTAAATGGAAAAGAATTTTTAGGTGGTGCCACTCTAAGAACCAGGGCCATTTCGAGGACTGGCTGCCTCTGGTTCTTTATTATTTGTGAGAGTTATCCTCTTGTTTCTCTCATTCCACTGTCAAGGTTCATCTTTCGTCCATTTCTGCTTTCTGCCCTTAGATGCCCATGTTTATACTTGTCCTCTAGTGGAGTAGTTTTTGAAAGGGATGTTACTATCCACTCACCTAGAAAACAGGTGGCTTCTTCTTAGGGTCTTAATTGTGCTTGAAACATTAATATTTCTTCCATTTGAACAGGATACTACTCATTGCTCTGATATCTACAAGAGGAGTGTCAGAGTTACAAGTTCTTATAGCAAGTCAACTTTCATTATTTTTCGTAACAATAGGGTTTCTATGAGAACCAGTCTTCCTTTTATGCCTGAAGTGGTTTCAGAGGCTTCTTTAAGCCAAACTGTTCCCCCGTACTACTTCCAGAATCTAAAATACAGAGGAGAAAGAATCCTTTATACCTAGGATGTCCACAGGCAGCTCAGATACTACTAGTACAGAACTAAACCTTTCATGAAAGTCAAACAGCTGTCTCCAGTGTGAGTAAGAAAAAAGAAGAGTGTCAACAAACGTGATAGTTTGCTAATGGTCCTCTCGCTGTTCCTTTCTGCTATACTCACCATAACAAGCCACTTCCAGGCAAGGTTAGGGCCCACTCTTCTAGGGCTTTAACTTCATCTGTAGCTTTTTGGAAAGGAATGGACTCAAAGTATC
The DNA here is from genome assembly GCF_019279795.1 of Protopterus annectens. Lineage (NCBI taxonomy): Eukaryota > Metazoa > Chordata > Ceratodontiformes > Protopteridae > Protopterus > Protopterus annectens. The sequence goes on along the minus strand of NC_056733.1, from coordinate 756,974,320 downwards.
CCAGCGTCAACAACTTAGTCTTGTGTACATACTTTCACAAAGCATTGCATATTGGTTTGTATAGCCATATAGCTTAGGCTACTGCAACAGTGAGCTAAATGTTGAACATAGTACAGTTGTGTAAGTAAGCTTTCCATAACAGTAAGTGTTCTAATAAATCTCCATTTTAGTAGCCATCCCCTCCCTCTAGCCATCTTACTTTTTTTTGTATATTTTTCCAGGGTATGGATTATCTATGCATATTTGTCTGTGTACATGCATGTAGTTTTTTTGTTCCTTTCCTAGCATTTTTCTTTTCAGGGCTGTAGCTCCCCTTCTTGAGGCAAAGAAATCTGTGAAACTCTTTGGTGTCCAAACTGTATTTTGTATGGTACTGCTTGAGCCAGTGGCAGTTTGGGTGCATGGAAGGTGCCCTAAAGCTTTGAAAAGTTGTCCACTGGTTATATCCTTGGCAATATATAACTCGTGTAGCTTGGGCTACTGCAACCGTGATCTAATAGAACATCTACTGTTATGGTACGTTTACTTAATACAGCTGTTCTTTTGTGCACCTAGGCTCAGATAATATATGTTGCATCACTTATTAAATGCTGTTGACACTCTGCAGCAAACCCCAAACCTGTATCAGAGTAGAGCAGTCTTCACATTTTACTTTGTGTTCGGGACACTGAATACCCAAAGTTAGACTTATACTGCCCTTCATTTTTTCCTAGTTTTCTAAGGTCCATGATCCAATGTAAATGGAAGCCGTGTATTTTTAGTCCTTTGTAGGACTTGCCCAATGGCTGTCCTTTTTTTGACCCACTGGTTGTATTTTTCAGGAACAACAGTCCAGCGGCCTGTTTGTTCCCATTTATTTGGCATTATCAGCCTACTGTCACCCCTATCAAGTGAGAGTTTGATACCCAGGAATGGGCTTGATGCTGGTCCAATAGAATTCCCCACCTCATACCACCTAACCCTCCCCAGTAGGCAGCTTACAGACTCTCAGTGGAGCCAAAGAAGTGGCAGGATCTGATGATTTCTGTATTTTGGTATCTGCAGCCAAAGGAGAGTGGTCACAGGATAGCTTCCTTTCTTTGCCCTTTTCCTTGGGCTTGTCAGTCTTCTCCCCTTTATACTTTTCCAATGGTTTCTTACCAGAAGGGGAGCCTCCTGAAGCAGATTTAGAAGAATCCCCCATGCAGATGCAGGGAGAAGACCCTTTAACACTAATTTATTTCAGTGCTGAATTACAGCCCAGTGCCCAGGGGCTGTACAAATTGAGCAGGCCTGGTCCAAATGTGCTGCTCCTAAGCAGTAGACTCATTATATGTCTTAAAACCTGAAGGCTTGTTTGCCATGACAGAGACTAAACGGCAAATAACAAAACAGCAGAGGGGCAACCAGCAATGGTATTAGTAACAGCACTTGACAAAAAAGGTAAACAAATTTATTTTTTTCTTTTAATAATAACTACCAACAATGGTATTACTAATACTAATCCAAAGGAAAGTACAGAAAGAGGATGGTAAGAAAAGGGCAGAAAACGAGAGAGGTCAGTAAGATTTTCCTTTTTTTTTCCAATAAGGGAAGGTAGAAAATATAATTGTAGATAGAAAAAAAGGAAAGAGAATCTTCTAATACAGTATTCAAAAAAACTTTGAATGACAAAAAACAACTTAGTTGAGGCGAGCCATAGCCAATGAATCATGTCTGAGCTCAACAAGCGAGATCTAAGGTAAAGATGCTGCTAGGAGGGGATTATGGGTATCGGAGGAGCCTGAGCTTTGGATCTTAGTCTGAAGCAGCTGAAGTCTGATCCGAAGACACTTCTGTTGGACAGAAACCGATAACAGATTTATTGTTATGGTAGGTACATCATTTTCATTTCCCAGTTACAACTTTCTTTCCATCACACCTCCAACATTTGCTGTCTACCAGAGGAAAAATTCTTTGAAGGCTGTTTGGGATATCAAAATAGGTATGCAAGCACTTCAAAGCAAGACTCCTAAAACTTCTGGACTTTGTTGCATACTTGGGATCCATACATATGTTCTCCCATTGCCCCCACCCCCCAAAAAATGGTTTACCCTTTTTGCCATCAAGGTTTCATCCCCTCAAGCCATGGAACTGGTTTTAATAATATATACTAACTATACATTTTCTCAAACCCTTGTTCATTTCTGTGATAGCTAGCCCTTCAGTGGTTAATACATTAAAAGTAAGAGTTCACACATTTTACTGTATGTTTCAGAATTGTTATTAATCCAGAAACCCAGATGAAAACCCTAATAAATTTGTTAAAACATTTCCTGGGGAGCCACTTTGTCTACCCAAGTAAAAGAAAAAAACCATAAACCACTTATTAACGACAAATTTAAATGTGAAGTGTTTTCCTTCTCTCTTATTGAATTCAAAGATGTGTAAATGGAGGCTTTAGTATCTACTAGAAAAAAAAATATTTGTTACAAGAAACTGTGGCAGCTGAAAGTTAGGGAATAAGGCATTTATAATCACTGCTCATTATGGCAAAATAATCCTGCACTCATCTCAGAACTGAAGACCAGCTTTATTTATGTTAGAGGGCATGGGTAAATGTGGAGTCTTGCAGGCCACTTATTTTATCACCAAGTTGCTTATAACCTCATGAGGAACAAGGGAACTCTAGCCAAATTGACAATATTAACAATCGTAAAAGGAATAGAACTATAGATGTTCTTCGTGTTTCACTGTTGCAGTCATCACACTTGGGTTATCTGCCTGCAGGTAGCCCTCAGTTGGCCCGAATACCAGAGACTTAGTATTTCTGCATCGGTTGCAGTCACTCCAGGACTGACGTCACATGACGGACATTGTATCCCAGGGGTACAAATTTTACTTCCACACACGCTCCAGGACTGACATCAGGGGTATAAAAACATCAGCCTATGCCATTACAGCAGTATTTCTTGCCAAGGAGCCTGAAGCAGAAGCAGTTCGCACTAGTGCCGGTCGGCCGCTATCTGAGTTTTTGTTTCCGAATTGAATCATCCTGAAGTCTTCTGAAGCTAAGTACCCCATTGGGGATCCTTTTTTTCTTGCTCTAACCGATTTCAGAAAAAGTTAACAGTTGTCTCGCCCATGGAAAGGAAATACCACACCGTGATTTCCATTCATACTGCATTACCTGTTTAGGCCCAGACCATGACGTTCCTCACTGTTGGTTTTGCACTTTATTCAACACCCAAACCATTCATTGTCGGGCCCTTATTGTCGATAATACTTTCACTCTCTATCTCCGTATTCCAAAATGGCTTCGGTAAGCCATCCGACTACCGGTCTTCCGGAAAAACGTAAGGATAAAGAGAGAGACAGACCACACAGGTCCAGAACTGCAGACGCTTTCGTTAAGCTAGTCACCAGTTCACCGGTACTCAGTAAGGTGCTTTCGCAGTCTCTGATGCCCACTTCGATGGATTCGCAGGCCGCTACCAAGACCCGTTCGGAGTCTGGTATGCAGCGAGACCCTTCTTTGACTAGGGAACCTGCGGATGTCTCCACCTTGGATGGGTCCGGAGCCGCTGAGCAGGCTCCGGCTTCTGAGGAAGTTCTTTGCATTACTGATACACGACACAAACCAACAACTTCTTTTGCGTCTTCAGTTTTATCTAAACCTACCGATTTTCTAAGGCCAAGAGTACGAGCTATGCCTAAAAACACGACTCAATCTCAAGCACCTGCTTCCTTGCCACAATCTCAAATGCTTAAAATGGCAGAAGACCTGATCATGCTGATTAGGGGAAGCCAGCCTTCACCTGCTAAGAGAAAAAGCGACTTGTCCCCAGCAGCTTTAACTGACCAAGAGTCCGACGACTGTGACATTTCTGAATATGAAGACATGCCTTTATCTGCTTATGAGGATTCAGATGCAGAGGAATCCATTCCCTCTGCTTCCCCTCCAGAGGATTTTTCTTTTGGTGAAACCCTTCATACATTAAGAGAGCATTTCCACTGGGAATGCCAGGATTATCCTCAGTCCAAAAAGAGACTCAGAGAATTTTTAGATTTGCCACAACATTAGACCCTTAGCTATCCCTCCTGTTCTGTATGTTGTGGATGATGTCTTTACGGAATCCAGTCTGACTCCTGATACTTTACCTGCTCCAAGGAAACCAGACAGGTTCTACAGAGTTCCTGACTCTCTCAAATTTATTTTCAAAAGTCCTACTCCTGACCCAGAGGTTTTTTCCCAAGGGCCTAAAGATATAAAGGCAACTACAGCTAAAAATCCCACCCCTTTGGACAGGGATTCCCGAGCTTTAGACAGATTGGGTAAAAAAAGTATATACCTCTGCAACTCTAGCCATTAGGGCATTGAATTGCCAGTTTCACATGCTGAAATACCAGCAACATATTATGGAACTTAAGCAAAAATTATCTACCTTTACAGACTGTGCAGAAAATAAAGAATTACAGGAGCTTATGCATTCTGCAAGCCAAGTCAGCAAGCATACCTTTCAGTGTGGGTTTGACTCCCTAGAAGCATCTTGCAGGGCAGCAGTCACTGGTTCTGTACTAAGAAGGCATGCTTGGCTTAAGGAACAGACCTTGCCAGACCATGTCAAATCAAAACTACTAAAGACAGTTTGTTTGGCACCAAAGCAGAAGAGGTTCTAAAAAAGATGGAAGAAAAAGCTAAGTCTATGCAGACAGTCAAAGATTTTTTTGCAGGTGCAGCCTCCTAGATTCAGTAGGCATTGCCCCTCGAAACATTGGTCCTTTCCTGCCCCCTCAAGGCCATCTCAAACTAGACCCCCCAGATTACATTCTCAGGTTATGCAGAGATCTAAGCAATGGAGTACCTCCACTTCTAAAATGGGGAATGGTAAGCCACCCCCTTATGGAAAGAATTCACAATGACTTGTCAACCCCACTCCTCACCTCTGCCCAATTGCTCATGCCTCTAGGAGGAAAACTTGCCCACCATGCAAAAAAAACTGGACCTCCATCACCAAAGACCGATGGATCCTCAACATTGTATCCCAGGGGTACAAATTTTACTTCCACACACTGCCAACCCTGAAAGAGTTCCCAGACCTTCCTCCAAACCAGTGGGTAGAGGCACAAAACCAAGTTCAGTCACTGCTCTCCATAAGGGCAATTCAGCCCGTTCCTGCAGAACAGATAGGTCAAGGGTTTTATTCCAGACTTTTCCTGGTATCCAAAAAAGAGAGCTCTTGGCGCCAATCCTAGATCTTTCCATTCCAAACACCTTCCTGGTGGTACCAAAATTCAAAATGCTAACCCTTCAGCAGCTTCTTCCTATGCTGTCCAAAGAGGCCTGGCTAGTCACCCTAGACCTAAAAGAAGCCTATCTGTACATCCCTGTCAGGGAATCATGCAAGAAATATCTACGTTTCAGGGCAGGATCTATGCATTATCAGTTCTCTGCACTTCCCTTTGGCTTATCCACTGCTCCCAGAGTCTTCACAAAATGCCTGGCTCCAGCCGTTGCCTATTGCAGACAAAGAAACATTCAAATATACCCTTACTTGGACGATTGCCTGTTTCAGGCAGTCAGTCAGTAAAAGCTGATGCAGCACCTGACATTTGTAAAGAACCTTCTAACCTCCCTGGGGTACACTATCAACGAAAAGAAATCAAAACTAGCACCCAGTCAAAGGATTATATTCCTGGGAGCAAGCTTGGACACAGCCTCCCAGATGGCATGTCTTACTCCAGAAAAACAAGCCTATCTAACAGGCTACTTCATTCTAATGGCCACCAGAACCCAGCTATCCGGAAGGAAAATCCTGCAGGCTCTAGGGTTCATGGCCTCTTGCATTCTACTAATTCCATATGCCAGACTGCATATGAGGAAACTTCAATGGTACTTAAAAAGTCTTTGGTGCCAACATTCTCAGGACCTGGAAACCACCATACGTATTATACCATGTCTAAGGACAGAATTTCTTTGGTGGGCAGCAGCATGCAACCACAACAAGGGACTTCCCTTTACACAGTCCCACACCACTCAGACGCTAACCACAGATGCATCAGACTATGCCTGGGGGGCACATCTGGGAGACAAGTGCATTCAGGGCCACTGGAGTCCAAGTCAAATTCATCTGCACAGCAACCAAAAAGAGATGATAGCTGTTCACCATGCTCTGATAGCTTTCAGATCCCTTCTCTCACCTGGATCCCTGTTAATAAAAACAGAAAACACCACAGTTATGTGGTACATCAACAAGCTGGGGGGAACCCACTCTGCAAGCTAGCCATGACACTGTGGAACACGGCATTGTATGTGCAGATCCATCTGCAAGCTCAATTCCTGCCAGGCAAACAAAACTCTCTGGCAGATGACTTAAGCAGAAATCTCCTAGATCCACATGAGTGGCAATTAAATCCCAGCACTTTCAGCCTGTTAACCCAGAAATGGGGGATACCAGAGGTAGACCTTTTTGCCTCCCCATACAATCACCAGATTAGCAAATTCTGCACCAGGACACCACACAGCAGAGCATGGAAAGTGGATGCCCTGTCCTTCCAGTGGGTAAACCTCTCAATTTATGCCTTTCCCCTGCTGCCTTTTCTTTCAAGAATACTACTCAAGATAAGACAGGACAGACCAAGGGCAATCCTGATTGCTCCATACTGGCCACGCCAGCACTGGTACCCACTACTGCGCAGCCTGTCACCAGTGCCACCATGGCATCTACTTCAGATCCCAACCCTCCTCACTTAGCAGGAGGGACAAATCCTGCATCCGCAACTGCAAACCCTGAACCTTGCAGCCTGGCTTATTCCTTGAATTCTCCCCCAGTGACCAGCCTAAGCAAGCAGGTACTGGACGTCATTCTGGAAGCTGGAAGACCCAGTACAAGGAAATCCCATGCTGATAAGTGGAAAAGGTATTGTTCCTGGATTCAGTCTAAAGGAGCAGACACTGCTCTACCCTCCTTACCTCTAATCCTAATCCTGGATTACCTAGCAGATCTACTCCACAGAGGCCTTTCCTTCTCTTCCATTAAGATCCATGCCTCTGCCATCTCGGCTCATTACAACACTGAGCTACCTCTCTTCTCTCACCCTCTTATCATACAGTTCCTGAGAGGGGCCAACAATTTAAGGCCACCAAGGAAGAGCACCCACCCCGGTTTGGGACCTTAACTTTGTTCTGGAAAAGCTCATGCTCCCCCCCTTTGAACCTGCAGTGTCAGCAGAGTTAAAATTTCTCTCTCGGAAAATGGCCTTGCTTCTGGCCATCACTTCAGCTAAAAGAGTGTCTGAGCTACAAGCGCTTATGGCTGTGGAACCCTTCATTATTTTTCATGCTGACAGGGTCTCCCTCAGAACTAACCCAATTTTTATGCCTGAAGTGGTGTCCAGTGTAGCTCTCAATCAATCTATCCATTTGCCAACCTTCTTTCCCAATCCTTAAAATAAAGGGGAAAGGATCCTGCACTCTTTAGATGTGCACAGACAGCTCAGATTCTACCTTGACAGGACTAAGCCCTTCAGAAAATCTGACCAGCTACTACTCAGCTTTGCACCTGGGGCAGAGGGCAAGGCCATATCTAAACAAACTATTTCCAAATGGATAGCACACTGTATCCATTTCTGTTACAAATACCATGGGAAACCAACCCCTCAGGGGGTCAGAACACATTCCACCGGGGCACCCGCTACCTCTACAGCATTCCTCAGGGGAGTCCCTACCAGGGACAATTCTGGAAGCTGCTACCTGGAGTTCTGTTCATACCTTCACCAAGCATTACCACCTGCCTATCTTTTCCAAATCCAGGACAGGTTTTGCTACAGCAGTCCTGCAGGGCATACTAGCCAGCCCCATCTCTTCTTGACTGCCTCCACCCATTCTTCAGCTTTGGGAATCAACCCAAGTGTGATGACTCCAACAGTGAAACACGAAGAACATAGTACAGTTGTGTACACTTACCATAAATGTAGATGTTTGAGTGTATTCACTGTTGCAGTCCCAGTTTCCCAGCCTCCAGCCCCCAAATCTCTCTCTCTCTACTTCTCTAAATGTATTACTCACCCCTTACAGGAATATTGGTGTTTACATTTTGCTGGTGGTGTTTTTTTCCTCCATAACTTAGCTCCCTATTTGGAAGCTCCTGACATTTGAGGCAAGAAAAACTGATGTAATGGCGTCGGCTGCCTGTTTTTATACCCCTAATGACCTGACGTCAATCCTGGAGTGACAGCAACCGACGCAGTAATACTAAGTCTCTGGTATTCGGGCCGACTAAGGGCTACCTGCAGGCAGATAACCCAAGTGTGATGACTGCAACAGTGAATACACGTGAACATCTACATTTATGGTAAGTGTACACAACTGTATTTTATGTATTTTTTCAGGGCATTGCCAGAGTCATGTTCTAGATACTACAATGTGAAATGCTGCAGCACACGTGTAGTTCAGTTACTTTTAGTCAAATGAGTAAGACCCATGGAGCAATGACTGAGAAGCATTGGCTTTGTTAAGGTACTTACTGAGTATTCCATATCTGCAAGTATTTGGTGAAGGAACTGATGCAGCTTTATTACACCATATGCCTTATTTCACTGCTCAGTATCTTCAGCAGCCTATCATACGACAGCCAGATATCATTTAATGTTGCTAAGCATCCAGTGGCTTATGTGGAATGGGGGCCTATGAACACTGCTCCTTGGTTCATTTACCTTGCTGCATGTTTGTTTATTCTTCATATCTCAGAGCAAGGAGTGGAGTATTATAAACCTGTAAAATGTTTATCGAATACTGAAAATGAGTGTTTTTTGTTTGGACCATGTATTGAGTGTCCCCTTTTTGTTACTGTAGGTCCCAGGATGAGAGCCACTCCCAGGAAATTGCTCGGTTCCAGCAGGAATTGGCTGAAGCCCGGACACAGCTGCAGGTTCTGAAGAAACAGTTGGATGATGAACTCAAAAAGGAGCCTGCAGTGAACCAGGAGGTACATATGTGAGCTCTTAATTTGTATTTGAATATTGTCTAGTTTCTGTTGATCCATGGACCTTTTCTTGGGACAGCCAGAAGGCTGAGTTTTAGAATGAAAAGGAATCATGTTCCGATAGGTGTTTGAGGTGCGAAGAAAAAATATTTACAGACATATAACTGAAGCAACAGGTAAACATTCCTTCTAAACCTAGGCACTGCAGAAAGTTGTTGACTTGCACTCAGTTTTATTAGTTTTAATTCTAATACACTAGATACTCTTAATAATATACCATCTGTAGTACATTCTTAGTGGTATTTGTTTAAAGCATTACACAGTTTGCTTAGAGTTCCAAGTCAGAACTGTTTACCATGTAGGGAGTTGAGTGTTTCACTGTAATTTGGACTAAGAACCAAAAGATGTATTTAGTTCTTAAGGAGTCTGTGGAACATTGTGTCTTTGCCATATCGAGTCTTGAGCCACATTACAGTATCACCACATTCGCATAATTTCCAGTGAGTATTGCCTAGTCAATATCAGGCAGAAGTGTTGGGGGGCTTGGGTAACAAAGAATAATGCAGAGACAGAATCAGTTACTCCTGCTCAGCCCTGTCCCAGTATGGCTATTGAATGGTGGTAGCACATGCATTTTCCAATACTCAGTATACTACAGTTAGGTCCTTTTATTTATTTATTTATTTATTTATTTAAATTTGTTGACTGGGAGTGTCCGACTGGACATAGGTCCATTTTCAGCGGAGGCCCGGGGAGAAAACCTCCACAGTAAAATAAACGGACAGTAGTTACATTGGATTACATAGCGATTAACAATTTAACATAGCAATTACTTACAACATATTTACAGATGAAGAACATAGTACATCAGTAGACAACTAGAATCTTTATCTGTGAAGTACATAACAGACATTAACAAATGTTACAATGAGAAGTTCCTGCTGTATAATAAGTACTAGGCTTATGAGCATCTGAGCTTGCTATAATTAAGGTAGTTAGTGGAGTGGAAAGAAAGGTAGTGGTTGGATGGGGTGGATGATATTAGAGTGGGAGTTGCAAGGGCATAGCCAGCATGTTTTTAGGTGCGCTTTTAGTAAAGTTAGATCCTTAGATGCCTGTTTCCCTTTAGTTTCTACCAAAGGGATTCACGTTCACTGTTTACGAGGATTCCTTCATGTAACATAAATTCGTTACCTAGTTATCTATATTTGTGCACAAAGTGATGTGCATTTCAGCATTCCATATATTTAAATATACTCTGAAAATCTAAGTGGGTAAAGGAAAGTGCTTGTCTTATTAATTCTGTTAATATTTTTAGTCTTGTATGCTTTCTTAAAAAAATGTTCGTAAAGAACAACTATGAAAAGAAACTGAAAATGTAAAGTCTTTTTATCATAGGTTGATTATCTACATAGCACCAGTGTCCCTGCAACACTATAAATATTTATATATTATGTTTGTTCTACCCTAAAATGGCCTGATGGGAGTAGCCATACTAGCTTGATACTGTTTTCGGCCTAAGCTTTTTATTTCACAGTGTTTTCTGAGAAAGTGGTACTATGTTGTGATCATCCCTTTCTACGAGTAGTTTAACTTCAACATAAAATGGCACTGCTCTGCGTTCCTGCTTATTTTCAGAATCTCTGAGCAGAGTCAATAACTTTTTCATCTGTGAGTTTGTGTTACTTTAATGAACTTTTTTTCTTCAGTTAAAGGTAATGCTTGAATTACACAGCTTTTTGATGAAGGCTAAAAGCTACTTAGCTACAAGGACTCTTTCCTCCAGTTATTCCACCTGGCAGTCCTGAGTGTTGAATTTCCTGAAATTTCAGCCTGATTTGTACTCTGTGGTTGACAAAAGACCATAAAAACTTAGTGAACTCCCAAATGCTCAATAGGTGTAGGACCCCCTTGAGAAGGAAAGAAGAAAGGACTATAAAAGTAGGACCCCAGTGAGAATGAAAGAAGATGGGGGTTAACGTAATGATTAAGGTATTTACCTCACAGACACAAGGTACAGAGTTTGATTATCACAGTTTCAGGGAAATTACCTAAGCTTAAAATTGCCCATAAGGGCAGCTAGCCTAGTACTTAACTATAAGCCTTAGGGAGGGGTGGAATTGGCATAATGGTTAAAGTCTTTACCTCATAAACATAAAGTGCAAGGTTAGACCTTGAGTTATTGGCTAGGCTTGAAATGGCCTTTTAAGGCAGTTAGCATAATATTCATGTATTAATCTATAGGAAAGGGCTGTAAACACCTTATTTCCTGAGCCAAAAGTTCTTAATGTTATAGTTAGTATGGTTAAGAGCCAGAAAGGCAAATGTCTAGAGAAAGTATCATGAGGTTTCTTAAAAGTTCACCATGGCATGCATCAATGATAATGAATAACACAGAAGAGCAGAAGCTGCTAAGTTGTCCTTCATTTATATATGGCAATGTGGGAATCATTTTATAGGGAGGAAAGTATGCTTTGGGATGAAGAAATTTTGGTGTATAGGTGCCTTGGGAGGCATTATAATCAAACAAGGTCTTTACAAAATGTACATTACATGATTTTAATGCATTCTTAAGGGCACTAGGACATGCTGCTGTTCATGCAGTACCATGTACTGCTACACAGGCAGTGCATTTTTATGTATATGGGCATATTTCATAACAGAGCAGCAAATGTGGTATATTTAGGCTTCATTACCAACTGAATTTTAACTTGGAAAGTTAACTTTGTTTAAACTGGTATTTCAGTAACTGCAGAAAAATGTCTGTGGAATGTTTCTTAAGATGCTGCTCATGACCAGTTCTTCATTAATCAGGTAGCAGTGGTAGATTAGAAGAATAAGATCCACAATCATCCATTTTCTTGCTCAAAACTACATCCGTTTGGAGAATTTCGTTTGTGGCATTGTCCGTGTATTCAGATCGGTGTGACAGGTGTTTTTTGTTTTATATAACATAGTGCAGGCTTTTGAATGGCTAGAAAGTTGTAGTATGACTTTAAAGTCAGACAAATCGCTGTTCATTTAGTTGGAAATGCATCATCATTTGTTGCAAAAGCAGTTTTTCAACCTAGTGAAATGTAAAGACTTCCTTTAAAAATATCTGCATATCTCATTTGAGTCATTTTTAAGGGCATTGATTTTGTGCATATGTGCCTGTCTGTGTGGAATGGATTAGATGTTTAAATTGCATTAGTTCTGGGTTTTTTTGCCTTATTGGCTTCCTTTTCTGTAGTTCACTGTGAAGGACTTAACTACCAAGGTTACTGAGCGACCTACTTAACCCCAGATAGGTTATGCTCAGCTGCTACCCTGTTTGATAGCAAAGAAAACTCTGTTCTATCACTCCACATTCATTTCTCATTGTTTCTTTTGTCAAGAGTTAGGTGGTAGATACGACTCTGCAAATTTTTTTTTTTTTTTGGGGGCTCTGCCTTGCAAACTGACTGAGTTGTTTTCCCAGGAAGCAGTTGATGCTGTATGTGTTTCCAGGTACTAATCGCCCCTCAGGTGTTTTAGTAGCCATCCCTCAGCCCTCAACATAGTGTCATCCACACAGTTCCCCTCCCCAGTAAAAGCAAATTAGGTCACTGTCTCCTCTCAGCCACCTAACTAATATTTAGCAGTTAGTCCATTCCCATACTAGCATTGCCATTAGCACAGATGTAATATTTACTTCTGCTCAGGTGCATCTGCACATTATTGGTCAGGCTTTTGTTGCTCATTTCCTGCTTTGTTTTAGTTCTCAAACAAGGTAAAGTGCATGGCATTGCATCTAAAAAAGAGGAAGGAGACCCTGTTGTAGTAATGGGAGAGTGTAACTGTTCAGTTTGCTTTTGCCACATCAGTGAATGCACAAGTGGTTAGTTTCATTTAACAGTGAGCAAGTCAACTACAGTACTAACAGTTGTTAGAAAGCATTTAGGATAGAGTTAAATGTGCAAGATGGAAAGTAAATATTTTGCTGCTTTGAACAGAAAATGTGTGCCTATTATTATAGGTTCATACAAAGTTACTAGGCTAATGGCCCTAGGGCCTTTACAAGCCTAGTCATGTTATACCTGTGTTCCCTAATTGATCTTGGTTAGATGGTCGTTATTTACAGATCAAGTCTATGATCAGCACCGACTTCCCCTGCCCATGAGGGACATAGGTGCCACCCCTGGGGTGAATTTACGGTCTCCCATCCAGATGTCTAGGTTGCGCTCGAATAGGATTATTGAGGAGCTCTGCTTCACTTGAATTAGGAGTTTATTCCAGAGGAGCGGCAGTCTCCAGGAGATGTATCTGTCTCTTCAGCAGGTTCTGTTAATGTCACAGGCTAGGCTGAGGTCCCTGGAGCAAGTGACTCATGTTCCATTTGATTTGTGGATGCGCAGCATTCCCATTAGGGCAGGGTCAGAGACTACTCTGTAGGCCAGGCACAAATTAACTCTCAGCAGCCTGTAAGATAGAGTACAGTGACAGGGCTTTCAGTCTTTCCATGTAGGTTATGTTTTGGAGGCTCTCAGTTTTCTTGGTGAGAAACCTCTGTGGTCTGTCCAACTGCTGCAGGTGTCTGGTGAGGTGCATGCAAAAGGAAACGTTGTATTCTGTTAATGGCCTGATGACGGTGGAGTACAGAGGAGTTATAACTTCCTTAGTCTTAGATGCAATGCCCGTACTTATGAGATTTGCAACATAGAAGGCTTTCCTTACCAATGTGGACACATGGTGATCAAAGTTTAGATTGCTATCGACATATGTTCCCAAATGTCGCACCAGTAGGTTTGAGCTTAGGGGGGATGCTGTCAGTATGGTAATTTGCATGGAGCCCTTCTTTGCCAAAGGAGATGATGCACATTTTTGTGTTTAGTTTTAATCCATGGCTTTGGCACCAATCATTTGTCTGTGTTAGCCCTTTTTGTAATATGTTAACATCATTTAGGAACTCCGTGATTGCGCCCAATTTGCCATCATCAGTGAACTTGGTAAACCACAGGCCATCTGCTTCTGCCTGAACTTCCAAGAAATAGATTCCAAACAGTAGAGGGCTCAGCACAGTACCTTGTGGTACACTACTGGTAACTGGTCCACTTATAGTGGTGGAATCCACAGCTTTGACAGTATGCGTTCTGTTGGTGAGCCAGTTAGCTACCCATATAAACATAATTGATTGCTACTTCCCACCTGGCCACAACATCCCTCCACTTGAAAACCTCCTCAGCTGGGCTACCCACCACCTACCCCAAATAACATTAAATCTAGGAGACTTATTTATTTATTTATTTATTTTATTTTACATTTGTTAACCGGGAGAGTCCAACTGGATACATGTCCATTTTCAGCGGAGGAAAGCTCCAAGTACATAACAGACATATGAACATTGTTAATGCAAGATAGTTGAGTTCTAAATACAATATAAAGATACATCACATCTTGGGAAAAAAAACAACAGCAGCATATAAAAAACATAGGTCAAGGATAGTGAGGTAAGAGAAGGGTAAATGATAGTGGTTAATCAGGTTTGGAACAGGGACATTGCCAGAGTATTGAGATGGGGTTTAAGCTTTTTTTTGAATTGTAGGAGTGAGGGTTCTGAGGTGAGCATGGTCGGTAGGGAGTTCCACATTTTACCTACAAAGTTTTAGAATAGAGAATCCCCAGCAGAATTATTGGCTTTGGTAGTTTGAGCTAAGATCTTATTGGAGGAGCGTAAAGATTGCAGGTTAATATAGGGGTGAAAGATGTTTTTCAGAGCTGGTGTTTTCTCTGGGTGATACAGTATCTGGTGGGCCATTTTGAGTTGGTTGAAATGGAGTTGGCTGGAAAACTCTAACCACCCTAGTTGCTTCAAGTTAGTGCAGTGGTGCGTTCACTTCAACACTGACTGGTAGTCCTGCTCTTGCAACCACCCAACCCATCATGTAAATCTTCATGGCTTCACCCAACTAGTCCAGTCACCTACTAGGATAAATAACTCCAACAAACACACTACCCTTGATTGGATACTAGTCAATAAGAGCCCCCAGTCATATGTAGCAGGCTGCATATCTGACAGCCTCAGTGATCACTCCCCAACCTTCCTACTAAGAAAACACCTTTATAAAGCAAAACCCATCATCTGCCGTCAAATATGTAAAAAACTAACTTCAGCCCTCTCTCATTCCGCTCATCCCAAAAAGACTAACTGGCAACCTCTAAAATACCTCAAACTAGATGATGCAGTTGACTACTTTAATAAAACATTCCTAAGCATCCTTAATTACCATGCCCCCATAAGTCATTCCCAAACTAGAGCCCAACCATACCCATGGCTACAAAAAAACACCAAGTATGAAATGAAAAACAGGGATAAAGCCTGGGACAACTGGTGCAAAACCAAAACGCCCTCTACTAGGCAAAAATTCCTAGAACTACGCAATAGAACCAAAAAGCTTATAAAACAGGACAAAATCCAGTACTTACCAGTCTGCCCTTACCTCCTACATTCAACTTGCAGCTGACACTCTAGCCTACCCCATATCACTCTTGATTAACAGATCTCTGTCAGAAAGTTATGTTCCCACACTATGGAAAGTCTCACACATAATTCCCCATACACAAAGGAGGCCCCTCCACAGATCTAACCAATTACCGCCCCATAGCTATTCTCTCGCCACTCTCCAAAATACTAGAGAGATGCATTCATTCTCAAGTCTCAGATCACCTCCTTGCTAACTATCTCCTCTCCAACACACAACACAGTTTCTGACCTAACCATAGCACCACCACTGCCTTACTCTTTCTCTAACACTATCCTACAAAATAAAAGTGCAGGTTATCTCTCCTCAGCTACCTTCCTAGACCTCTCTAAAGCTTTCGACATGGTCCCACACAAATAACTCATCTCTCTTCTCAATAACCTGTCCTTCTCTCAACCAATCATCAACTGGTTTGAGTTACCTATCTGACTGCCAACAAGCAGTTGTTTGGCAGTACAACCTATCCCCCCAACTACCAGTCTCCATAGGGGTTCCCCAATGGTCCATCCTCTTCTCTATTTTCACCAATAATCTAGCCTCAACCACAACACATGGCACACTCATACAATACGCAGATGACTCAACCATCATCTGCACAGCCCACTCCCTACCCAAACTGCAAAAAGTCACACAGGAAGCATTTTCTTCTATTGAAATTTGGTTATTCAATGCCCAACTAATACTCAACCCAAACAAAACAAAATTACTAATCTTCCAACCCACCAAACTTAACCTAGACAGCTCTCACTTTAACATCACAGCACAAGACAACACCACCATCCATCCTACACAACACACCAAATTACTAGAAGTAGAAATAGACAATAAACTGAACTTTGACATTCACATTTCCATGACCATTAAAAAAGTGCACAAAAAACTAGGAGCTTTATATAGAAATCAGCAACTACTTACCAAAGCAGCTAACATTTCAGTAGCAGATTCTCATGTCTACCCTACTGTACGCCTTTGCAATATTTACTAACCTTAGACAATGCGACCTAAATACGCTTGAAACCTGCTACAACAAAATTGCCAGATTCGCCACAGGGGCTTCCCTATCATACTCACCACTGTCTCTCACTAGCAGAACTGGGCTGGCTAGAGCTCCCCTACCTCCTTCAGTGGTACCAACTCGCACTCGCCCACAAACTAATAAACCAACCACTAAAAGTCCCGTCCCTCCAGAATCTACTCCAACACTACATAACCACGAGACCACTAAGATCCAGCCACAAAAACCTCCTACAGGTCACAAGAGCCATTAACTCTGCTAGAGAAGCATTATTCTCCTGCACTATAGCCAAACTCTGGAAGTCCCTCCCATCCTCAATTACCTCTGTAACTTCTTGCACCCACTTCAAATCCTTACTAAAATCACACTTAATATGCCAGATATGCCCTTGCAACCCCCTCCCCTTAATACCATCCACTGCACACACCCGCTACCTCTCTCGGCCCCCTATCAACAACCTACTCTTAGCAAGCTTGGCTACCCCTGTTCCTAGCTACCTACCACATAATACTAACTTCTTGTAGCAACAACTGCTACTGGCTGTTATGTACCTCAAAAACAGATTGTATCAATTGTTCACTGATGAATCTCAACTACATTTGTAACCATGTTTAGTATATGTCACCATATTTTAAAATTGTACTGTGTTCTACAGCTGTTTTACATCTATGTTTTATTCTTGTCTTGCGTCCTTAGCTGGACTAATATCTATATTTAAATGCTATGTTTTTTAACTGTATAATGCAAATAATACTTAATGTGGAGCTTTTCTCCCCGGGCCTCCACTGAAAATGGACCTGTGTCCAGTTGGACTCTCCCGGTCAACAAATGTAAATAAATAAATAAATCTGGTGACGTATGGGTTAAACCCCAGCTGGGAGAGTTTCTCAATGATACTTGAGTGGAGGATTGTGTCAAAAGCCTTCGCTAAGTCAAAATAGGCAGTATGTACAGTTTTTCCTTCATCTAGGGCTTTGCTGACATTCTCAAATAAGTCCACCAGGTTCAGGAGTTTGAAGGTCACCTGTGTCCCCGTTGATAAAATCCATGATTCTTTCCATGGCCTTGCAGATAAGCCTGGTTAGGCTTATAGGTCTGTGGATCCCAGGGTTGGTTGATGGACGTCCTTTGTGCAAGGCATTACTCTTGCTGTGCTCCACTCTGCTGGAACAAAGCCAGTGCTCAGGCTAAGGTTAGAGAGAATGCCAAGTGCTTCTGCTAGGTCTTGTTTTAGATTGTTTAGTTAGCAGCCTGGAATGTTATCTGGTCTCATAGAGGCCGTGCCTTTGAACTTGGAGAGCACGTATATGACCTGCTCTTCGGAAATACTAGGTTGAGGACTGATGTCAGTATGCTTTGGGGACATGGGAGTCAAGTTTGTGTGAAATCTGTCAGGTAGCAGGTTGGCAATTTCCTCAGCTTCAGTATAAGAGGTACCATCCACTACAAGTTTGGCACATAGTTGGGGATTCCCTTTTAGATTTCGGACATAGCTAAAGAATGCCTTATGATTATCCATAGTTAGGGATGCTAATTTAGCTTCATAAATAGATTGAAGACTTTACAAGATGTCTGATTTGCTTGTTCAAGCTGTAGAGGATATTTTTCTGCTGAATAACTTCCCTCTAGTTCCTAGACATCAGTTTCTTCCTTTTGTTGTATAACCTGTTTATACTTGAGGTCCACCAGGGTGGCCTTTTTTTTGGGGGGGGGGGGCTGGTTTTGATCCGATCAGATACAGTTGTTTAGGTGGTTATATGGGGCATTTTTGTACTCCTCTGCATAGGAGTCATTGTTGGCTCTGTTAACAGGGGGTTTGAAACTTTATACCATTGCCTATTAGGCTGTAGTTTGCTGTGGAAAATTTTCATGTTTTTTTTGCTCCTCTGGGGGTGTCAGGTCTGAGCATTACTTCAAATGAGACAGATTTATGGTCTAACCTTGCCAGGGAGGGCAACGCACAGTGGGATTGCGGTGATGCCCCATGTTGGGGAGTGCTAAGTGAGCATGTTTGTGCTCGTGTATGTCGCCCAATTGATAGGAGGATAGTTGAAATCTCCCATGACCAAAGTGTTTGGCTGTATAGTGAGTGACCCTGTTAAGTCCAGGTAGGTGGTGTGCTTCTCTTGGTGCATGATGGGGGACCTGTAGCTAGCACTGATGTGGTAGGGTGCTTTACCTATAGTTAGTTGGACCTGGAGTAGCTCAAGGGAGTCATACTGTTTAACCAGTCTCAAGGTGTATTCAGCTTTACTGAAGATGGGTACACTTCCACCTTTGGTTCTTTCACACTCGTTTTGGGGTCTGAATGTGTGGAAGGCATTGAAGCCTTGCACATCTGGGATGCTGTCTGTGGCCCCTTGAACCATGTCTCAGTGACTGCACAAACGTCAGCATCTTCATGGTGAGGAGTGCTTCCAAGGAGTGCAGTTTCCTGTTTAGGCTGCTAGCATTAAGCAAACATAACCTTGAGTTTGTCTCGAGTGTATTTTTTTACATCAGAAATTTTGTTGTTTTGACATTGCCTAAAAAAGGCACCATGGGGGAGGCAAGCACCTTTGCCAGTATCTGAAAGCCTAGAGGAGGCAGGTGAAGACTACCTTTGGCAAAGCAGTATGGTCTGTCAACCAAGTCTTCCCAGGCTGACAGATACTGGATCCCCCTGGATTGAGACCAGAAGCTGAGGCAGTAGTTGAAGTCAGTCATTGTTTGTCTATATTGTGGCACTATCCTGAGTGAAGATAGAATGCTGCTTAGGCCTAGGGACATACCTGCCTGGGACACACAGTCAGAGTTCAGTCATGTCTCTCTTGATATAGTCCAGAGAGGTACATCTCAAGTCATTCACCCCAACATGTAGTATGACAGAGTCAGAACGATAATTGTTGTGGTGACTTGAGTGCCGTGCATGATTTGGTGGATTCTGGCACCTGACAAGGGAGCTGATCGTGATCTTATCCTTGTCCAGCCTGGTGAGAGGGGGCATCTGTGTGTCTCACTATGGAGTTGCCTGAGACCAGGACATTTGGTTTTAAGGTTTTTTGCCTTACAGACTTAATTGCTGAGACACTGGTGTGCGCATGTGAGGTGTGTGCGTAGGAGGCGTGTGCATACACGCATGGTGTGATGGATTGTGTTTGCTTTCCAATGTCAGCAAGTAGTTTGTGCTTGAGAGGTTTCTGATCTTTTGGTAGGCTTCTGTTTGAGTACCATAGTGTATGTGGGTTTGTGTTATGACCTTGTTTTGTGTGAGAGGTGGTGTCTGTGTCTGTCTGTCTGTATCTGTCTGTCTGTATCTGTCTGTCTGTATCTGTCTGTCTGTATCTGTCTGTCTGTATCTGTCTGTCTGTATCTGTCTGTGTCTGTCTGTGTGTGTGTCTGTCTGTCTGTCTGTGTGTGTGTGTCTGTCTGTGTGTGTGTGTCTGTCTGTGTGTGTGTCTGTCTGTGTGTGTGTCTGTCTGTGTGTGTGTCTGTCTGTGTGTGTGTCTGTGTGTCTGTCTGTGTGTGTGTGTCTGTCTGTGTGTGTGTGTCTGTGTGAGTCTGTCTGTGCTGACAACCTGTTTAATGTCCGGTTTGTTGTTACGTGAGAGAATTGATTCCAAATTCATAGTGTAATTACAATCTCTCTCATATTGTATTTGTTTATTTTAGGAGTACGTGGTTGTCAGTATACATGAGGCAATTACTTACTACATTGCCTCAGAATGCCCATGTCAATCTGGCTGGCCAGAGAAATGACCGTAACTACTTTTGGGGAGTGGGCTAGTTTGATCAGATTTTGCTCTAGGATTAACAAAGGGGCGTATTCTATTGAAAACTGTGGCAGTGCATCTCTGTGCACAGCTGAGTTTCCCGCAATGCAGCAGGGAAGCCTGGGTGGGTTCACTAACAGATGTCTAGGAGAAAATTGTCTTTTAAGGCATTTGCATCTGTACAGAGCACTGCTGAACCGCATTGAGCAGTGCGTAAATGCGAAGCTTAAATACAGGTGAAATTAAACACTTAAGCTAAGCCATTACTAATTAGATAGTTGCTGGTTAAAATGTCAGTATACGAAGTTATATGATAGGTTCTTCCATTGTTAATATGTGTAAAAATGCTACATGTCTTCATGACTGCCACTTTCTAGTGCCGCCACCCCCAATTACAACTTCTACTTATAGCAAAACCTACTTAGAACAATCCTTAACTGAAAGAGTAGTCATTTGAGAGAGGAAAAGAGTGAGTGCCTGACAGAACAGTGTCCTTGTGGCCTGAAAAGATTGTGACTGTAGGACTGCTATTACAGGTGACCAGGGGAACAGCTGTAGGTCACTGTTGGTTCGGAAGCAGTCATGGCATCATCACCTCACTTGTGAATTCATGCTTCCAGGTGTCCCATAAGTTAAAAGGTTGCAGCAACAGGTAAGTGCTGCTTCTGAATGAGGAGAAATTGACATTCTGTACTACTAGTCTTCTGGGAACTACTAAGAGATTAAGAAGAGTTTTTTTTTTTTTTTCCACCAGCCAAGTCTATCACTAAGCTGATGACCACTATGCCCTGTTATTTCCTTTTGATCATCCTAATGTAACCTGATGCCTGCATCACCTTTGTAAGGTTTGCTCCCTGTTTATAATGAGGAGATTCCTTGGATTCCACCTGTTCTGAAAATGGAAGCCAGGGGCAGGAGTATGTAGATGGTTAATAGCTCATTATGTACATGGTAGCAGTTTAGTTATTGCACCTGCTTTCCTTTCTTCATTATAACACAGTGTTTTTGTGGGGTGTACTGTCATGTATGTTTTGCTGATGCTCTTCTGACTTCTATAGGGACCCAAAGCTTTCAGCAGATGTTGATAGGTCCTATAGAAGTACCTACCATTGCTTAGTTTATTTATGCTTTTTTATCAGGTTACTCCTGCTAGGCCAGTTGGCTATTTTCAGGAAAGACCTGAGGTGTGGTATTCATACTGGCTCACTCCATTCACACTAACCCCATGAGTTCCTGGGCTCACGTTTGAGCCTACTATGTCAGTTACATAAGATATGTGCACCCTGAGCTAACCACATGATGATTTTCTTCTGAATGCCTGATACCAGGGGAGAAGTCTTGATTACTTTAGACGGCAATCTGAAGAAAAAATGCAGTGGAAAAATGGAGGAGGCAAACTCAAGGGGAAAAATATGAACATAACGCAGAAGGTCATGGGAAGGTGATAGTGTTTTTTTTTCTTGCTGACTTGAGTTGCAGAAGTGATTACTTAAACTGGCAGTAAAAAAATTATCAGAAACATTTGAACTTGAGCAACATTACTGACACGTCAATAAAAACGTGAAGATATATTTCCATGAGACGGTTGAGTTCATTTAAGTGGGTCATCTGGATGCTGAGCAAATGATATGCTGGAGGAACTGAGAGTTTTTTTTCTCAGGTTTTGTTAAAATACTTGTTAATATAGTTCTGAAATATTCTGCATACACATTGTACTGATGAACTCTTTTGTTTAAATTTGCAGTTGGAGGACCTGAAGTGGGAGGTGGAACAAAAGGAAATGGAAATCCAGGCTCTGAAGCAACATGTGGACCTGACAGAGCAGCGCACTCAGAAGGAAATTGAAAGTGTACAGTCAGCATTGCAGGTAAATATAGCCATAGCCAGTAGGCAAGTTTGATGGATCTTTGGGCTTTTCCTTTAATATGTTGTTACTCTGCATTTTGACTGTAGTCATGCCTTTAGCTAGTATGTTGAAACTAGTAAGCACCAGGCAGAATCAAGGAAGACATGTTAACTCACAAATAAATAACAGTTGTGTTGCATTAATTTTAAGTGTATGTAGGTATGTATTTCTTTCTTTGCTTTCTGGGGTAGAACCCTGCTCCAAATTGACCTATTTCTAGTTCAGCCTTGAAACATTACAGCTCAAGTAAAAATTATAGTCGATACTTAAAAAGAATGTGCATTTGGAATACAGTATATTAGCAGATATCATAGATGCAACCTAAAATTCTCTGCCAATGATAAAACAAGAAAAACTAAAAAATATTTTTAAAAAAGAGCCAAAACTCACTTTTTAGTCACTTTTTAATTAGCACTTTCATTCCTCCTCATTATGGGACTTCATCAGATACATTGAAATATGTTGACATCACTACTAAATACCAAAGACTGAAAGACTTAGGTCAGTACGAACAGACCTTACAAATCACTTATTGTAAATTAAAAATACATTTGTGCATAACGGACACAATTTAAAATAATTTTGAATAATTAACTAGGTGTTAAATGTAGTTAAGTTGTTTAACACTCTCCAGAAACAATAAAACATCAAGTAAATATCAAAATAGGTAAACAACAATGATCATAAAAACATAATTTATTAAAATTTTGCAGCTGTACAAATTAGGGCACTACTGATGGAAACCCAGGGGCTGTGTCGCATTCAACAAGATCTGCCAGTAAAGTTCCCCGAGTTCTAAATAGGATGACCAGTTTCCACCCCTATCATTTTAGATGAAGATTATTTGGGAGAGTCAGGAAGAGGACAAGAAGAAATGAGGGTGTCCTGTAAAGATGAGGATGGGTTGTGAGAGAGATGTGCAGTAGTCAAGCATGACCACGAAAGGTAGGACAGTGGCACTAAACTGAGAAAGTGGGTGACAGTTAATGCAACACCCTGTCCTTGTGTAGAAAAATGGGTTAAGAGTGATGACTTCTATCCAAACTCCCAGTCTCTTTCTCCTGAACTTCTCCCATGTTTCCTAATCGTATGTTTTCACTTTGATTTATAACCTTTGTTTGAATTATGTATACAAGCCTTAAGTGCATAGTGTTATGGTACCCCTTCAAATCAGAGAATCCTAAACCACCTTATTCTATGGACAGAATTGGCTTATCCCACTTAACTCTTGCAGTCTTTCCCTCCGAAATACATTCCTTCAACCCTTTGTTATCATCCATATCTTCTCCTCTGGATGATATATATGCTTGACCTGTCTTTGAGTACGGAGACTAAAAATGTTTCTCTGTATCTTCCTGTCCATATCTATAATCAGGAGCTTCCAGTTTCTTGTTTTTTTGTATTCCCATTTTAGTTTCTTCACACATATCAGTTGTCGTAGCAGAATCCTTTTTAATCTGTATGCATAAATACATCTTATCTCATTATTTTTGAGCCAATTCACTTGTGGGTACATAATTTACAGCTATAGCCTTTGTATTATCTTCATTAATTTTATATGCTGAACAGATTTAAAACTGTCTCAAAATGTTCTGCAGGACTGAACTGTCCTTTTCTGGATTTGTCTAGTACAAATAATATCTGCAAGTAAAGCTAACTTTTTCAAGTACCATACCAGTTATGTCCTTGAGTTTTTGAGTCTCTTATTTTCTTTGCCAGTGGCTGTAAATATAAAGAGCTAACAATGGGGAAAGAGGACACCCTTGCCTGGTTCCTGTGTTAAAACAGTTTATCTGAAAGGAACCCTAATACCTTAATTATTGTCTTTGACCCTTCATATAGTCTCCTAATTAATCCTATTATTTTATCATGGAATGCAAATGCTTCCATTGCCGTACCCCTAAAATCCTGTCTGACTGTATTGAATGCTTTCTCTGTTCCAAGACCAACCAACAAAAGCAACATTTTCTTACATTCTGCTATCCTCTGGATCAGTATTGTTCTGTTAATGCTGTCAAATGTTTGCCTCCCCTCCACAAAACCTCATTGATCCCTACCAATCAATTTTGGCAACACCTTTGTAATTTGCTTAGCTAGTATAGACATTAAACACTGTATAGTCATGGTTTAAAATGTAATTTTTTTTATGAAGTTAGGTCTGAAGAGTCTTTACACTTTTTGGGTAATACAGCCACCACAGCTGTCTTCCAAGATGATAGTGCTTCCCCTAACTTTAAAATACTATTAACACCTTCCAGATCTGAATACCATCTCTTCCTGAAGACTCTTCTGTTGATTGATTATACATCACCATTTTTATCTCATCTCTTCCTGTCTAAACTATTAATTGTTGAGCTTCGTCTTCCTGTAAACTTGACATAATTAAGCCTACCATAAATGTTTTCATTTGTGCCTTTTCTTGGTTTCCACATTATTTTCGTACAATTTCCAAAATATATTAAACATCTCTAGATGATCTTTGGTTATTTTTCCGTCATAGGCATCCTAATAACCCTTTTTACTTTCAGTTGCTTAAATCATTGTGATTAAAGTGTGTGCTCTGGAGATCAAAAAATACTTGCTTAACAGCAACCTTTCTAAACTCATGTATATTTTTTAAATATGCAATAATTTAACCTTTGTCAGCCTTCTAAATAA
The DNA here is from genome assembly GCF_019279795.1 of Protopterus annectens. Classification (NCBI taxonomy): domain Eukaryota; kingdom Metazoa; phylum Chordata; order Ceratodontiformes; family Protopteridae; genus Protopterus; species Protopterus annectens. The sequence continues at coordinate 756,949,547 of NC_056733.1, read as the reverse complement.
TTCATATTACTATTTTTCTATTTCTGTTTCTCTCTTAATTCTACCCTGTGTTAAACTTTTTATTGTATCCCACTCACTAGCTTCCCCTTGTAATGAAAGTTCTCTTCCCAAATATGCATCCAGTAATTGGTCCTACTTGTTCTTTACATTCTTCTCTTTTTAACAAGTACGTAGGAAACGGCTAGTTTCTTATTTTTCATCAATACTGTGCATCTTTACCTTACATTAAATTCAGATCATGCACCAATGTAAAGTATGTTTGGCAGAGTTTTCAATTAAACACACACACACTGCTGTGAAATATAATTTCTATTCAGTGTAGCCCAGTTATTGTACCTTGGGGAGTAATATGTAAAATCTGAGTTCCTGCTACTGAATTCACTTCTTTAATACCAAATATTCAATTTTTTTCAGAAATATGCACTCTTGTTATACTTTTCTAGATCCCAGTGATACATCCCCGGTACCGCAAACCAAGTTCCTATATACGCCTGTAAATAATAATCCCTGCTGAAAGCTGTTTTTCTCCCAATATTATCTTAAGCTCCATAACAGCAATTTTATGTAGAATATCAGTATATGACAGTGTACTCAACCACCATTGCCAATAACACCTTAACTACAACAAATATACCATTATTGTGTTTTTCCTCTTCTGTCACTATTGGAACCCCTCTAGCCATCAGTGTTGTTGCTTCCCTTTTCCTTTGCTTCTGCTGACTGTGCACCCTCAAATCCTTTATTTATAAAATTCACTCATTTCTACCCGAATATGTCTTCTGCAGTATTGCTGTTCACGTCCTACATTTCCTAATATAATTTAGTACATTTTACTTTGTGTATTCCTATAAGGCCATTTATATTCTATGATATTATGGACAGAGTAGCCATCATAGAAAGATATTTTCCCAACTGTTATACATGACAGTAATTGCTGCTACTTGTTGTTTAAATTCTTTTCTTTTTAAATTCTTTTGAATGCATATTTCCAGCTTTTAGCTTAATGCACACATTCATGTTTAGCAGGCTGATCTCTGATGTGTTTGCTTCTGTTTGAACCTGTCACATTTTCAAGACTTTTTGCTTCAGTGAAAACACTTCAGAAAACTAAATAGATTTTCAAACCCCCCATCACTTTAACATACAACACATTCACAAAACACATTTTCAAAAACACATGTACCCCCTACAGATAAGAGCAGTTGCCCCAAATTAACAGTTGCACCCACATACATATTAGCTATCCTGGAATTATGGTTACCCATCCTAAAGCACGTTAGAGCATGTGTTCCCACTTGTATTGATTGTAATATGTTCTTTTCTTATCTCTGTTCTCCTCCCAGATGTAAAAAAACAACTTGCATATTTTTAATAAATGTTAACTTTAGCCCTAAGAAAAGGTGCAATGAATACATTTAAAGTAAACTAAATTATGCACTGTTATATTAAATGCATTAACGTATTAAGGCTGCTGGGGAGGCAACTATTTGCATAACTTATTCACTTAACAGATGTTTGAAATTATGGTCATCTTTCACTCATCTGTTTACTAATGTACCTTTAAGTGTAAATACATTGTACCTTTTAGATTTCACTTGGCTCACATTGTTCAGACCTCTCATATTTGCTTGCACTTTTGCGGGCTGTACCTTTCCAACTAAAAATGGGTGATAATGAGAGAGAAAAAAACAGCTAATAGGTTTGCAGAAGCATGAAAGAGTTTCTGTAAATTTCAGTCATAACACATTGTTCAGATCATTCATGATTTATTGCTTGCACTTGTAGACATACTTGTTTTCTACTGAGAGCATTTGCTAATGGAAAAAATAGTCAATGGCTTTACAAATACAAAAGAGAACAACCATTGTAATGCTTTTCTTCACTTTAACTTATCTTTCAAGCCTATTTTTCTCACAGTCAGTATCTACAGCTTAAACCAATGACAATAATTTAAATATCCATCTCTATAAAAATAGGGTAATTATCATCTTAACTGTGAATATAAAATTATCAATACACTTTTATACATGCCACCCCAAACTAGCAGCCCAAGATCACATTATTTTAACTTTATCTTGTCTCTTACTGACTTTCCTTACCTTGTAAGATTGTAAAGCATTTATAGATTATAAATAAGAAAAAGTAAGTTCTTGCCTTAACATGTTTAACATGTATTGCAGACACTGATAGACTCCCTGTCTCACATTTAAAATAACCCTGGCTGCATTCTTTTCAAAACTGCTTTACAGTGTTACATGCAATTTGCATCATGGGATTTTTAAACAAATAAGAGCAAAAACTTTTCTCAGTTATGTCTTCAGTCCCTTCAGTATTCTAAATTTTAAGGACTTAAAGTTGAACACAGTTAAAAAAAATCCCAGTATTTCTCAACCACTTCTTTCAAAACCACATTTCACATGTCTAATTATATATTTAATGGAAGTGATGCTTTACGGTGTTCCATTTATTCACTAATTTCACAATGCTGCTAGTCTTCCTGATCACTTTCATCTCCCAATACCAGTCTCTGGTTCATGTCCAGGGTACTCTTGATTATTCTTGTCAGCTTCTTTCCTTTTTTCTGTCAGTCAAGCATTTTCCTTGGAATAATAGGAGAAATGTTTTGCTGGTAGTGTCTTCCTACGGGTTTTGTTATTGTCAGAAGAATGAGAAGCAGTTCCCTTCCTGCTTGTTGGCCCACTCTTTGTTGGCTAAACTTATTTCCTCCTTAGCCTAATTTACAACCAAAATGCCTTGGATCTTCCAAGAAAAAATATTCTGAAGACAGCTGAATACAACGACTCTAATCTCACACCCGCCTCTCAGCATTCCCTGATTGCAGGGATAAACGTCTCTTCTGCTTGGTGTATGATGAGTAATTATTTTCCATATACACCATACTGTTACCAGTTTTTAATAATTTATCTTTCTGACATTGTCAGAAGTAGCTCTTTCTGTTTGTATGTTTGCATCTTTACTAATATTGGTCTTGGCTGTTTTCTTATTGACAGATTTTGGAGCATGTTCACATTGTGCCCTAAGAATTAACAAATCTTGCTGTGGAACACCCATCCAGTTGCTTATTTGTACTTTCATACAGTTAATGCAGTCCGTTCCTTCCTGTTTCTGTAGGGCAGCAGAAACTCTCAGTTTTTTTGTGTGCGCTGGTGTCTTCTAACTACTATTTTTTTAAACAGTTTTTCTTGAGAATCTTCATACTCAACCTGGATTTAAACTTCTGATTTTTGCAGTTTATCAGTTCATCTGAATAGGTAATTAAAGCTTCTCTTTTTTTCTAGCCTTTTGTTATCTGACTTCTCCTTCAGTCTATCACTGATTTTTAACACCTCTGTACATTTGTTTTTCCTCTAAATTACTGGAAGTCATCTCCTGTACCAAAACTGAAACTTGAATTGCTTTTTACTGAACAGCTATAAGATTCATCCCAAACAGGTTTTGTCTTCACCGTTTCTGGCTCATGTTCTAATACTTTCCGCAAATTTCTTTATTGCTGGTATCCAGGCAGTATAATTACTAGGCATTGAATTTCACCCAAATTGATAGCTTTTAGTGGCTTTTTTCTTGGTCAGGATTTTACACAGAATTCTAATCAACCTGTTGCTCTGTTTTCTGCCATCTTGGAAGTCTCAACATTAAAACTGATTTAGCCCTCTCAGGAATTGTAGGATTCCCCTACAGGGATTTCTCGTGCCTTAGTTTTGGTCTATGTTGAACCCATTCAGAGGAGAAGACTTGGTAGTTTCTCCTCAGCACATGAGCTTTCCAGATATGTAGGGAATTGGCAATCTTCAGCCATGTCTGCTAGTCTAGCTTGGTTAATTCTGAGACCGTTTCTCACACACTGGTTGCGAGTGACTGATGAGGGCCTTAGTTAAGCCCAACATAACTTATTTATTTGGCATTTGGTTACCAGGAAAGTCTGACTGGGTCAGAAACACATTTTCAGTGGAGGCCTGGGGAGAAAAGCTCAAATGCAAAGTAGACCAGATTAAAAAAAGCTTATATAGAAATTTACAGTATAATGCAAGTATACTACAATAGTAGATAGTAATGGAGAGTAACATACAAATGATTAAAGTGTACAGATGTTAACGTGGTTACATATGGGAATATGTTACATAAAAAATGTGATTGACATTGTTTTTCAGTTTAGTTAAATTGATATATAATTGACAGATCTCATATATATATATATATATATATATATATATATCTCATATATATCTCATATATATATATATATATATATATATATATATATATATATATATATGTTCATAGGTTCATACTAGGCTATCTGCCCTAGGGCATTTATAAGCCTAGCCAGAGTGTGTGTGGCTTCCGCCACCCCCTGGAATGATAATACTGTGCCCATTTAGGGTTTAGTTTACTGTGCCTCTGTCTAGAAGTGACACAGAGATGACCCCCCGGGGTAAACCTAAGATCTCCCATCCACTCGTCAAGATTTCTCTTGAAGAGAAGTCAGTGAGGGGCTCTGCCTAACATGGACTGGGATTCTGTTCCAGAGTGTAGGGAGCCTTTGGGTTATGAATCTGTCCGTCCAGCATGTCCTATTTATTTCTGTGTTGAGGTTCAAGTCTCTCGCTCTTGTGGCTCTGGTGGATTTGGATTTTTTTAGGTGGAGCATGTCCATTAATTCTGGATTGGACATGGCCTTGTACGTCAGGCATAGATCTCCTCTGAGTCGGCGGTATGCGACTGAATAGAGCTGGAGTTTCTTCAATCTGGCAGCATATGACATATGTTTGAGACCCTTGATCCTCTTGGTGAGGTACTTCTGGGGTCTTTCTAACTGCTGCAGGTGCCGGGTAAGGTACATACCAAATGGGGCATTGTACTCAATCATGGGCCTGATAAGGGAAGAGTATAGGGGCACAATGACCTCTCTTGATCTAGATGTGAATCCTTTCATGATAAGGTGGGCAATATAGAAGGTCTTCCTAACCACCTTGGCAATGTGGGTGTCAAATGAGAGGTCACTGTCAACTTGGGTCCCTAGGTCCCTGATTACTTCTTCCGTAATTAATGGATTACCACCTATGTGGTAATTTGTGGGTACTTTGTTTTTCCCAAAGGGTATAACTATACATTTTTTGGCGTTCAGTTTAAGGCCATGGCTCTGGCACCAGTTATCCATTTCTGTGAGGCCTTTCTGAAGGATGCTAATATCCGCTGGAGTATCGATTATGGCGCCCAGCTTGCAGTCATCTGCAAACTTTGTCAGCCACAATCCTCCTATGTTTGCTTGTACTTCTGAGAAATAAATGCCGAACAAGTGGGGTCCCAGGACCGAGCCCTGTGGAACACCACTTGTGACTGGCTTAGAGTCTGACATGGCTCCAGCAATTCTGACCTTGTGGGTTCTGTCCTTTAGCCAGTTTGCAACCCATCTTATGACATATGGGTTTACATTTAAGCTGGTGGGCTTGTCTATGATGCCCGAGTGGGGTATTGTGTCGAAAGCTTTTCAAAGGTCAAGGTAGGCTGTGTGAACTGCCTTGCCCTCATCAATGGCCTTAGTGACTGTTTCAAAAAAGTCAACCAGGTTCAAAAGGCAGGATCTGCCCTTAACAAAGCCGAATTGGGTAGGATCAAGTGTCTGTAGGTCCCCAATGTCCTTGTTTATGAGTTCCATAATGATCCTCTCCATAGCTTTGCAAACCAGGCTCGTCAAGCTTATGGGGCGATAATTTCCAGGGTCCATAGAAGCACCTCCTGTGTGGAGGGGAACCACTGTTGCTGTACGCCATTCTTTGGGTATGTATCCTGTAGTAAGGCTAAGATTAAACAGCAGCCTTATGTGCAAGTTTAGTTCCTCTTTGAGTTCATGTAGCACGCAACCCGGGACACCGTCTGGTCCCATTGATGCTGTGTTTTTAGCTTTGGAGAGGGCGGCTCTCACCTGGACATCTGTGATGTCAGGGAGGCTACATTCAGCTGGGATAAATATTCCTCCTTTTGGGGGGGAGGGGGGGGATTTGCACTGAACCTGTCTGCTAGTATGTTGGCAGTATCTATGGGTTCAGTGTATTTTTTGTCATTTTGAACTAACTCTGAGCATATCTGGGAGTTTCCACCCAGGTTTCTAACATAACTAAAGAAGGCCTTGTGATTAGCTTTAGTGTCTCTTGCGATTTTTCTCTCAAAGTTGGCCTTGGATGATTTTATGAGTGATCGTGGTTTTTTGCTAGTACTGATCAGAGATGCCTTCCCTTTTTGGGATTTTGCTCTGTCCTGTAGTAGCTTCCTCCTCCTGTTGTAAAGTTTGTTTATGGCTGGGGTCCACCGGACAGGACGCCTGCCTTTGGGGGAAAAGGGTCTTGGTTTTATTTGGGATTGCATGATCCATGCATTCCTGAAGGTGTCCGTAGAAGGCGTTTATAAAGGATTCAGTGGTGTGGGCTGTGGTTTCCACTGGCCCAGGGGCCTTGAAGGATACCACTTCAGTCTTAAGAAGTGTGAAGTCAGCTTTGAGAAGTTCCTCACCGTGGTCTTTTGTGCTGGGGGTGGGGGCGGGATGTGGATTTCCAGTGAGATTAGTTTATGGTCTGATCTCACCAGTGAGGGGTATACTTCCGGTGTGGAGCATTGTGTCCCCATGTTTGTGATGATCAGATCTAGTATATTATCTCCTCTTGTGGGAGTGGTGACTAGTTGTTCCATCGCATTTCAGTTTATGAATTCTAGGAACTTTTGGGCTAGGGTGTTGGGGCTTGAGTAATGCTCCCAGTCTATGTTTGGGTAGTTGAAGTCTCCCAATATGATGGTATTTGGAGAGACATTCATACTCTCCAGTGTCTTCAGGAAGGCTGAGTGGGGTTCCTGAGTTTGAGAGGGTGGTCTGTAGCATGCTACAAACTGTAGGGCAGTTTTGCCTATGGTTAGTTGCATATGGATGGTCTCCAATACTTTGTGCATTGCCACTATCCTGGAGGTGTGGGTGTCTTTGATGAATATGGACACTCCCCCTCCCTTTGTGGTTTGGTCCAAGTTTTGGGGCTGAAAAGCATGATATGAGGTATAACCTGGTAGTGCTGGGGTGCTCTCAGGAGCCTTGAACCAGGTTTCAGTCACTGCACAGACATCAATGCTCTCCATACTGAGGAGGGCTTCGAGAGCCTGCATCTTGAGGTTTAGACTTCTGGCATTGAGCAGCATTACCCTTAGTTTTTTTCCACTTGTGTTTTCTAGGGAGGTGGGTTGGTCTTTTGAGCCTTGCCTAAAAAAGGCACTATGGGGGTGGCAAGAGCCTTTGCCAATATCCGGAAGCCTAGGGGTGACAGGTGCAAGCCGTCCCTTGCGAAGCAGCGTGGCTTGTCAAGCATGTCATCCCAAGCAGACAGACATTGGATCCCCCTAGAATGACACCAGTAATTGAGCCAATTATTAAAGCTGATCATTTTGTCTTTGTACTGTGGCATCATTCTTGGTGAGGGTAAGATGCTGCTCAGGGTCAGGGTCATACCAGCCTGGGCTACATAATCAGAGAGCTCCTCTATGTCTCTCTTCATGTAGTCCAGGGAGGTACGTCTCAGGTCATTCACGCCGGCATGGACAATGACTGAATCATATTTGTACTTGCTTTGGAGTGACCTGAGTGCTTGTGTTATGTGGCGGATTCTAGTGCCCGACAGGCAGCTTACTGTAACCTTTTCCTTGTTCAGTCTGGTGAGCGGGACGTCGGTGTGTCTGACTCTAGAGTCACCTATTACAAGTGTATCAGGCATGTTGTTTGGCCTTAAGGGCTGTGACTGTTTGGCACACTGACTTTGAGAAATATGTGTTGCATGTGCTATGTTTTGAGGTAGTGGTTCTTGGATGTCTGCTTTGGAGGCCTTTGTTGTTTTGGTAGATTTTTAATTAGAGCCTCCGAGTATGTCTTTGTGGGTTTATGTGTTTGGTTTGCAGTTGTGTTTGGTCTATGTGAGACTGTGTGTGTGGTGTGTTTGGTTTCCTTCTCATCCTGACTGGTCTTGCCAGTACTGAGTCGAGAGAGCTCAGCCTCCAGTTTGGCTATATAGTTGCATCTCTCACATATATTTGTATTTGTTGGGAGGAGGAGAGGGTTGTCTGTGTACATGAGGCAGTTGTAACATTGCCTCAAGATTCCCAGATTCACCAGCTGAACTGGAGAGGACACCAGTAATTGACCTCTCGACATGCTAGAATAGTGTAAGGGATTGCTGAGTACTGAGTCAGAAAGGACCTAAAGGGAAATGGGTACTCAAGGGGATTGTAGGTGGATGTAGTGCTTTCTTTTGTTCAAGAGTGCTTTACCTGTGTAAAAATGCTTTAGGATTAAGTGCTGGGCTTTTTAGATAGAGAATAGACTGATTTTATTGAAGGTAGAGCAGTCTTGGTGGAGCCAGAAATAGTTTAAACCTGTTTAACCGGCGCTGCGCTATGCGCACAATCGCGCAAACATGGATTTTTATACAGGGAACTTCAAAAGAGCTAGAAATGGTCCAAAACAACCAATTACTACTAGATCTTGTGCTGAGGTCACTCCTTCAGGGACAGATAGGCTGCTCAAGGCTCCCCACTCCCACTGGTGAGCAAAGAAACTTCCTTCTATCCAAGTAAGGCAATGGGCAACACAGGAACTATCCCAATGACCAGAATACAGCAAAGCCTGTATACTGGACTATTCTAGTCAAGGAAAGGCGGGAAAACAAGGATATTTTTTTTTTTTTTTTTTTGTAAGAAAACTACAGAAAAATGCAGGGAAACAGCAGTATATTAAATGCACAGGCTAGCGCACTTGAGTGGGCAGCCTCAACAGTAAAATTAAACAAACAAACTTTAACTTAAGTGCAGGTAAAAAAATGCTCAATACAGATAAAATAGCAGTTTAAACTTAGTTTACAGCAAGAAAAGAAGGTCGCACAGGTAGAAACAGCAAAAACGTACTTAAATCTGAAAAGTAGTCGCTTTTTCAGTTCTCTGCTGCTAGCACCACTCTGCAGGACCACGAGGAGCTGTTGCTGAGTAGTATAGTCGAAAAAAATGCTCAGAGGCGGATTTTTATACAGGAAACTTCAAAAGAGCTAGAAATGGTCCAAAACGACCAATTACTACTAGAACTTGTGCTGAGGTCACTCCTTCAGGGACAGATAGGCTGCTCAAGGCTCCCCACTCCCACTGGTGAGCAAAGAAACTTTCTTCTATCCAAGTAAGGCAATGGGCAATACAGGAACTATCCCAAAGACCAGAATACAGCAAAGCCTGTATACTGGACTATTCTAGTCAAGGAAAGGCGAGAAAACAAGGATATATATATATATATATATTTTTTTTGTAAGAAAACTACAGAAAAATGCAGGGAAACAGCAGTATATTAAATGCACAGGCTAGCGCACCTGAGTGGGCAGCCTCAACAGTAAAATTAAGCAAACAAACTAACTTAAGTGCAGGTAAAAAAATGCTCAATACAGATAAAATAGCAGTTTAAACTTCGTGTACAGCAAGAAAAGAAGGTTGCACAGGTAGAAACAGCAAAAATATACTTAAATCTGGAAAGTAGTCGCTTTTTCAGTTCTCTGCTGCTAGCACCACTCTGCAGGACCACGAGGAGCTGTTGCTAAGTAGTATAGTCGAAAAGGAAGCAATTTTCTCCACTTCATGCACCAGAGTGCATATGCATTTTGATAGTCTACATCTAGTTCATAGATTAGTACTAAGCTAACTGCCCTTGGGAGCCATTTTAAGCTTAGCCAATTATCCCTTGTGAGACTCCAACCTTGCACCTTGTGTTTGTAAGGCAAACACCTTACCCATATGTATATATATATATATATATATATATATATATATATATATATATATATATATATATATATGGGTCTACCTGAATTAACTGAAACTACAAATGACCGACAGCGAGATAACAGACACCGGAAGATCGACAACAGAGAAGGCTGACAGTTGAGAATCCCGACACTGAGAGCACCGACATGTTAAGGTAAGTGTGTGATAGGGATGGACGTTAGGGTCAGGGTGTGGGTAAGGTGTGTGTTAGTGATGGACATTAGGGTAGGGTGCGGGTGAGGTAAGTGTGCGATAGTGACGGACTTGAGGGTTAGGGGCAGATTTAAGTGAATTAGGGTTAGGGTGCAGGTAAGGTAAATGTGCGATAGTGACCGACTTGAGGGTTAGGGGTGGATTAAGTGAGTTAGGGTTAGGGTGTGGGTGTAAGGTAAGTGTGCGATAGTGACGGACCTTAGGGTTAGGGTTTGGGTTAAGGTTAGTGCATATAGTTGTGCATGTAAGGTTTAGTGTAGGTTTGTAAGTTTTTTGGTGTGCTTGTGTTGTGTGTGTGTTTTTCGGGAAAGTTATTTGTTTTGTTGTTTGTCAGGATTGTGGTTTGTCGAGCATGTGAAGTTTCATGTTTTTGAACTTTCGGTTTTGTCATGTTGGTTATTTCATTGTTGGTGTTTTGGCATGTCGGTGTTATCAGGTAGACCCATATAAATGTGTATATATATATATATATATATATATATATATATATATATATATATATATATATATATATACATGGAGGAAGATGCAATAAGGAAGAACACGTATGAGGCTGATCTGAATAAAATGAGTATCTTACAGGAAGCAATAGTGAGAAGTAGTAAAGGATAGCAGATAAGTAGTTAGTAAGGGAATAGCAAATTAGTTATACATTCAGTGGAAGGAGGGTAATTGTAGAGTAGGGGGTGAAGTGGTATGGAGTAGATGAGAGAAAGTGAAAGAGAAGTTTGTAGAAGGAGTAATTGAGTGTAATAAGTTAGTGGAAAGTGGGTAGTAGAAATTTGGAGAGAGGGAGGAGGAAGATGGAGTGGTAGAGTTATAATTTATATGATTAGTCATCAGTTTGGTTTTGAGCAAGCGCAATTACTTGAGTAGTAATTGTTTTAGTTTAAATGTGAATTTCATGAGATTTAGGGTAATTCTAATGTCTAAAGGTAGTGCATTCCATATTTTAGTTACAAAATATGAGTAAAAGGATTGCCCATCAGTTTGGTGTGGTTTGTATAGAGCTAATAGTTGCTTGTCTTCAGAGCAGAGAGTTCAGTTTGGTGTATAGAGTTGGAGCAAATAATTTGAGGGAATTATAGATGATTTTGGCGTTCGAAAGACATGCATAGAATGGGTGTGCCTTTGTTGAAGGTTGGGCATCGAGCTGGCACCTCAGCACCGTAAAAATCTACTGCCAATCATTAGCGGACCGAGTTCCGCTGTGGCGACCCCTAACCGGGGAAAAAGCCGAAAGAAGAACATAGATGATTTTGTAGGCCATTGTTACTTGTTGGGGTAGTGTGAGCCAGTTAAGGGAGGTAACAACAGTGCTCTGGTGCTTGTGGAATGTTAATCATGTTACAAATTTGGCAAGTTTAATGTGGCAGGATTCCAGTTTGTTAATGTAGTTTGGAGGATAGTAAGTGTAGGGCACTGTATAGTAAAGATGGTAGTAGGTATGTGGTGGCCAGTGTTCTTTGTGTGTCTGAGTCCATACAGTGTTTGTGTCGATGTAGCACTTCTAATTTATGGTGTGTTTTTAATGGTATTATGAATATGCAGGTCAAAGATTAGTTTGTCTATTGTTATCCCTAGAAGTTTAGCATGTGGGACCACTTTGATTATTGTTTTGTTAAGGGAATAGATTTTAAAGTTAATGGAGTATGTTTTTGGTGTGAAGAGAAGTGATTTGGTTTGGTTTGGGTTTAGTAGGAGTTGTGCGTTATTGAGCCAGGTTTCGACAGGTGAAAAGGCCATTTGGGTTGTGTCCAAGGTGTGTTGCGTTCTTAGAGAAGGAAATGATAGTTGAGTCATCAGCGTATTGGATAAGGTTGCTTTCGCCAGAAGCGATATGGAGATTATTTGTAAAGATGTTGGAAAGAAAGGGACCAAGGATGGAACCTTGATGGGCCCCTGTTTTATTTTGTAGATGTTCTGAGCGAGAGCCTTGCCATTTTACACATTGTTGTCTTTGAGATAGGTAGCTTGAAAACCATTGTGGGGAAGTGTATGTAAGGCCTAGGAAAGATGGTTCATGTAAAAATTTGGGGTGTGACACAGTATCAGATGCCTTTGATAGATGTAGGAATAGTGCTGAGGTTAAGTGTCCTAAGGCTGTGGCTCTGTTGATTGTGTCTGTGAAGGTTATTAGGGCAGTTGTACTGTGTGCTGGTCTGATGCCATGTTGGGTGGGTGTAAGTAGGTTATTATGAGTAAGATAGTCAAAGATTTGTATTTGTACACATTTTTCCAGCAATTTGGAGAGAGGAGACGGAATGAAAATGGGGAGATAGTTCGACAGTTGATTTTCCCCCTCTGTGTGGGGGGGAAGCGACAATTGATTTTTCACAGATTGTTGGAACATATGTTTCTAAGATGGATCTATTTATGGGAATGCTTAAAGATAGGCTATACATCAACTGTGAGTTTTAAGTATTCGGATGCGAGGTTGTCAGCAGGTAGGGAGCTAAGTTTATTTTATGTAATAATTAATATGTATAGTTTGTGGGTACTGGTTGCAATGTAAAGGATGTTTGTTTTGAAGGTGAGGTTAGGGTAGTTTGGGAAGAGGGTGTGGAGTTTGTAGTGTGTGGTTTGCTAGGACTGTTAACTAGTTTATCTGTACGTTCTATAAAATGTGTGTTAAGCATTTCTGCTATTTGAGGTGTAGTTTTGTTTTGATCCTGGAGTAACCAGTAATGAAATGGAGGACCAGAATTTTTTGGATTATATTTATGGTCAGATAATTGCTGAGTGAAGTACAGTTTCTTAGCAGTTGTATGTTTTTTGTTAGGTTGTGTACATGCCTATAGTTTTGTAAGGATAGTTCATTTTTTTTTCTGGAATTCTTTCCAGGCTTTGTCCCTATTTTGCATTAATTGTTTTGTAGTCTTTAAGTCAGGGTACAGGTTTATTTTTGCTTTGATTTGTCCAAAGTCGCGCTAGAGTGAGTGCGTCTAATAGCTTACTGAAATATTCGACTGCTTCATCTAGGGGCAGTTTCTTTAGTATGAACCAGTTTGGGGATTTTAATATTTTAACAGAGTGTTTGGCTAAAATTGTGCGAGGTTTTATAATTGAGTTTTAGGTGAATGGGAGATGATCCTGTGAGTGTATGCAGGTAAGTGGTCACTTATTGTGTCTGGTAGAGTTCCAGAGTTGGAGTATTTGTTAGCATCTGTGACTAGGATCCAATCTAGAATGGAGTTGTGGTTGTTACTTTTATGTATTGTAGCAGGGGTGTGATAAGTTGTGTAATACCTGATGGATAGGTTCTGCCAGTTGATACTGACATCACCCATAATGATGGTTTCATTAGTTATGTTTCGAGTCATCCGGGACAAAATATTTAATAGTGTGGGCAAGTTTTGACTGGGAGATGTATAGGGCTACAGTACAAAGTTGCTTATTTTTATTTAGTTTTAAGTGGGAAATGAGGATTTCAGCTTTATTAAATTTTGGGATAGGCTTAGTGTAGGGTGTAATAGTGAATGAGGATGGGCAGATGAGGGCAACACCTCCTGCTTTTTTATGGGTACTTTCGGATCTCATTATGCTATATCCAGGTGGAAGTAATTCAGTTTCCTGAATATGTGGCTTTAACCAAGTTTCACTGATAGCAGGTATGTTGGGGTCATATTGGGTTAACCATGCATGGAGATCAGTTATTTTATTATACATACTATGTATGTTTAGTGTTGCTAGGAGCAGTGAGTTGGAAGGGGATTTACTGTGCTTGTATGGGGCAGAGATGGCTCATGGGTTTAGATGAACATCACCACATTGGGATAAGCACTGGAGTTGGGCAAATTAGTGTATTGTGACTGTAGGTATTACTTTTGTTTTTGTTTTGATAGTTAATTTTACAGTTTCTGGAATAGTGCAGAATCTTGCGCAGTGTATGATGGACAATATTTGAGTTCAGCAGGATGGATGATAATGTTAGAGTAGGTATTAATATGTTTCTTAAAACTTGTGTTGGATGTTGTAGTATTTTTGTAGATGCTGATAATTTTGGCATTTAGCATAGTGCTTTGATTTAGAATAGAGAGAATATGTAGACCAAACCAACACCAACGACTAAAGGTCTAACTGTGCCAAATAAATATATAAAGAACACAGCAAAGCACAGTACAACCACCATGGCAAGCAGCATAAAAATTCAAGGAGACTAAATAAGACTGTATTTAATAAAAATCAGGATAAGCGCTTTCACATAAAAATGCTTTATCAGATCCTCAGTATACACAAACCAAGTACATTTAAAAAGCACATTCAAAAAGAAATTACCCAATCAAACAGCTAGGTCAATTAGTGATGTAATGGCCTCGATTTCACTGCTGGCTTTAAAGGAACATTGTAATTTAAGCCTGATGTTCTATGTGCCTGTAATGTGGCAATCCACCTCATCTCCCCACATTCTGTTCTATTGACTATTCTTTTTGAATGTGCTTTTTAAATGTATTTCTTGGTTTGTGTATACTGAGGATCTGATGATGCATTTTTATGTGAAAGCACGTATCTTGATTTTTATTAAATAGTCTTTAGTCTCCTTGAATTTTTATGCTGTTTGCCGTGGTGGTTGTACTGTGCCTTGCTGTTTTCTTTTCAGAATAGAGAGAAACACTATAACGCAGAGTAGGCTGATAGTGTAAGAGTAGGGGTATACCATTTTAGGTAGTGATTGTGAGTGTGGGAGGGAAGTGGAATGCTAGTCTTGTATCTATCGAGAGGGAGTGATTGTACTGAAAGGTGAGAGGGGTACATTAGCTGTAGTTAAGATTTTAATTGGTTGATTTTGGGGTGGAGTATATGAGTAATTTGTGTTTGAGTGTGATTAGGTGAGGAGTTAGTGTTATCATAAATGTAATTGATTAGGGTGTGAGTGGGAATGGCGGTAGGGTAGCGGGGCTGAACCTGAACCAGAAACGCAGCAACAAAAACAATCAACAAACTTTAAGTAGTGGCTAGGTAGTCAAGGGCTAAACATAAATAGGAAGGCGCAAGTAATGTCCTGTGATACAGTTTTAAAAGGGAAGGGGTGTCTGGTAGAAAACTCTATTAAAGAGATAAATGGGCTACAATAATAAGTGGGACTAGCTACTGTTGGGCACAAGGAAGAAAACCAATGTGCAGATAGCAGTAGATAATATAAATGGCCTGGAAGAGCAGTTAAGTGGGAACAGAGCAAGAGGAGGAGTACGGCAGGAAATTGGTGAGGTGATGTGCGAGCAGCCTTGCACAAACAGTAGTGCAGGAGTACAAATTAGGAAACTAACACACTTTAGAATGCTACAGATTTACTGAAATGCAGATTGTGTTGTGGGTAGAATTGGAGCTTCAGCTGTCATGCAATAGTTTCTGTTTGGTTCAGTTAGGCTGGTCAGGTTAAAAAAAAAAAAACTATGAGAAAGAGGAGGAGGTTAGATGTGAGACAACCACTGAAGTAGGCTAATTAGAGTTGCGGTAAGGTATAGTATGAGTCATACCTCTCAAGTGTACCTCTTTACGAGGAACGTACCTCATTTGGGGTCTTAAAAAGTTCATGTTCCTCAAAATTCCACATTGAAATAGCCTGTCACACATTCAGTGTTAGGAATTTTTTTTTTAAGTGAAATCCATGGTAAATTGAAATTAATCATATCAATTCATTAAATTAAGGATCTTCTTTATAAGTAAAACCAGCATATTTTAACCATCCTATGACCTTCCTAGTTGAAGTTGTTAGTAAGCCATTAGTATGTGTTCCACATTTTGCCCATTTGTTCCACATTATGAAGGCGAGTGTTCCTCATTTTGGCGATGGAAGGTTGAGAGCTATGGTACGAGTGAGGAGGCTAGGTGCCTGAGTGCAGGACCAGAGTTCTAATACCAGGAGTCAGCAAGGGAATCTTCTATTGCTAGAAGGTGAAGGAGGGCTTATGGTTACACAGGAAAGTTGTAAGTATAGAGGTTACAGTGAGGTGATTAAAAGGTGGATAGGAAACAGTAATAACACAGAAGTGAGAATAAGGCAGTCAGTAAAAGCGGTTTAGATTTTCAGTAAAGCAGCAGTCAAAATACTACATTCAGTACATGCATTTACCAGCAAAGAGTAGGCTAGCAATACAAAAAGTATTCAAATAAGAAAAGCTCTCTCAAATATGCAGTAGAGCAAATAAAGCACTCAAAAGAGCAGTGTCAAAGTAAACTTTATTATTGTCATTTAGACACACCACAAGTGAAATCTAACCAAAATTACATGCATCATGCTCAAATTGAGAAGACAAATACATACATACAATTACACATGCTTAAAAGACAGACATATACATACATAAAATTATACATGTATAAGACCTAACATTTACCTTTCTCTTAGTTATTTTATTACTTATCACTATAATTATTCTATACACCACTGTAGTAGCTGATTGGTTCCTTATTGCACCTGTACTTATTACACAATGTATTTCTCATGTTCTCTATATTATGAGATTATCTAGCAGTTTATATTGCACAAAGGTTTCTTGTAAACTGATGTCTTATTGTTATTGCACAATTGGTTATCACAAGACTTGTCAGTGTCTCACATTTCTGAGATTAATACCAGATTTCGAGTCTAATCACTTGTGGGGAAAAAAGCTGTTCTTGAACCTGGTCATTTTACAGTGTGTGGTATCTTCTCCCGGATGACAGGCGTGTGAACAGTTCAGAAGCAGGGTGTGTGCTTGTTATTTTTGTTGCTCTTTCATAACTTGTCGTGTATAGATCCTTTATCTCTGGAAGTTTGGATCCTGTTGTTTTCTCTGTAACTCTGACTATCTTTTATAGGGCTTTTTGATATGCAGCTGAACAGCTTCTGAACCACACCATGAAGTTGTACGTTAGGATACTTTCTATGGTACCCCTGTAGAAGGTGAAGAGGCTAGAGGGAGGTAGGCTTGCTTTCCTCAGTCTCCCCAGGAAGTGCAGGCATTGATGGGCCTTCTTTAATATGTGACTGGTATTGGTTGACCAAGAAAGATCCTCCACTATGTAGACCCCCAGGAATTTTGTGTTCTTTATCCTTTCCACTACCTCCCCATTTATCATGAGAGAAGAGTGAGCTGTTTGTACTTTCCTGAAGTCTATTATGATCTCCTTGGTTTTGCTGACATTGAAGTCAAGGTTATACTTGTCACACCAGTCAATCAGAGAAATCACTTCTTCCCTGTAAACTTTTTCTTCTCTTTTGCTGATAAGGCCCACAACTGTAGCATCATCCGCAAATGTAATGATGTGGTTGGGGTTAAACCTGCCTTTACAGTCGTGGGTCAAGATAGTAAACAGTAGCAGACTTGGCACACAGCCCTGAGGTACTCCTGTGTTGATAGTGATGCTTTTTGAGGAATTCTTGCCTACATCTACCCTTTGGGGTCTTCCAGTCAGAAAGTCCAGATTCTAGTTGTACTTGTGGTTATTAACACCTAGATGAAGAAGTTTTTCTGTTAGCTATTGTGCAATCATTGTACTGAATGCTGAACTGAAATCAATAAACAGCATTCTGACATAACTGTCCTTATTTTCTAGATGTGCCACTGTGAGATGCAGTGCAACAGACATGGCATCTGCCATTGAGCAGTTTGCACGGTATGCGAACTGCAGTGAATCAAGTGCTATTAGAAGGTTTTCTGTTAGGTGTTTTTTGACCAGCCTTTCAAAGCTTTTCATGGACATGAGGGCCACTGTTCTATAATCATTGACTAGATGGAGTGGCTTTCTTTGGTAGTTGTATAATGTTTGCATTTTTAAAGCACTTTGGTACCTTCGCTTTGCTGAGGGAGATAATAAATATATCCATCAGTACAGTGCAGTGCTTATTTGTTCAGCACAGTCTTTTAACACCTTACCCAAGATGTCTGGCATGGTAGTCTTTCTTGCATTCACCTGACACAGGGTCTTTTTCACATCAACTTGGTCTACAATGAGCACTTCATCCTCTGGGTCTGTAGGGAGTAACGATGCCTTGGAGCAGTTCCTCTCCTCGAATCTGCTGTAAAAGGTGGCCAGCCTATCCAGGAATTCTGTGCTGTCCTCACATTGAGCTGATGTTGGTTTGTATTCTGTTATGACTTTTATTCCCTGCCACATACTTCTGGCGTCCCTCGTGTCGGTGAAATTATTTTGTACTTTTTTTGCTTCCCTGATCCCTCTGTTCAGATTTGCCCTTGCCACCCCAAAAGCATCTTTGTCCTTCATCTTGAATGCCACATTGCGTTCTCTCACAAGCTTGTATACTTTGCCTGTTAGCCGTGGTTTTTGGTTTGCTCTTATGATGCTTTTATTCACGGTCATGTCTTCTATACATTTAGATATATATGTCACCACTGTTTCTGTGTATTCATCCAAGTTGATCTGTTGGTCAACTGTAGCAGCCTTTTTAAACATGTTCAGTTTGTCTTCTCGAAGCAATCTTGGAGTGCTGTGATTGCATCATCTGGGCCATAGCTTGACTTGCTTCACAGTGGGCTTTTCTCTGATTAGTGCTATTTTATACACTGGCATTAACATAATAATGTGGTCTGAGTCACCTAAGTGCAGATCATACATAGCTTTATATGCCAACCTAATACTGGAATATACTTTGACCAATGTGTTATTTCCCCTTGTAGCAAGTCCCGTGTGTTGGTGGTAATGGAGTAATACTGACTTCACCTCCTCCTGATTGAAATTTCCTGCAATAATGTGTGCATAATCATGTTTTTTATTTTGTAGTTTACAAATTGAGTTATACAGTGTAGTCAGAGCTTCACTAGTGTTTGCACTTGGTGGTATATACACTACTATCATGATGATGCCATTGAACTCTCTCTGGGCATATAAAAGGGTCTGCATCTCACTGCTAGGGACTGTATGTCTGCTGAGCAGTGGCTCAGTACAGTGTCACAGTTTCTGCACCACTTGTTGTTTACACACAAGCAAATTCCCCCTTTTCTAGACTTCCCACAGAGTGCATGGTTTCTGTCTGCACGAAAGTGTGAGTCCTTTCAGTTGTACTGCACTGTCATTGATGTTATTATGCAACCAAGTCTCTGTAAACATAAATACACAAGTGTTTCTCACCATATTTTGAGATGCCATTTCCAGCCTTATGTAGTCAATTTTATTTTCCGGAGAGCATACACTTGCTAGAAGTAAGGATGGTAGTGACGCCTGAATGGATTTGCCTTCAGTCTAGCAGCGATTCCAACCCTTGTTCCTCTTTCCTGGTTCTCTCACATCTTTTCCTCTTGATCCTTTTTCAGAGTGTTGTAGAAGCTCTTAATAGCTGATGTGATAGTGTTCAATCTCGCCGTTTGTTCTTACACATGGGTTCGGAGCCGATCCTAGCTCTGCATCGAGAAGAAGCTCGAGACAATCTAATACCCACAATCCCTCTGCCTTTACCTCAGATCTAGTTTGCCGCTGCATGCATCGTTGGGAGCTAGCTCGAGAGTTTCTAAGCTAAGATATAACTTTTTTTGTTATATTTTATTAGGATACTAGTCTGTTTGGTATTTTTCAGTGTTAACTGTGTGATTGTGTTGTGGTTCCGTTAATTTATTGGTACCGTTAACTTTAATTATCGGTCAAATTGTTATCGGGCCTACACCCTTCATATCTTACCTAGTTGAGAAGAATTTTTACCGGATTTGACAATTTTATCGGTTTTGACTAACTTTATCGGACTTGACTGTTTTTACTGGATTTGTCTTTCTTCCTATAATGTCTGAGAAGGTAAAGTCTGGTTTCAAGCGTTGTCAGTGTGACCAGAAAATGTCGGTCACTGACAACCATAGTTCCTCGTCTACTGCCTTGGCCCTCTCCACTTACAAGAGGATTGCTCCATCTGTCACTCTTTTAGTGGGAGGGTCATGACAGATAGGTGCAGGAAACTAATGGACAGAGGTCTATTGAAACCGGCTTTCCAAGAGGCTCTGGATGCTTCTGACCAGGCATCAAAGTCCTCTAAAAGTCATCGGCCTTCTTCAAAGGTTAGATCACCGGTTCCACAGACTTCGGGCCGAGTGTTCAACTGGTATCGGTTCCTGAGCCTCGAGTCTTGGAACCGGTGATGGAGCTCCCTCCTTCGCCATATTGAGGTCGGCTCCGTCTTGGGACCCGTTCTTCCTCCAAACGATGTCGATGTGGATCGCGTGGTGCAGAAGTTATTGGAGCATTCCTCTCTAAACTTATTTCGGTTTCCACCCAGTTGGTGTCGAAACTTGAAGGCCTTCCTGTATCTCCATCCATTCCTCCTCCGAGACCGATTCAGTCTTTGGAGCCGGAAGAGGCTGATCTACTGATTGTGGAGCCCTCGGTCCAGAACCGTCTTTTCTCGGTCTGTTCCTCACCTGTCTCGGAGCCGACGGTCTGTTCTTGGTTCCAGGGCGACTCTCCCTCGGGCCTCGATGCCGTGCCTGTGTCGGGATTCTTCCCATTTCTTCGAACCGGGGACTCTTCGATGCGGGACCACCTGATGAGGAAGGTGTTGTCTACCCAGACAACCACATCAGTGGAAGCAGTTTCTCCTCCCCATAAAGGGCCTTTGTCTTCATCTGCACCCACGGCCACATCCAAGCGCACCAGTGTCTCAGCCACCCCTGGAGGGTGCCCCTCTTCTTCGAGGCTTCTTCGGATGCTCCCCACGAGGAAGTCCCTAGGAAGAGATTGTGTAAGAGGAGACACTTGGATTCTCCACAGGAATCCCTGACATCTGACACTGACTTAGATGAGTCAGAGGGGTCCCCTAAGTCACCTTCAGAAGATGTCTCTTTTTCGGACATATTGGAGATCCTGAAGCAGAGAGGTGACTGGCAGTCCCTTCCCCTTCTGAGGATGAGTCAGTTCTGCTGAAGGCATTTGGTGCTCGCCCTTCCTCCTCCTAACTAATGGAACTAATTGCTCGAGGCTCCTGACACAGTGGAACCTGTTCCAAGGAAACCTAACAAGTACATCACAGCACCTCAGGATAAGTCCTACCTTACAAAAGGAGTTTCAGTAGACGCTATGGTGGTGGCAGCAGCCACGAAAAGGAGATGTCGGATCCATCCTCCTAATAAAGACTCTAGGACGATGGATAGATTTTTAGTTCACCTGAACTATTTGACCCACTTTACGGATCTAGTCAAAGAGTTGGGAGATACCCTCCAGGGTGCTACAGATGCAGCTGTCTCAGAGAAAGTGACAGTAACATCGATTGTTAACTCGTCCATGAGGCTGATTTCCTAGGTTCGAGTAGGGCAGCAGCTTCAGCGATTGCTCTTGACAATCCTGGAAGCCTTCAAGTCTTCCGTGCCACTCTCTTTGGCCCCAAAGTAAAGGAGACCCTTACCGGTGTGAACAAGAGGGAAAGACTCTGTCTGCTGTCGAAGTCCGTTTTTCCACCCCAACGAGACCGTACCCCAAAGGCCAACACGGTGCAAAAATGTGGTTTAACCCCAAGGGTCTTTCTCAGGCACACAGGGTGATGCCCCTCTAGAGGCAGAGGAACATCAAGATGACAAGGAAACACACCCTGGTAAAGCTTTCCACCATTCCTGAGAGGAGGCCCGACCGTCCTGCTCTGGAGGCAGTCCCTCAGGCCTGGCAAAATATAACTACAGACAAGTGGGTAAAAGCGTGGTTACCAG
The DNA here is from genome assembly GCF_019279795.1 of Protopterus annectens. Classification (NCBI taxonomy): domain Eukaryota; kingdom Metazoa; phylum Chordata; order Ceratodontiformes; family Protopteridae; genus Protopterus; species Protopterus annectens. Next base: position 756,927,864 of record NC_056733.1, on the reverse strand, counting down.
AGGTTACAACATACCCTTCCTATCTCATCCCATCCAAAGAAAAGACTCCCAGATGTACCGCCCTGCATCTGAGAGCCAGCAGCTTTAGAAATTTCAAAGCTGCTAGAAAAAGAGTCATCCAGCCAGTCCCAGCGGACCAGCAAGGATTCGGGACTTACTCAAGGTTCTTTTAGTTCCAAAGAAAACAGGGGACTGGAGGCCCATTCTAGACCTAAGCTACCTCAATACTAAGAAAGAAAAGTTCCGAATGGTCACGCTTCAATCGATCCTTCCATTCTTACAGAAGGGTGGATGTGCTCAATAGATCTAGAGGATGCATACTACCACATCAAAATGGCCAGGGCATCCAGAGATCATTTGCGCGCTGGGAGCCAGTCACTTTCAATTTCGAGCCCTGCCCTTTGGTCTGACCTCAGCCCCCAGGGTCTTCACCAAATGCATGGCAGTGGTAGCGTCTCACTTGAGACGCCAGGGATTCCAGGTGTTTCCGTATCTGGACGACTGGCGCCACCACCAGGCGTCAACTACTGCAGGCCAGAGACTTTGTTCTCCAACTGTGTGTTCACCTAGGGATCTCCGTAAACTGAAAATCCTTACTTCAGCCATCACAAAACATCTTGTTCATAGGAGCAGAGTTAGACACACGTCAGTTGATTCTGAGGCTTCCCCCAGAAAGGATATTATCACTTCAGACTCATATTCGTCTTCTACTCTTGTCAAGGAAATCTCCTGCAAAACTAGTACTAAAGGTGTTGGGCCTCATGTCAGCCTCCCTGATTGCAATTCCCCTGGGAAGGCTGCACATGAGAGTCCTACAATGGCTGCTGCTTGCACAGTGGTCGTTTCAACAACTACCTCTAACACACGAGATTCTTATAATAAAGACATGCAAAGCAGATCTAAACTGGTGGCTTCAAACGTTCAACCTTTCCCACAGTTACAGTGACCACAGACGCTTCCCTGATAGGGTGGGGGGGCATCTTTCAGGGACAGACAGTCCAAGGCGAATGGACCAGTTTGGAGTACAATCTGCACATCAATGTTCTAGAGTTGAGGGCAGTGTTTCTAGCATTGCAACACTTTGCTCCCCTTCTTCCTCTAGGGACTATTGCAGTTCAGACGGACAATATGTCGGTAGTCTGGTACATAAACAAGCAAGGGAACCAAGTCCTATCAGCTATGCAGAGAGGCCATGAGAATTTGGCAGTGGGCGGAGTCCACGGGTCGCTTCATCCCGGGGTCATCCAACGTCATAGCCGACAGGCTCAGCAGATCTGTTTGCGTCTCCAATGGACGCCAAATGCAGGAGCTACTTTGCCCTATTACCCTCCAGAAGTCCCCAGGGACGCACTGGTTCACGATTGGCCCCGGGACTCCTGTCGCTTTCCCCATTTCCTCTGATATCAAAGTTTAGCCAGTAAGCCAAGGACCTACACAGGACGATAATCCGCATTGCCCCATTCTGGCCTCGTCAAATTTGGTTTCCCTTCCTGAAGATACACTGCATTCGGGGACCCTGGATTCTGGTCCCAGTGCCAGACCTATTGACTCACTCGTCAGGGTTCCCCATCCCGCGCTTCTGTCCTCCATCTAGCAGCTTGGCTGCTCCAATTTAGCCAGGTCTGATCTTTTGTCACCAGCAGTCCAGCATATTTTGGTGGCAAGCTTCCACTACTAAGACATATGCTAGCAAATGGAAGCGATTTGTATTCTGGGCAATACACACCATGTGGATCCTTTTATAGCTCCTTTGAATAAGATCTTAGAGTTCTTAACAGACTTATTCCATCAGGGTGCTTCTCCTGCTACACTAAGAGTTCAATTGGCTGCCATTTCAATTTCCATGTGGAAGAATGTGGAGCTCCTGTTATGGCTCACAGACTTTGTAAAGCCTTTTAAAAGGAGTTTTTCATATTAGACCACCGGTCAGATCTCCTACGTCACCTTGGAGTCTAAATTTGTTGCTATCTAAATTAATGTTGCCCCCTTTTGAACCTGCCTCTTCTTGCTCACTAAAATTTTTATCCTGGAAAACTCTCTTTCTGGCAGCCATTACTTCCGCTGTATCTGAACTTCAGGCTCTTTCCATCAAGCACCCGTATTTGATCTTTCACTCTGACAGAGTTTCTCTTGAACCAATTCATCCTTCCTCCCTAAAGTGTGTTCTATTAACAATATTAATCAGTCCATTGAATTACCCACTTTCTTCAAAAACCACTCCAACAAAATGGAGTATATGTTACACAAATTAGATGTTCACAGACAGCTAAGATTTTATTTGGATAGAACAAAGGATCACAGAAAAACAGATCAACTCTTTGTGGCTTTTGCTGATAGCAGGAAAGGACTTGCAGTTACCAAAAGAACTCTTTCTAAATGGTTAACGGATTGTATAATCTATGTCTACGATTCTTCAAATCAAACCCTGTTACACAAACCCAAAGGACATTCCACAAGGTCAGTGTCTACATCTTTGGCTCATGCAGCCCGCCTACCACTGGACGCTATTTGTGCAGCTGCTACTTGGTCTAAACCACATACATTCATTTCTCATTATAAGGTAGACAAGGTTTCTAGGGACAGGGCAACCTTTGGTTCCACTGTGCTCAAGAACGTCCTCCCGTGAGTTCCTCAGGAACAAGGAGCTAGGGAGAACAAGATTGAACACTATCACATATAGAAGTTATGTCCTTACCATAACGTTCCATGTGGAGTGTTCATCTCCACCCTTAGGAAGAACGTTCTTTGATGCCTGGCCAGGAGCATTCTGCTACTGTTACAATATTGTGTACATAGTTGACATATATATATTTTATATGTCTGTCTGGCTTATATATATATAGTTATGTGTAGATTCTTTCTGTACATATGTGATGTGAGCATGAGTGTGCTATTCTGTAGATTGGTTTGCTTGCAAACTAGATCTGAGGTAAAGGCAGAGGGGATTGTGGGTATTAGATTGTCTCTGTAAGAACAAAGGCGAGATGAACACTCCACATGGAACGTTATGGTAAGGACATAACTTCTATTTTTAGGCATTTGGAGCCATTCAGTGATAGAATTCCAAGATCGTTGAGTGTGGAAGTTGTTGTAGGCCTGTCAGACACCGCAGTCAGCAGGCCGACCATCCAGCTGCATAACAAGCTTAATTCCTTGATTTCCAGTACATTCTCTGTGCTGTAAGTGATTGTACCTTCCTTTAAAGCCTCAGAAACTTTTTTTCCCATTTTTTATGTGGAAAAGAAGACAAATGCTGCACATTTCTCATTCAAGCTGATGCAGCCACTGCCACACAAGGCGCCGCCATTTTTTTTATGTATACATAATGTGTTTTTTATGTTTCATTTTTGTGTACATAATGTAATGTAGTATGCATATTTCTCTAAACCAATTTTGCAAGTACAACTTAGCTATAGGTACATTAACAACAGAAGTGTGCCAATACCTGAGCAAATGTATGTGGTAATGTATGTATTAAAGGAAGCACAACAAACTAGAAATGCAGACACTTTTTCTGGACTAGCTTTTGTTAAGGCAAAGTTAATGTTCTCTCTTTCTCTGTTTCCATGGCAGCTAGAGAAGGACCTTTTCCCTCAATTTCATATGAACCTATTTCAGGCCACATTCTGGTAACTGGGGTTTCAGTTAGTCACTTGTGTTCTTTGTATCTTCCACATTGGCATGGGCAATTATCCTTCCATTGGCACTGATTGCCTTGGTTCTGATGCTATTTGAGCTTGACCCTGTTTATATCCGATGCATCTAGGCAGGAGGTCATTGATGTCAGTCACTGCAGCCCTGAGGCAGCATCAGTCCCTGTGGTGATGGTGTTAGTGTCTGTGGCATTAGCATTTGAGCCTTTAGTGCCGACATCATCCTTAGTTGATGTTGCTGCTGAGCTCAGCCCCATGACTTTAATGTCAACCTCTGGGAGCTCTGCACCAGTTATTGTGCCGATTGCGTCAGTGCTGATTGCAGTGGCTTTGGCTCCTAGGTCACTAGAGACAGTTCTAAGGCAACATCCTAAGTTGGTAGATTCCCAGAAGATATCTTCCACTTTGGCTTCACTTTACAACACCTGTTTATTTGGATCCTTAGCTTTCTCATCCATGTCTCAACAAGAACAGTCACTGAAAGGATTCTCCAGGGCCCAGTTTTTCAGGCAAGGATCCTCTTAAAAACACAGATGAGTCCACCCAAACTCTTCAAAGAAAGATGCTGGTAAAAAGAGGCACCTCAGCTCTCCACCAGAGTCTTGACATGTGTCTTTAAGGGTGGGGCTCTCCAAAGTCCTCCTGGAAGACCCCATGTGTGGAAATCCTGTAGTTGATGAGATGGTGATAATCTTGGGCAATAAAATCCCTCCCCTGAGGAAGAGAACCTGCAGAGAACATTTTGGTCCATTCCAAGTACACCTGGAATGATCCCTCCCTAGATTGCATTGTTGATTCCACCCCAACCCTTCAAAGAAATAGGCTGGTAAAAAGAGGCACCTCAGCTCACCACCAGAGTCTTGACATGTGTCTTGAAGGGTGGGGCTCTCCAAAGTCGTCCTGCAAGACCCCATGTGTGGAAATCCTGTAATTGATGAGATGGTGATAAATCCTGGACAGTAACATCCCTCATCTGAGGAAGAGAACCTGCAGGGAACTTTTTGGTCCATTCCAAGTACACCTTGAATGATCCTTCCCTAGATTGCATAATTGATCTAGTTGTGGAAGGAGCCTGGTGAGAATCTGTTGTGGCACCACCTTTTCTAAGGAAACCTGACAAGATCCTCTGACTTCCAGGACTTCCAATATGGCTGCACACTGATCAACAGCTTAAGAAATACATCAACTCATACAACAAAAATAGAAGAAGCTTTAGCTATGTATATGAACTGATAAAACTGCATAAATCAGAGAATGAAATAAAAAAAAGGCTGGCTGAGTGTGAGACTTTTTTTTAAGAAGGGCTGTTTCCAAAAATAGTAGTGTTAGAAGACCGAGCATGCAGAGAAAACCGGAGATTTTCTGCTGTACCAGACAAACTAGAAGGAGCAGACTATTAATTGTATGAAAGTACAGAAAAGCTCCTGGACTGGTATTCCACAGCAGGATTTGCTACTTGAAACGGCACATTGAGTATAATGTCCAAACCTGCCAATGAGAAGCATCCAAGATCTATATTAGTAAAGATGCAATCATGCCATCAGAAAGAGTTGATCCTGTCAAAACTGTGGGAGAAATGAAAAGTATTAAAAATTGTTGATGGTATGTTTGTTGAAATTGATTGTTCACTGCACACTAGGCAGAAAAGACACAAATTTATCCCAGCAATCAGAATGTTGAGAGTCAGGTGTGAGCTTCAAGCTGCTGTGTTCAGCTATCTTCAGAATGTTTTTTTTTCCTGGTGGATCAAAGACATTTTTGGATGCAGAACAGGCTAAGGGGGGAATAAAGTTTATCTAACACAAAGTGAGCTAGCAAACAGAAGAGGATTCTACTTCTCATTCATCTGACAATGAACATCTTAGAGAGACTTTGTCAGTGAAACCTAGTGTTCCAAAGGAAATGCTTGAGAGAGCGAGAAAAGGGTCTATATTATATGTTCAAAGTTTGAAAACTTTGAACGCTAAATAAGCAAATTTAAATGTTCGAAGTTTCAAGCATCGTACATATAATAAAAAAAATGGAAATTACCTGACTAGTGTGCGCAGGGGGGCAAGCCCCCCTGCACCCCCCGCTCTTTAAATATACCAACTCTGAGACCCCACTATAGTGCGGTAAAGGGAATCTTTCCCTTACTGCACTGTAGTGCGGTCTCGGAGTTGGTATATTTAAAGAGCGGGGGAGTGGGGGGTGCAGGGGGGCTTGCCCCCCCCCATGCCTACAGCTGTTAGTTTTGGGTTGGGTTGTTTTTTCTTTTTTTTGTTACATATGTTTAAAGTTTTATAACTTCGAACATTTAAATTCAATATTTTAATGTTCAAAGTTATAAAACTTCAAACATATGATATAGACCCGAGAAAAATTACAGGCATTGACTAGAAGAATCAAGAGTATATTGGACTTGAGAATGGAAACCGTGTACACACTATAAAACCAAAAGTAAAAAGATTGTCCAACAACCACAAGCTCAATAAAAACTCAAAACTTTAATGCAAGTGTAAGCACTTTCATTCCGAACTGTCGGAACTTCATCAGACAAGTAATGCACACCCGCATCACCCTTTAAATAGTAATTAAACAAAACATTTGACTAATACAAAAATCATATGACACTCAAGAATCCAAGCAATCAGAATTAAAAATAAAGCACAATAATTAATATTCAAACATAATACCACAGTTAACCTATGGAGATAAGAAGAAACAACTGTATAAAAGATCAGCCTGCCAAACATTGTGTCCATATAACACAAAAGATGAAAAAGCATCAACAAAATGTTATGTATAATCGGTGGGAACAGTAGCTTTTTAGCATAATCCTGGCAGAAGCATAGCTGGTTCAATTAGTGCCTTGGGCTGGTGCTATGAATCAGCGCTCCAGCCTCATATTTCTGCAAGTGAATAGCAAAAAGAAAAAACACTTCACTGTAATAAGCCGTAAGTGATGATCTTATTACAGTTAGACCTACACTCCCCCAGCCAAAAAAAAAAAAAACAGCCATTCCTTCTACTGGCACACCAACCAGGTGGTCAGATGTATAACGTACACACCCCTCCCTCCAGTCTCAGCCATTCAGGTCCCATTTCTGTGCCCTGGCCCAACTCTCTTTTAACATATTTTATTAAAAAAAAAAATTCTTCTTTTAAACTGTAGTAAACTGTTTGCTACAAATGTGTTCTTGTTTTAGTTAAAAAAAAAAAAAAAAAAAAAATTTGTAGTAAACTGCTTGCTAGAAATGTAGCAAACAGTTGCTGCAGTTTATAGCCTGCCTACATGGAGCACTACAGTGTTCAAGTTTTAGTTAAAAAAAAAGTTGCTAGAGGGGCTCCAGTAGAATTAAAAGGGGAAATAAAACAGTGATGGTTGATTTTTGGTAGTAATAGACTATTGGCAAGGCAAGAGGATTACACTGGCATGTTTATAATCTGCCAAAACTTCTATTAGGGAGCTTAAAATTTTTTTAGGAGAAATGAACTTTCAGCAGGGTAAATTAATTATAGTTGGGGACTAGAGTTTGATTTGCCATCATGAGGATGTATTGGGGGACCAGAAGGGAAAATATAACAAAAGAGGGTAGATTTCTGAAGAAATATATGAAAACATTTGATATGGAAGATGTGAATTCAGTAGTAGTAACGCTTACAGAATTTGCATATTATTCCCCGAGGAACAATAACTGGGCTAGACTAGATAGGAACATGCATGTGCATTTAATTAAAACTTCAACACATATCCAATAACTATTTCATATCCTGCACCAATAAAAACTAAGATACAAATGCAAGGTAATGAAGTGAAAATGAGACATTGGCACTACCCCCCCCACACACACACACACCTGTTAAAAAAGAGGAATTTAAGGAATGGATAGTGGAAATTATTTGAAAAATATTTGGGAAGATAGAAATATCTTCAGAAATTAGCTAGTGAGTGGGATAACATGAAAATAGAGTTTAAAAATAGGACAGAAATAAGAGAAAGATATGGTTAAGAAGTAATATGAATTACTTAGAGGGGCTGACAAAGGTTAAAGTATTTTCAGAATATAAACAGAATCTCACAGAACAAGAAAAGGTGCAAATGCAGAGTGCTAAATGGAAAATAAAGGAGTATCTGGATAATATCCATGAGTTTAGAATGATTGCTGTTAAGATGATGATTTTTTTTTCTAATAACAACATCAGAGCACAAAAACTTTCAGCATGACAACTTAGGCAACAGAAAGTTAAAAGATTTGTTGCCAAACCTAGGGAGCCTATAGCAAGAAAAATAACCAGAGATCATGTAGCGGTATAAGATATATTCTAGAAATTTTATGAACATTTGTATAAAGTAGAGAAGTGTGGAAATTAATAAAGAGAACAAATGGAAATATTTATGGAAGACTTAATTGTGCCAAGGTTATAGATAGATGAGAGTCAGCAACTGACAGTTAAGATAGGAGGAGATGAGATTATAGTCATATAGTCAGTATTCAGGAAACTTTCCAGAAACATAAAGTATTCTTGTAGAAGTTAGGAAGGAAGAAAATGATAAAGATCTGGAAGATTTTGTGTAACAGTAATCTGTGGTGGCTGTATTGCCACACACTGTATAGACCCATCATGTTGAGCTTTATAAAGATGCATTTCAATTTTAAACTATGATTATAAAGTTTTTATGTCTATACTACCATTCTTTTATTTAGAAGTCTTGCCAAAATTGGGTCAGTTGATTTTGTAAAGAACAGGCAAACATTTGACATAATAGAACAATGATGATCCAGAGGGATGTTGAATGTAAGAAAATATCACTGTTGCTGGTCGGTCTTGATGCAGAGAAAGCATTCAGTAGAGTAAGCTGGGATTTATTTTTCTGAGTAGGACAATAGAAACATTTGCATTCCCTGATACAACAGTAATGTTGATTAGGAGGATGTATGAAGGATGGGAGGCAAGAATTAAAGTGGGGAGGGTTCATCTATGATAAATTGTGTTTGAACAGAGGAACCCAGGCAGAGGTGTCCTATTTATTGCCATTGTGAAAGAAATTAAGGGACTCAGATATTCAAGGATAAAATTGGTATGTTAATCAAGAAAAGTTGGCTTTATTTGCAGATGATATTATTTTGTACCTGATGAATCCAGAAAAGCACGTCACAAGGCCGTGGAACATTTTGAGATAGTTTTTGAGTCTTTTCTGAATGTAAAATTAATGAAGATAAAACAAACGCTATAGCTGTGAATAATGTGCTCACACACATTGGTTCAAAAATACCCATATTTATCAGGACATGGTAACATGAAGTATTTAGGAGTATAGATTAAAAAGCTTTCTGTTACAGCAGTTAAGAATACAGGGAAGAGACTAAAAAATTCATGCAAAAACTGAGGAACTAGAAGCTCTTGATCTGATGATGTCGATTTTCATTATGTCCTCAACTTATGGGGAGTCGGCTGTTGCAAAAGCTTGTGGCAACCAGAAAACCTTCAAGCTAATCCCATACCCCCAGTGCACTAACCCCAAGTGCCTCGGATCTCGTTTGCTGCTTCCAGCGAAAGATGTGGTGTTACTGTGCTCTCGAGCGACTCTTCAGATAAGTTAAAATGTTTTCCTTTTAAAAGCCTTTTTCTAATTTTAATTACCTTTTCAACTTTATCATACAAATTTCTCTGTTTTTTCCCTCTTGGGACTTGTGCACTTTTGTGCTATAGTTGTACTCCCCCCCCCCTTTTTTTTCTCTACACACTGGTGTATTTTGTGCCTAATACCATTATTGGTAGTAGTTTCCTATCCCTTCCCCTTTATTCTGTCAAAAATATATATATATAAAATTATATATATAAAATATTTTTGTTTTAGTTCCTTCTCTACAAGCTTGTTAAACTTGTGTCAACATGTTCGACAGTATTAAAAAAAATGCACCAAATGCAGTCACAAGATATTGCTTTTGGATACACATATCTTATGTGTTTGTTGCTTAGGTCCTCACTACCTCCAGGGGGACTGTTCATTTGCCATTCCTTCAACCCAGTAGCTCTGGTGGAGTGAAAGAATAAACTTATTCTAATGGAGGTTACCCCCTTCCTCATTTTTTGAGGCGTTATCTGGAGCTTCCCCTGAGAAAACAAAAAAGATTTTATCTCCTTCTCTCAGTACTTCAGCTTCAAAAAAACTTTGTAGAAGTCTAAGAAAAGACCTCTTTTGGGTCTGACTGATTCATTGGAATACTATAAAGAAAATTCCTAAATTGTCTGATTTGACTTCATACTCTTATCCAGATCAGTACAAAAAAGGACAATTGTATCCAAAGCTTAAGAGGCCTAGGCACCTGTCAGAACACACTGCTTCGCATCTGATGCCAAAACTGTCTTAACCGATTTTTGAGTCTAAGCCCCTTCCAAGGAATAGATAGTCTCTTTCAGTGAACTCTCTTCCTTCCAGGGTCCCTTCCCCTTTTTTGGTGAGACCTAGGTCTCCTTCCGTAGTGTCCACTTGCTCTTCCAGAAGCCTTACGGAAGATGTGGAGAGGGTAGTGAGAGAGATTTTCTGGGTGCAGAGTGTGTCAAGCAGTCCTGTTGGCTCCTACCGCTGTGGATCAGGAGATCTGACCTTCCACTACACCCCCTTTGCAGGTTCCTCCTACAAATCTCTACTCAGTCTTGGCGTTAACTGATCTGAGTCATCCAGATCCATCTGCATCAGATCTGAGAATTTCTTTATCCTCAGATCCAAAGCTTGCTCTAAGCTGTTTGGTTACATCAGATCCAGAGAGCAGTCAGAGCTGGGGCTAATCTGTTGGGTGCGGGGTGTCCAAGTCAACTGTGAAGCTTTTGAAGTAGTCTCTAAGCCTCAGGGTCTCAGCACTGGTTAGTTCTGCTTAGACTTTGGACTTGGGGGAGTTCTCCTTGGAGCAGGGGGGGTGTATAGTCCAGAGGCTTGCCCTTGTGCATCTGGGGTCCTATTCCTCTCTGGGGGGGGGGGGGGGTTCTGCCTTTGAGGTCATGGAGAGAGACGTGCCTGCTTCCACGAAAAAGGCAATTCCCTTCCCCTCGGATCCTCAGTCTACAGGCTTGCCATCTCTTCACTTGAAGTCTCATCTATCCTCACCACAGGGATAGTTGGTACCAAAACCCCAGGCTTCCCAGCAGGGTATTCCAACCTTTTCTGACACCTGCCCAGAGCATCTCACTGAAGAGGTCCCTAAGAAGAGAACTTGCAAGAGGGAGTACTTAGACTCACCAGAGGAGTCAGTCACAGAAGATTAAGACTTTGATGAAGGTGAAAGGTCCCCATGGTCATATTCTGAAGATGTCCATTTCAGAGACATCCTTGAAATCCTGAAGCAGAGAGGTGGCTTGAAAGTCTAGCAACCCTTCATCTGAGGAGTCTGTATTCCTGGAGGTGTCTGGTACTAGCCCGTCTACCTCCTGGGTGACTCTGCCCTCCAATGAACTCTTAGAGTTGATTTCTTTGCAGGCATGGAAGGCCCTAGACACCATTGAACCAATCCCCAGGAAGCCAGACAAAATCATGACAGCACCAGAAGCTAAATATTTTTTGACAAAAGGGGTGGCTGTTGATGGTGTGGTTGTGGTGGCAGCCACAAAAAAGGAACCCACTGAAGAGAGTCCCACTGTCCATCCACCAAAGAAGGAGTCTCGGGACAATGGACAGGTTTGGGAAGCCTATCAATCCTTCAGCGACCTTTGTCTTAAGGTCTTTGAACTATTTGGCACATTTCACCAGTTTACAGAGACCTAGTTAAGAAACTCTGACACCCTTTCGGGATCCGTTTCTGATGAGGTACAGGTGTCTGACTTCTCAGTTGGCCAACCTCCAATCCATTTCTTCAATCAGGCTAATTTTCCACTTGGCCAAAGAAACCTCAAGAGCAACAGGTTCTGGCATTTCCATAAGGAGGCACGCCTGGATGCGCTTATGTGATTTTGCTGAGCCCTTCAAGTCTTTGTCAGTGCTCCTTTTGATGGTGCGTCTTTGGAACCAAAGTTAGACGCACTATCCAGGTGTGAAAATGATGGGGAAAGACCCTGTCTACTATAGGTGTACGTTTTTCCACTTCTCAGAGATCCTTCTCCAGGAATCAATGAGGTACTGGGAAAATGCAGTTCAAGAATTCCCAGGGTCCTTTCCAGGACACACATAGAGGAAGTTCCACCAGGGGTAGAGGGGAGAACTCCAATGGTAGACACCGCCCTCGCTGCAGAGGTGGCCCAGAGATTCATTTTTTGATAGACTCTTTCAGTGCTCCTGAAAGGAGGCTGATTGTTCTCCTCTGGAGGCAATTGGGGGCTGTTTATCCCTACACCAGACAGCCTGGCTAAAGATAACAGATACTTGAGTGCAGAGGATTATTTCCAGAGATTATATAATGCCATTTTACCTCCAGTCTCAAGAAAAATCTCTGATGTTCCACTCAGACAGAGGGAACAAGCAGCACTTCAAATACAAAAGCTGCTAGAAAAAAGTCATCCAAGAGGTCCAGCCAGACCAGTTAGAATCAGGAACTTACTCAAGATTATTTTTAGTGCCAGAATAAACAGGGGACTGGAGACCAGTATTGGATCTCAGCAACTTAAACAAATCAGTTCGATGCACCAAGTTTCAGATGGTCATGGTTCAGTCCATTCTCCTATTTCTGGGAAAGGACAATTGGATGTGCTTGTTAGACCTTCAGGATGCATGCTATCACATAAAGGTGAACAGGTGATCCAGAAGGTACTTATGCTTTCATCTGGGAGTCAGTCATTACCAATTCAGAGTTTTGTCCCATGGTCTCACCACAACCCTCAGGGTGTTCACCAAATGTATAGCAATAGTAGCAGCTCACTTGGGACTGCAATGATTCCGGGTGTTTCCATGTTTAGACAACTGGGTCATTACCTCCCTGACCAGGCATCAAGTTATAGAGGCAAGAGATTAGGCTCTTCAGATATGCCTAATCTGGGGAAACCATAAACTATATAAAAGGCTCATTTAGAACCTGCTTAAACTTTGGAATTTATAGGCGGCACTGTTCAACACAAAGTCAATGATAGCTTCACTGCCTCCTCTAAGAGTTCAGACCTTAATAACACAGGTCAGGAAAATAATCTGCAGTACCAAGGTTTCTGCCCACTTGGTTCTTCAGGCTCTAGGGTCAATGTCAGCGGCAATAACTATTGTGCCTTTAGCCAGATTTTACATGAGGATTCTACAGTAGATGCTAGCCATGCAGTAGTCAACACTTTATCAACATATGTCAACCCTGATACATATTACTCAGATTTCCAAGAGAGATCTCGGGTGCTGGATTCAATCAGAAGCAGGTTCTACAAGGCTGTCCATTCATTCCTCCTCAGCCCAAGGCCATAGTGACAACGGACACTTCCCAGTTAGGGTGGGGGAGGCATTACCTGGGGAAAACAGTCCAAGGTACTTGGTCCCCGGAAGAGGCCAATTTGCATATCAGTGTCCTAGAGGTGAGAGCAGTGCTTTTAGCAGTGCAGGCTTTTTAAGAAGCTCTCCCCTCAGGGACAGTTGTATTTCAAATGGATAGCATGTCAGTAGTTTGGTATGTCAACAAAAGTTGTACTGAGTAATATAAAAGGTATAAAAGAGCTGTAAGAGGGATCTCTAGAAAAGGGAAGGTGCAAATGCCATCGAAATAATGGAAATTATGAGAACAGTACATGCAGAATAATCAGGATGGGTAGGAGTGAGGTTTAAGGGAAGGCAGAACTTCAAAAATGTATGTGATGTTGACCTGTTGATAGTTACAAAGAAAAGATGTGTGATCTATAACGTGTAATTATATAAAAAATAATAATATGGTGCGTTTTCTTACCTGTTGATGTATGTTTGCTTATGTCTTAAGCGATAATTTAATAAAGGTGTTCTAAAAAATCCTCTGATTTCCCAAGGACATATCTCATTTCAGCAAAGATTGTTATAAATTCTGTCATGGTGACGACAGCCACAAAAAGTGAGCCCTCCCCAAGGAGAGTCCAGTGATCTGCCCATCAGTTAAGAAATTTTGGGTGATCAGTCATATGGAGACAGGGTGCACTAGATCTGCTTTCATTGTGATCTGACAGAAAAAGCCTTCAAGTTGCTGAATTTAGATGGCAACTATGTAAACTGGTACCTCTCTTTTTCATGAGGCTGATATGTAATACAGCAGATGGAACAGCAGGAGCAACTGGGTCAGGCAGTACTATGAAGTGGCAAGCCTGTCTCAAATGGTATAGTTTCATGGAGAACTTCAGGGTATCCTTCACTTCACCAGTGCTTCCTTTGATGGGTTTTCACTGTTTGGATCAAATGTGAAAGAGAGATTGTTCCAGAGTGAACAAAAGGAGAAAATGATCTGTACTGTGGAGTTAAGTTCTTGGCTCCACATCATTTCTTTGTCCGGAACCAGAAAGGAGAGAAGAACCTATGGTAACAATAACTTCCACAAACTATATGATTAATGCTATGACAAGAATCTCATGAATGTAGAGGTTTCTGTTATGGGCATGGACGTACAGGCTTTGGTGGATCACTAAATCAAGGATTTCATGGCCCTTCACACAGGAAACTGCAACAGCACCCCCCAAAGGCTTGCCTGACTGTCCATCTCTGGAGGTAGTCAGTAGTCTATTATCCCTGCACTTGTCAGTGTAGCTAGCCTTCATGCAGGACAAGTGGATGAGGTATATCATTTGCAGAAGCTATGCAATTTCCTTTTTGACAACTCCTTGACTGTTCACCCCTGACAAAAGGTAGTGACCAAAAGACATGTAGATACCATCCTACAGAACAGAACTGTATAAGAAGGCCCAACAAACCAGAGTGAGTCTGAAGTATATTTTAGATTCTTTTTAGACCACAAAGACAGATGGCCTCAAGCTGCTATTCCACCACAGAATAAGTATATTTATGAGGAAATGAATTTCCATATGATAATGATATAGTCAGTTCTTTCATGTCTTCTGGAAGGAGACTTGGATGTGTTGTTTGCATTTCCAGTTTGCTGTTTGCACATTAAAATTGAAAAGGTCTCCAGGAAACTCCTGTGCTTTCCAGATGGGAGACGGTCATGATTAGTTCGGAGCCCTGCCCTTTATTCTTGCCATGTCCTCCTGGCATACCTCTCAATCGTACCGAATTCCTCGGTAAATACTGGTTTTGAGGGCAACATATTGGGGTGACACGAATTCCTAAGTGGCACCTTTAATTTCCTTTTTTTTTTTTTTTGAAGTTTTACAAATCTGTTACTGAAGTCATCACTTACAGGGCATTTGCGATGACCAGCCTGCCCAAGCTGTTTAACTTGCTTAATTTAACTTCAGACAGTGCATCTGCCAGGCATCACTTTGGACTGTTTTAATTGTCTTAGAAGTGGCAGTCTGATTCTATTAAGCAAAGCATTTTGTGTGTGTGATTATGTTAATTACTTGCTCTCTGCATTAATTGTCTTAGAAACAGCCAGGCATCACTTTGGACTGTTTGTTTACTCGCTCCCTGGATTAATTCTTAGAAATGGCAGTCAGCAGTCTGATTCTGTTAAAGCATTTTGTGTGTGTAATTATACTCTCTTGCTGGCAGCTGTTAAGCAATGAATGAAATGCCAATTGATTCCAATCACTTTCGCTACAATATGCTAACTTGGACGGCATAAAAAGAAGCTGGAAATGTGTGCACCCATTCAAAACATAAAGCCCATAAATCCAAGGTCGAATTTTGTGGTATGCAGTGCTGATGTGCATAGAAGCAGCCTTCCGTGCAAAAGAAAGTACTCTAGCTGTTAACTATTCCTACCCCCTTGCTAGATTGTAGACTCAGGAGCTGCCAGATGCATGATAGGCAAGCGTTGACCACAGCCTTCCACCTCCAAAATGTGGGGCTCTGCCTCTCATGATGTGGAATAAAAGGACAAAAAGGTGGAACACTTGCTGACACAGCTAACTAATCCAACTAGGAAGCTCACAGCCAGGGTGTCTTCCACTTACAAAAAGTTTATTTAAGGAATCAGTATAATATATTATTGTTTAACATATTTATCATTTAAAACAAATTCTTAACTCTGAATGCGTGACTGACCCTTTCAATGTGGAACAGAGACTTTTCGCTACTCAAATGGGGAGCGTTGTTCATAGTGAAACAGATATAAATAAAATGAGGTTCAACTAAACATCATAAAACATTGCTGTATTATATGAATGTTGAAGCTGGCTGGGTGCTAAGGTGTTGGCAAGTGTATGATCTTGCTCTGTAAACATAAAATTAGAAATGATCTGTGTACTGTGGATTTGCTGGTGTATATGTCTATCTGTTCTCGATATATTTATTACATTACAAATCATCTTTCAATTATAATTTTCTTCACTTTCCACAACAGATCTGACAGACTATATCAATTTATCAACATTAAGGTACCACCATTTACAAAGTCTTAAAGTTACAAGTAAAACAGAGCTATTTAAAAAAACAACAGCTTTAATTCCCAGCACCGCCATTGGTGTACAACCCTTAAACACCCAAAGTCCCTTGATGTTTAGGTTGATGCCTTAAGCCGCACGAATGCAGATACAGATCCTCCACTTTTGCTATTAAATATACATATTATTTCAAATCATGTTTAATTTACCCCCTCCCCAAGAAAGCTGGGAACAAAGTTGCTCCCCCTAGACTTAAAAGTTAGAACGGAAACCGGAAAACCTGCTGTCTCGCACTTGTGATATCTCACTTACTCATATACAGCACAAACTAAAACCAGCAACCGTTACTCTCAAAAAGAAAAGCCGCACTTGCAGGTTTTGGCCTGTTGGGTGTGCGGACAGGGACTTTATTGTAATGATGAATGATTTACCTGTCAAAACTCAGCTAATGCAAAATAATTCGCCCAAGAAAAGTGAAATACCTGTCTGTCTTCTCGAGGTACCTATTCTAATTAAATTGATTGCAGGACAGAAGCATACCAAGTAAGGACATACTTTTTGACAAAAGCTAGATAGTGCCAAAATTAAAAGTGGTTGATCAGTATGTAAACTCGAAGACTGAAACCAGCAAAATTCCAATAGATTATCATGTCAAATTAAAGTTACATGCACAGATTTATCATTGGAACAGTAGCGTTCCAACAGTAAACATGTGTTTTGAGCTTCCCGATATGAATCACTTGATGTTTGACCTGATGAGGACTCAGCTTGCTGCATTTAACTGGTCATGCTATACAGGTAGAAAAAAATAATATATGTAGGGGGACTCCTCAAGTGGGAGCAAGCACCAATATCCCCAAATTTATGCATACAAACTCTACAGTAACACAAACATGTAGAAGGGAGAAATATCCCCAAAACAAAGAATCACTGCAACCACCACACACTTAGAAATCAACCAACACTGATTTCCCATAAAGAAAAAAAAAACGGGATTGATGAATTCAACATCAAGGAACTGAACTTAAAGATTGGAGTCCTTTTGGGATTAGGACTCAGGAAGCCTAGAGAAACAAGAGTTTCAAACTTCTGCTACTCTTCCAAATAGTGTGGATGGCTGTTGACTGCACCTACACTTAGTAAACAAAGCTGGGGGGGGGCATATAGTACTGCTCTCTCTCTGGTCCTAATCTGGAAAAACTAAGCAGTATGATTGTGTGCTTCCTAAATTCATTAAGTAAAGAAAAGGAAACAAATACAGGGACAGGCTGCATACATGACTCTGTCAGTACTTAAAATGAGATTGCAGTTTCTAATTCTAACTTCACTGTAATCCCTTTAAATCTGACCATTTCAACAGTTAAGTTGCTTTTTCTTGCAATACATGTGTGATTGGAAACTGTATTTTCAGATTATGTGCTTAAAAATGGTATTTTAGGATACACTGTGATTAATATCATCTCGGTTAACTAACTTGACTAATCACTGCTAAAAATTCTATACCTATGAATGTAAAAGTGTGCATCTTTAATATACTGTGACATATTCTCATGAAATGTATACCAGGATATCTGTCTATAAAACTTACTTAGCTTGAGCTCATTGATTTGAAGGTAACAGGGCAGTTTTGTTAAGAATTTTAATTAGAAAAATGCTTCTTTTTTATGTAGCAGCATTTAAATTGATTAGAAATATTACTTTTGTACAGCAAAAGATGTCGATGGAGACTGCTGCTTCTAACAGTCTTATGCAGTTAAATTTATACAACTTTGCAGATATTAGCCAAATGAGTATGTATATCATCAATGTAGTAGGGCCATATTTTGGTTTTCTGTTCTTCAGTTTTCATTTGAAAGCTGGTATCCCACAATTCCATAGGAGTTGGTGGGGTTACATAATTATGTATGCAAATTTTATGTTAATCAACACAGATTTGTACCTGTTTTTCATGGGCCTTTGTCCAGATTTTTGATGTTTCCAGGTTGAGAGGTATAACTCCTAGGTGTTCACCAAATGCATGACAACAGCCAAATCTCACCTGAGGGTTCTGGCAATTAAAATATTTCCGTGTCTCAGAGACCGTCTCCTCATCTCTGTCTCAAGAGGGTCTTTAACAAGAATAAGAGATTACTTCAGCTGTGTCTACCCGTGGGAATCACAGTGAGCACTGTGAAGTCTGTAAGCACTAGTATTCGTAGGCTAGAATCTGGACACAGTAGAAAATTACCAGACTCTCCTTGGAAATTGTATACTTGCTTCACTCTGCTGTGACCCTTTTTATGCACCGTCCATCACTGTCAACAGCCCTAGTACTCAAAATACAGGGTTTTGTCTACAGCAAAAATTCATTTGATTCCTTTTGCCCAGAATACACATGAGAGCTGTTTGTGAACCATCCACATATAGTGGTCACAGCTGGAAGGCCACAAGGATCAAGTAATTTGGTTGTCCAAGGCCTGTTGCAGACATCTCTAGTAGGGTTTACTTCAACCCAACTTGGACAATGGGCATCCCTGTACTCACTCCCTCCCCAAGGTCATAGTCCATGAACGTGTCTGCCCTGGGTTGAGGGGCATTGTTTATGGTAAACAGTTCAAAAGGCTTTGACTCAACAAGAGATCGTGCTGCACATTGGCATCCTGGAAATGAGAGCAGTCCTACTTCACACTGTATGATTTTCAAGATTATGTACCACAAGGTGCAGTTACCATACACTCTTGCAATATGCTAGTAGTATGATATTAGTAACAAGCAAGGGGGAATCCATTTTTCTCTTCCCTTTATCAGGAAGCCATGAGGTTTTGGGAATGGACAGTTGACGTACAGTGCTTTTTTACAGCAATGCACATCCTCAGTCAAGTCACCTTTTTAGCAGACAAGCTCAGCAGATGTCTTCTGATATCATATAAGTGGTCTGTAAACTTGTCAACAGCTCTGATTATTTTAAATTGCCTTGAGGAGCCTTGTTGACAGTTTTTGCCTCCCCTACCTAAGTGCATCATCTTTTTTTCACCCAAGTCTGACTGGGCCAAAAACTGCCCATTTTCAGCATTAGCCGGGGGAAAAAAGCTCGACAATCACAATCTACCAAAAATCAATTACAGATATTTTAAATCACAAAGTATCATGTAACACTAGAAAGCACAGGAGTGAAAAACAGTTTTAATGAGAAAAACAGAACATGTTTTTCATTTCATTCTACTATGAAACATAATAATATGAGTTGGAGAAATATATGAGAAAAAACTCAATATCCTAGCCAAAATCTGGAATGCACCATCTGCCAACATAACATCCTTCACAGCCTTAACTCAGTTTAAAAAAAATGCTAAAACTCACTCATCCAACAAGTGTCTTTGCCCTTGCACTGCTCCCGATTAAACTGTCTCTCTCATTTAATTCAGTTACTTCTTCTAAGCTATACTTCTTAAAGCTCTGAAAAATAGAGGTGATATGCTCAGAAAAACCTCTGTACATGCATCTCGAACTAATTCTCTGTAGTAACTATTTAATGTTTGTATGGAATCTGTCAACTATGTATGGTCGCACATATGTAACTCACTGCAATTTATGTTTTCAAAGTTTATTATCTTGTATGTGTTATGTACGAAGTTTGCTCAGCTTATATGTACTGTGTGGAGCTTTTCTCCATGGGCTTCCACTGAAAAAAGGACGTGTCCAGTCTGACCTTCCTGGCAAACAAATGTAACATAAGTAAATAAAATAAATAAAATATTTGTTGCATAGATTCATATGTGATAAACGAGACTTGAGACAATTCAAAGACAGTAAGGAAAAATTGAGTGATGTCTTAGTATTAGAAAGGGTGTTCATATTAGGGCTGTAGAAGGAAGGAAGGATTGAGAGAAAAGGAGATTTTAAGGAGAGTGCAGGATAGGGTATCTTAGGTAACTAGTGAGGAAAGACATAGATGTAGCGGTATTCCAGAGACTACCCCGTCTATGGACCAGGGCTCCCCATACATTTGAAGCAGAGTTCTTCACTAACCCAATTCAAGTGCAACTTGAACAATTGGATGGGAAACCAGAAATTCAACCCTGGTTTGGCACCTGTCTCTCCAACAGACACAGGTAATCTGTAAATGGTTAATCTCCTAGGCCCATGCTTACACTTATAAAGGATATCGGAACTTGTCAGAAGTTTGGGGTGCATGGCTAGATTTAAAAAGGCCATTGTGGTCGTTAGCCTAGTAAACACCTATGAACCTATGAAAAGACTGCAGAGAGAAAGTGGATATGGTAAGATTAAAAACAAAAGAAAGGAGTGGAGTAAGAGGTTAGAGAAGATTATGAGGTATGACTTAGGTTGAAGGGGGGTGAGTGAAGTATAGTGAGCAAGTTCAGCCAGGATTGGCGCAGGAGCAGGTCCATAATTTTGTAATGTATTCTTTTAGGGAGCATTTAAATGTGGGTAGGTTAGGAATAGTTCTGGTGCTTAGAGGTAAGGAGTTGTATTTTTTGCTACTGAGTACAAGCATATGCTTTATCCAGGGGTTTTATTTGGTTTATTTATGGTGAGAAGTTTTGATTTCTGATCTGAGAGTTCTTTTAGAGAAATGTGTATTGATTAAAGGGGTTAAGAGCTGGGCAAGTTAATGTTTTTTTTTGTATGATTATATGCATTGTTATAAGGTGAATGCAGGAGAGGTGGAGGGGGTTCCAGCCAGCTATGGGTATGCACAGCTTTACACTGATGGGTTAAGTAGGATGAATTAGTAGTAAACTTGGCAATTTTGTTGTAGCAGCTTTCAATTTTGTTTTTTGTGGATGATTGTAAGTTGGTTAGAATTGGGGCTCCATAGAGTAGGGAGTTTAGAAGGTAGGTTTTGGCTAGAGTAATTTTTGTGGGTGTGCTCAGAAAATATTTATTTCTGTACAGCATGCCTAGTTTTTGATGGATTTCCTGGATATTGCTTTGGATGTGGATGTCAAATTTAAGATTATAATTTATTACGACTCCCAATAGTTTGGTATGGTAAGCTAATTCAATTTCAGTGCCATTTCTCAAAAAGATGTTGGCAAATGCTTTTTTAGGGGTGTGAGGTTTGGGGTAAAGAGCAGGACTTTTTTTGGGGGGGGGGGTTGAGTAAGAGTTGGGCTTTTGTAAACTATGTTTCAATGGAAATGACAGCTTGTTGAGTGATTTCTTGGAGGTGAGTTAAGGTGTTTGAAGAGCAGATGATGGTAGAATCATCTGGATATTGAATCAGGGTGCCTTCACAAGAAGATGAATATAGGTTATTGATAAAAGTATTGAATAGTAGAGGGCCAAGGATGGATCCTTGTGGGATTCCTGTGGAAGTGAGAAAGTATGCAGAGATGGACCCTTGCCATTTTACAGCTTGTTGGCAAGTTAGCTGGAGAACTATTGAATGGATGAAGATAATATTCCCAGAGTGGAAAGTTGATTGAAGAGCTTACTAAGAGAGACTGTGTCAGTCTTTTGCTAGATCTAGAGATACTGCAGATACAAGTTTATTAGACTTGCAAGCTTTGACAGTGTCTGCAAATGATAGTAATGGATTGGAAGTGCTCTGGTCAGGCCGAAATCCATGTTGCATACTGCTGATTAGTATATTTTGTAAGAGATAGTGGAGAAATTATTGATGTATACATCTTTCAAGGATTTTAGAGAGGGGAGACAAGGATGACTATGGGACAGAAATTTGTAATGTCAGTGGAATTACCTTATTTATGTAAAGGGATAATATCGCCCATTTTCCATAAATTAGGGACTCAGGATTCTGTAAATGATATGTTAGTAAGAATGCTGATTGGGTATGCTATTGCATCTGCAGCTAGATTTAGGTATTCTGGGAGAAGGTTGTCAGCTGAGAAGGTACAACGATTTACTTTATGTAAATTTTTTTTTTTTTTTTTTTATGAGAGTTGTAGAAACTGGTTGAAAGGTAAAGTGAGTGGAGTTCTGTGCATGCATATTGGAGAGTTTGTAGTTAGGCGAATTTTGTGAAGTGCTAGGGTCTACAGCGGGGGAAATAAGCTGTGTGAAAAGGATTGATTGTGTTAGATGAGTTTGAGGTTAAGTTGGATGTGCATTCAGTGGAGTATGTCTTAAAACAGGTAGCTGAAGAGGGGTAATGTCAAGGTATGGGCTGGGATCCTTTTTTGTACCTGGGTTTTTAAGAGAGGATATAGAAGACCGAAATTTTTAGGTTTATGTTTATAGCTATCTTGTAGGTGAGTATAAGATGTATCTCTCAACTTGTTTTTTGACTTGGTTTCGTAGCTGTCTGCATAGTTGCATATTTTTGTCTTGTTTATTCTTTTGCCAGTTAATCACTTTGTCTGTCTTTCATAAAGAGTTTGCATTGGTTGATGAGCCATGGGATGTGGTTGTTTTTAATTCTTTCTTTACACTATGGGGCTAAGTATTCATCCTCATCATTTAAGGGGATTCTTTTGGGGATGGACCAGTTAACCACTTTCAGAGCTTATATGAAAAACTGGAGAAACTGGAGAGATTTCAGGTAGGTTTGACCTTTTATTCCCTTGTTAATTGTGTAATATTCCTATGGGTATAAGCTGGTAGTTGCTCACTTAGTGTATCTGGGAGGGTACATGAGGAGGTAAAATTAGATGGGTTGGTAACCAGAATTCAGTTCAGAGTAGATTGTTGGAAGCTAGTTTTGCCATATATTTTTGGTGTATTAATAAGGTGAGTGAATTCAAACAGGTTCATGCTGTTGATTGACTGGCAATTTTTATCTGCAAATTCAGCAATGTTTACATTGCCCAGGAGGATAATTTTATTTGTGATTGTATCTGCTATACAGGATAGTATGTTTTCAAGTATTGGAGTGTTCTGTCCTGGGGAATATTAAGCACAACAATGCATATGTTCTTGGCAGCTCCCTATTGAAATGTCAGCACTCGGAATGCCAAGTGCCGAAACGCAGAAGAAAAAAAAAGACTGAAAAAGACGAGAGAATTTTAAAAATGTGCTCTTCTCCTTTAAACTTCTTTTTGCAGGGTGGGGTAAGCCCCCCTGCACCCCCCACACACCTCTGAACTTGTATATACTAACTCCAAGATCATCATATTTTAGAGAAAGGGCAATATTTGAAGAAATGGCATCTCGGACTTGTAAGTCCAATCTTTCGGCTATTCAGGCTCCATATTTTGGGATTCTCTGTAGCGGGTCCCGCTGTTTCAAATGGTTACAGTTCTTGGCTCTCTTATGTTTTAGGAATGAGACTTGGATTTCTGCTTTTCCAAATTTGGGGATTTTGTCTGTATAGAGAGTTACTGTGAGCATACATGGGGAGATTATATCTATTCTAGTGGCTTTTTTATGCTTTCTGTCAAGCCCAGTAATAATATAACCAGGGGAGATAGTATTTCAGTATCTCTTTTTTTCATGTTTTAGCTAGATCTGTCTTGTGGCAGGGGTATCTGGGTTATGTTGAGTCATCCAGGCATGAAAATCTTTGATTTTGTTGCATATGCTTCTAAGGTTTAGAGTGACCATTTTTAAACTTTAAGTTATATTTTTTGGTTTGGGAGTGGGTTGGGATCTGGGTTGGGGTGGATGTTTCCACTTTGATGGATGGTGCAGAAAGATGGTTTGTCTATTATGGCATTTTAGTAGAGGTGGGTAGACATATTACCTTGACAATTGGGACTGGCATTTTTTTTTTTTTAGTATTTTTGGGTTACAACAGTGGAATGAAGTTAAGGGAAATATACTTGAGGAGATTTTTGAGTGGCTAGTGGGAAGATTGTTGATAAGTAAGAAAGAAGTATTGGTTGAGGTGTACTTGTGTATTACTGCCAGTGGGAATGTTAGGAATAAGAGGAAGAGGATGAATAAGGTGATATAGGAGAGGAACAGCATGGTTAGTATTATACAAATCTTGTAGTATGGTAAGATGAGTTAATGAGCCAAGATAATAGTGTAGAGAATATGTGGGTTTTGATGGGGAGGTGGTAGAGTGAGATTTGAGAAGGAGTTTAGAACACAAGTGGGTGGGAATGATATATTAAGAACAGTTTGTGGTTGGATAATGCAGTTAGGCACAAGACAGGAGGATCAGTAGAGGAGGCAGAGTTGACAGAGGTATAAGTTGAAATGTAGTGGGGGTGGGTGGGAATTGGGAGTAGGGGCACAGAATGAATGGAGCAGGTTGGCCCATTGTGGGGTAAGCTCCAGGAAAACAGTCTGTAAAACTGCATTGAGACAGAGGCAGTAAGGCAAGACCTGATAACTTTAAAGGAAGTAACACAAGCTGCTTGATTATTGTTAGGATACACGTACGTTAACTGCAACAGGCAGTATTGCAGTGCATTTGACTTCAAATGAATATAAGAAAAGTAGGTAGGGGCTGAAATTAAGGCCTGGTTATTATATTGTGTTTTAACTGTTAGAGTACACTAACAATAGATTGTTGTTGGAGTTTGGAGGGGGGTCCACTAGGCGTGTGCACACTGACCTCAGAATTAATTAGCTTTAAATGTACTCTGCAGATTAGAACTCTGATGTATCTTATTTTAATGTGTTGTAGGTTATATCACTGTTTTCAAAAGCAGTTCATAGGTTCATAGGTTTATACTAGGCTATCTGCCCTAAGGCATTTATAAGCCTAGTCCAAATTTTTGTGGCTTACGCCACCCCTTATATGAAAAAATACTGTGCCCATTAGTTTGTTGTGCCTCTGTCCAGCAGTGACACAGAGATGATTCCCGGGGTAAACCTACGATCTCCCATCCACAGGTCCATATTTCTCTTGAACAGAGTCAGCGAGGTGCTCTGCCTCACATGGACCGGGACTCTATTCCACAGCATAGGGAGTCTCTGAGTGATAAATCTATCCCTCCAGCACGTCCTATTTATATCCGTGCTAAGGTTTAAGTCGCTTGCTCTAGTGGTTTTGGTTGATTTGGATTTTTTGAGGTGGAGCATGTCCATTAATTCCGGGTTGGACATGGCCTTGTATGTCAGGCACATGTCACCTCTGAGCAGACGGTATGCGACTGAATAGAGCTGGAGTTTCTTCAATCTGGCAGCATATGACAGATTTTGGAGTCCCTTTATCCTTTTGGTGAGGAACTTTTGGGGTCTTTCCAATTGCTGCAGATGTCTGGTGAGATACATCCCGAATGGGGCATTGTACTCTATCATTGGTCTGATAAGTGAAGAGTACAGGGGAACAATGACCTCACTAGATCTGGATGTGAATCCCTTCATGATCAGGTGGGCAATGTAGAAGGTCTTTCTAACCACTTTAGCAACGTGAGTGTCAAAAGAAAGGCCACTGTCAACCTGGGTCCCCAGGTCCCTGATAACCTCTTATGTGCTTAGTGGATTGCCACCTATATGGTAGCTTGGGGTTACCTTGTTTTTCCCGAAGGGTATGACTATACATTTTTTGGCGTTTAACTTCAGGCCATGGCTCTGGCACCAGCTATCTGTTTCCGTGAGTCCCTTCTGAAGGATATCCGTGTCCGATGCAATTTCCACTATGGCGCCCAGTTTGCAGTCGTTTGCAAACTTTGTCAGCCAAAGTCCTCCCATGTTGGCCTGTACTTCTGAGAAGTAGATGCCAAACAATAGGGGGCCAAGGACCGAACCTGTGGGACACCACTTGTGACCGGCTTGGAGTCTGACATAGCGCCAGCAACTCTAACCCTGTGGGTTCTGTCCTTAAGCCAGTTTGCAACCCATCTTGTGACATATGGGTTTACATTTAAGCTGGTAAGTTTTTCTACAATACCTGAGTGGGGTATTGTGTCGAAAGCCTTTGCAAGGTCAAGGTAGGCTGTATGGACTGCCTTTCCCTCATCAATGGCCTTGGTGACTGTTTCGAAGAAGTCGACCAAGTTCAAAAGGCATGATCTTCCCTTGACAAAGCCAAACTGGGTCGGGTCCAATGTCTGCAAGTCCCCTATATCTTTGTTTATGAGCTCCATTATGATCCTCTCCATAGCTTTGCAGACTAGACTTGTGAAGCTTATGTGGGGGTAATTACCAGGGTCCGTGAGGTGCCGCCTTTGTGGAGTGGGACCACAGTTGCCGTACGCCACTCCTTGGGCACGTATCCTGTGGTAAGGCTGAGATTAAACAGCTGCCTTATGTGCGGGTTTAATTCCTCATTTAGCTCATGTAGCACACAGCCGGGGACACCATCCGGTCCCATTGATGCTGTGTTTTTAGCTCTAGAGAGAGCAGCTTTCACCTGCGCATTTGAGATGTCCGGGAGGCTACACTCGGCTGGGATAGTTATCTCTCCTTTAGGGAGAGGGGATGAAGTTTGCACTGAACCTGTCTGCCAGTATGTTGGCAATGTCTGTGGGTTCAGTGATTTTTGTATCATTTTGGACTAATTCTGAGCATATCTGGGAGTTTCCACCCAGGTTCCTAACATAGCTGAAAAAGGTCTTATGATTGTCCTTTGAATCCATGGCAATTTTTCTCTCAAAATTGGCCTTAGTTGATTTTATGAGTGCTCGTATTTTTTTACTAATAATGATCAGGGGTGACTTCCCTTTTATGGATTTTGTTCTATCATGTAATAGCTTTCTCCTCTTATTGTAAAGTTTGTTAATAATAATAATAATAATATCATTAATGTATCTCATAAAAATATTTAATAATGTAATAATGTGGTTAATTTAAGTTAAAATTCTATTTTAGCCTATTTCTTTTAGCTTTGAGAATGTCACTAACACTGATCCCATCATTTAATCCTGGACTTTTTGTCGCATTAAGTTTCAGCTGCCAGATTAATCTGGCAGCTGAAATGATGGGATCAGTGTTAGTGACATTAGCTAAAAGAAATAGGCTAAAATAGAATTTTAACTTAAATTAACCACATTATTACATTATTAAATATTTTTATGAGATACATTAATGATATTATGAGATAGATTTGAATTTTATAGCGCTATATTTAATCTATGTATGAATTTTATTCAAACGGATGCACATATTTTTATTATGTATGTCTAAGTACTTTCATAAAGTTAATCCATTATTTTATTTTCACAGAGTTAAAGATCAAAAAATTAACATAAAACATATTGCTATGTGAAAATAGCTGTGAAAACACACCAGCTGTGTATGAAAAAATGGCCATCATATTTTCATTCAACTATATAGTTATAGTTTTTATTATCATTATTAAGTAACCTATAAGTTGAACATAAGGTATTTTAAATTAATGCTTGCAACACATGGGTAATGGAAAAGAATTACTTGTATTGTGTTGAATTACAATTTTAAAACGATGTCTTACATCAATTATGTAGCAGGTATTACAAGCTTAGCAACTGCATTTGATGGTTTGCAAAGTTTTTAGATATATTTTTATAATGATTGTATCTTAATTAATTGATTGGAATTGTTTAATTACTTGAATCACATGGCAGGGCTGTTTTATTTAAAAGCAGAGTCTTGTAGTAACCTAGTACACTTGAAAAAGCCCGTTATAAATGGGCGAAAGCGCTTGTGTTTATCGTTGTGTTTTGTTCTTTGAACTGTGGATTAAAGCTTTTTACATCTACTTTTTCGTCTTTCTTGGTGGATTTATACAATTTTGGAAGTGCATGCCAACGTACTGAAGTGGTTGTCCTTACTAGAACAGTTCTGGTCAGCATACGGAGAGGTTTGTGTCTTCTTGCTTTTGGATTACTGGCTTGTTTGTTGCTGAAGCTTTTTCACTGCAACCAGTCCTGCCCAATGAAGTGGACAGACAGCTCATGAAGATCTATTACTATGGTAAATGTATACATTTTTGTTTTCTTTAATCAAGATGATGCAGTTGAAGTTTTCATTATGGTAGTTCAACTAGCTAACAGATTACATTATGTCTCACATATTTTCTCCATCTCCTTTATTGGTGCTGCAGTAGAGGATTGAGCCTTGGCCACAATCATATGATCATATATCATTCACTGGCCGTAGTTCTGTGGGCCCCCATTATTTGCACCGCCTTATACTCAGTTTCATAAGAGAGCTGGGTGGAGTTCTGCCTTCCATTTGCATGTGAAATATAATGAAAAGGAAGGGATTATTTCCTAGGTTTAATGCAAATGGAAGCAGATACTGAATTCTTTTTTTGTGTAGTTGACATGCTGTATTATGATCCATTAAGTAAGCATATTACTCACTGTACCTTTATTTGGTTATTTTTGGAGTTTCCTCATAGTCAGCTACACACACACACACACACACACACACACACACACACACACACACATTACTACCAGTCTCTCTAAAGAGGTTGGCAAAGAAGAAGTGGGATTGTCAGAGAGATGAAGAAAGTAGACAAGAGTATACGGAGATGAGGTGCATGGCAAAGAGAGAGGTGGCGAAGGATAAGGCGTATGAAGAGTTGTATGAAAGGTTGGACACTAAGGACATGTACTGATTGGCTAGCCAGAGGGACCGAGCTAGTAAATATGTGCATCGGGTAAGGGTGATAAAGGATAATGAAGGAAACATACTCACAAGCGAGAAGAGTGTGTTGAGCAGATGGAAAGAGTACTTTGAGGTGCTGATGAATGAAGAGAATGAGAGGGAGAGAAGGTTGGGTAATGTGTGGATAGTGAATCATGAAGTGTAGTGGATTGGCAAGGAGGAAGTAAGGATAGCTATGAAGAGGATGAAGAATGGAAAGGCTGTTGGTCCAGGTGACATACCTGTGGAAGCATGGAGGTGTTTAGATGAAATGGCAGTGGAGTTTTTAACTAGATTGTTTAATGAAATCTTGGAAAGTGAGAGGATGCTTGAGGAATGGAGAAAGTGTTTTGGTACCAATTTTTAAGAATAAGGGTGATGTGCAGAGCTGTAGTAACTACAGAGGGATTAAATTGATCAGTCACAGCATGAAGTTATGGGAAAGAGTAGTGGAAGCTAGGTTAAGAAGGGAGGTGATGATTAGTGATCAGCAGTATGGTTTCATATCAGGAAAGAGCACTACAGATGCGATGTTTGCTCTGAGAGTGTTGATGGAGAAGTACAGAGAAGGTCAGAAGGAGTTGCATTGTGTCTTTGTGGACTTAGAGAAAGCATATGACAGGGTGCCTAGAGAGGAGTTGTGGTATTGTATGAGGAAGTCAGGAGTGTCAGAGAAGTATGTAAGAGTGGTACAGGATATGTACAAGGGTAGTGTGACAGCGATGAGATCTGCGGTGGTAGTGATGGATGCGTTTAAGGTGGAGGTGGGATTACATCAAGGATCAGCTCTGAGCCCTTTCTTGTTTGCAATGGTGATGGACAGGTTGACAGACGAAATCAGGCAGGAGTCCCCGTGGACTATAATGTTTGCAGATGACATTGTGATCTGTAGTGAGAGTAGGGAACAGGTGGAGACTACCCTGGAGATGTGGAGATATGCTCTAGAGAGAGGAGGAATGAAGGTCAGCAAGACTAAGACAGAATATATGTGTGTGAATGAGAGGGAGGATAGAGGAATGGTGAGGATGCAGGGAGTAGAGGTGGTGAATGTGGATGAGTTTAAATACTTGGGATCAACAGTTCAGAGTAATGGTGAGTGTGGAAAAGAGGTGAAGAAGAGAGTACAGGCAGGATGGAGTGAGTGGAGAAGAGTGTCAGGAGTGATTTGTGACAGACTAGTACCAGTAAGAGTGAAAAGGGAAGGTCTACAAGAGGGTAGTGAGACCAGCTATGTTATATGGGTTGAAGACAGTGGCACTGACAAAAAGGCAGGAGTCAGAACTGGACGTGGCAAAATTAAAGATGTTAAGATTTGCACTGGGTGTGACGAAGGTGGACAGGATTAGGAATAAGTATATTAGAGGGTCAGTCCAGATTGGAAGGTTTGGAGACAAAGACAGCGAGGCATGATTACGTTGGTTTGGGCATGTGCTGAGGAGGGATGCAGAGTATATTGGGAAAAAGATGCTAAGGATGAAGCTGCCTGGTAACAGGAAAAGAGGAAGGCCTAAGATAAGGTTTATGGATGTGGTGAGAGAGGACATGCAGGTGGTTGGTGTGACAGAGCAAGATGCAGAGGACAGGAAGAAATGGAAACAGATTATCTTCTGTGGCGACCCCTAATGGGAGCAGCCGAAAGAAGAAGACTCTCATTGCCTCTGCGCAGATTTCTTTTTCCCCAGATCCCACAACATGTAACTGTTAGCTGGAATTATGAAAATTGCCATGTTATGCTAGGCAAAAGAGAAATGTCTTTCTGTCAGTTTGTGGCGTATTTGTTCTAGCTGTTAATTTGTACATACAGTTGTGTTTTCAACCTGACAAATCCTGTTGTTCAGTGATGAGAGCATTCAACATAGCCCTTGCTTTTGGCCAGTTGTCAAATTCCCATTATATTTTCTGTGCTTTAAAGTTGCTAGGCGTAAGAATGTGGTGTCAGCTTTCTATGAGTTATTTATCACTGATCTGATGAGAAATGTTCGGTCAGCGCTGGAGTGTATGTAGTTCTCACCAGTGGCCACAGATGTGCCATGTCTGGCCCCTGTCCTTTACAGGGATTGACAAGCCACAGATGTGCCATGTCTGGCCCCTGTCCTTTTCAGGGATTGATAAGAGCTTTCTTTCAGTCGGTCCTTTCCTATGCTGGCTGTCAGATTTCTTTGCCTGTTCCCAAATGCAAGTCATTGGTATTGTAATTGGAGAGCTAACTAATAAGCAGATGTTTATCCAGCTGAAGCCTGAGATCAAGTCTGGCCAAGAGTAGCCTGGGTTACATCTGTAGCAGTCTCTGTGAAGTAGACTTGCAAACCAGTGATATGTTGACATGGTTCCCCTTTTGAACTGTGCTTCCTGGAAAACATCTAGAAAGCCTTTCTACTTGTACAGTAAGACCTTTTAACACTCTGACCATTTAATTAGCAAGCAGGTATCTCTGATCTGTGACAAGAAAGGATTGTTAACGGGGATGAGCAATATATTAGGATGCCTTATTAGTACAATAACAATGCTTCTGTTATGTGATGGGCTTTGTAAAGGAGTGTGTTTGGCTTTACAGAGAGGTCACTCCCTTTTAATTTCTCCAAACCTTTTGGGTTTCTGATACCATGACGGGAATGGACCCCATTCCTAAGTCAAAGTGTGATTAAAGTTCATGAAATTAGTATTGTTTCAATCTTTGATGTCAGCCAAAAGTGCTTTTCGCAGCACCCACAATGTGCCCACTAATGACGACTCCTGCAGTTCATACGGGGTTACATGTATTGCTAACGTATCTGAATGCAATTGCAGATTCTTTCTTTATAAGACCCATTGCTCTTACTACTATTGGAACTGTCTGGCTATCTTTCTTTCACATTGCTCTCTTTTTTGCCTGCAGATCCTAATATTTATGACTTTGTGTCTCATGTACGCAAGACATTGTGGGTGTGACAATTTCATCAATGCTACTTTTGTCTTCTTTTCATGGACCACTATATCCGTTTTTCTAGCATCTATCTTTTGAAGTGTTGGTAATGGGTGATTCCCATGTGATGTAAACTTCATAATTTTCTATGATGCTTTGTGGCTCATGTTTCCAGTGTTTTTCAGCCATTTCAATACCATAATGTTTGCACAATCCCCAGTGCAGCAGTCTTGCCACATTATTATGCCTTTCAGTATACAGTCCTTCTGCCATAAGTATGTCACAACCAGCAGCGAGGTGTGTGACTGTTTCCAATTTGGTTTTACAAAACCTACATTTGTCTGTTTCTCCCACATGTTCAATGGACTTTGTAAACCAGTGTGTACATAGCCCACTGTCTTGGGCTGCCAATATTAACCTTTCATCTCTTGGTTTGAATTCACCTCTCCTTAACCATTCTTGCATTTGTTCCTGATCAGTATGAGCTTCTTCCAAAAATTTTCTATACTTGCAACTATATTTATGCATTTTCCATATTTCTTGCCTTCTCATCTGGTCCTTCACCTTATATTCTTTTTTTTTTTTGGCACATTCAGTTGCTGCCTGATTTTTATCTACATCTTGTTTGATTTCCATTCCTGCTTGACGCCGATATGCTTCTGCTAGATTAAGCAGAGAAGTCATCTTAGATTTAGTCTCCTCATGTTTCAAAACTTTCACTACGTTTGGGTCTTGTGAGGTCAACAGATATGTGTGAATTCCGTGATTGCAGATCACAATGTAATGGTTCAGGTGTCCCATAAGATGCATATTCTTGCTTTGGAACACATTTCCCACCATTGGGGTGCCATCTTAAGAGCTGAATGACTATTAAAGGAAGAAGGCAGAGTCATGGCTGTAGCAGTGTTTTTAGATGCAGTACATAGTACTCTTTGATTAGAGGAAACACTGACAAATTACAAATGCATGCATCCTTGGATCTTACTACACAGTTTGGACAGGACTTCTAGAATCTGGTTTTGTACATTCAGCAATGCTTTGCCACTGGAAGCAGTCATATGCAAGTCTTGTAACTGTGACCTTCTTTTAAACCTAGGTAATATTTTGTGTGCTTTAGAGTGCCAGTGTAAAGCTGTCTGATAGATGTCAGTCTAGGCTTGCTGTTAATTGGTTGCTTCAGGTGGCATTTACTGGTACGTCTTTGAAAATAGGTCACAGTGTTTGTTGGGGTTGTTGTGTTGCATTAATCAGAGTTGAAAATTGTTGTCTGCAATAAAGATTTTACCATCTTGATTATCTTTCAGAGAATCAAGGCAGAGCTGGAAGTTGTACGAGAGGAGCTGTCTGGGACCCAGAAAGACAAGTTCATACTACAAGCAAAGGTGACGGAGCTGAAAAACAGCATGAAAACACTTCTGATACAGAACCAGCAGCTTAAGTTAGAGCTACGACATATGAAAACAAGAAAGGCAAGAATTTGTTTTTCTTTTTTTCTTTCTTTTGTGTATTGTGTGCTTAGCCATAATTGAACAGAACCTGTATTTAAATGTAAGAGCATTCCTCTCAACTTCTTTGCTTAAGAATTCTAGGCAAATCCAAAAATAATGGTGGGATAAAGACCCAAAATCTGGAACAATTTTTAAATAGTACTCTAATTCGCTTAAAAAGTTGCAGGAACAACATGTGTTGTCTAATAGATGTTTGGGAGGTTGGTATAATGGTAAAGGTGTTTACCTTACAGACACAAGGGTGCAGGGTTTGATTCCCCTATGAGGTAATTTGCTAGGCTTAAAATGGCCCACAAGGGTAGTTAGCATAGTACGTAATCTATGAACAATAAGAACTTTGTAGTTCTAATATCTGGCTAACCGACCAACTATAATCCTCAGTACTTTACCAGAAAATCAAAACTTTTACAAGGGACAAGGCAAAGGTTGAGGGAAAAATTGAGCACCTTCTGCAAAATCAGAAAAGTTGAGGGTATGCCTCTGAGGTGTTAGGTGGTAATATATGTGGTATGAGGAGGTCTTCCTTGCTATAGCAGTAGGACTGAAGGTGGTAGAAATTAGCTCAGAATCTGACATTTTTTCTCAGGGTACTAGCTGCTCCTCCATTGCCCATAATGCTCTGCAAACCATCTTCCTCTTCAGACATGATTGCTACACATCGAGCTGTATCATCAGAGAAGTGGCCCTAGACTACTTTCTGAAGTTTTGTTTTGTGAGGAAAAGGGTTCCATTTTCATTGCTGCTTTTAGTTCAACGCTACTTTTTGCCTCTCACTGACCTTCCTGTCAATAACTTAGGTCAGTTCAATCCTTTCTTTTTTTTTTTTTTATCTTTTCTGGAGAGTTTATGCTTCTTGACATCATCTCTCTAGACCTTGGCATTCTTTCTGACCTTGCCGTTACAGTTGTGCTTGTTGTTTTTCACTGCTTTGCATCACTGTTAAATTTTTCTGCTTTTTTCATAGTTAGTGTTAGTTATTTGGAATATCTTGCTGTTTTGGTTGTTTTTCCTAGTTATGGGGAGTAAAACTCTGAAAAAGTTTTGTGTGTGAGCACAAAATTTCACCACAAAACACTCACAAACTTTGTACTGCTCAGATGAAGAACATTTTTCTTTTAGTGTTGACACACAGTTTGTTTACTCTCTGAGGTATTAGGGATAGAAAAAAAATCAAGTTATTCAGGATAGAAGAGGGCTTTCTTTCCACTCTCCAGAGTATCAACCGTGAGTGCTGCTTTAGGGGTTGACTCCCTCAGATGTAGAGCTTTATCTGTAATTGTTAGGGATAATTCTCCTAAACATAAGCAGAAAAAATAAGACAAAAAAAGGCACAAAACTGGCAAGGTGAGAGAACCTGCTGCGCAAGTGCTCAGTGTGTGAAGCCTGGAATGGAAGAAAAGTTCACGATCAGTGCATACTCCGGCTAGCATTTCTGAAATACCTTTAAAAGTGTTATCTGATAAATCTCCTGTAAAGGTCTTCGGTATCATATTCTGAAAGAGTATATATTTTTCTAGTCTTTAAAGATCTCACTGTATTCCTGCTACAGTTACTGACTATGAAGAAATGGTGAGCTTTTTTAAGGTCCAGTGTAAAAAAATGCATCATACCTATTCAGTCCTTTGGCACCAGGACAAACCATACACACTTTCCTTGCATTATTTTGCAGTCACAACATACTGGTTCTTATCACCAGCCCACATAGACGTGCCTGGCAAAGTTGCCATATTTTTTCAGCATTGCCCTTGGTATTGGTTTTAGGACCCTGGCCTTTTCAGTTGTCTTCCTCAGTGTAAGTATTGCATCAACATGATGCTGTTAGCATTTGGATTGCCTTTGGGCCTGGAGACATTAGGGGATTTATGCCCTTAATCTAGAGTGTAGCACTAACATCATTGTCTACACAGTTGAAACCATGTTGTGGTAGCGGCATAAAACCCTAACTATGGCTCATCCAACCTAGTTTTGATTAATAGCTCAGGCATCTGGGACTCTACAAGGGAAGGATCAGAATGCTTATCCTAAAGGGAGGGTATGCGTTTGTTTGCTTCTTGTGTTGAATCCCTGGTGGAAGCTAGAAACATGTTAAGTGGGGGCACATCTTAAAATGGGAACAGGTGGAGACATTGGCTAAGTCACCACAGAAGTCAGATAATATGCTACATGTCCACATTGTAAAACTGCCCTTAACAAAATGCAGGTGTGTTCAAGAGAAAAATGGAAGTTTAGGCATAAGACCCCCTTAGCAGCAATACATCACTGCACTGGAATGCATGTCTCATCACTGGCCCTGAGCATGGGTCCATAGTAAGTCTTGGAGCACAGTGGAGCGCCTGGTAGGCCCAAATGAGAAGAGGAACTGGTTGCAGCCATTCATCAGCTATATGGAGACAAAATATCTCAAGTGTGTACAGTGTTGGTGTAGACTGTTCTACATATGCTGCTCTTAGTTTCTGTATTTATATGAAGACATTATCCTCAGCCGGAGACATGTCTGTAGTTCTTTAGCCATCCACCTTTACATTTAGTGGAACAGAGAGGGCCAGATGCATTTTGTAGGATCAGTCCCATGTACTTGCACTAACGCATGCTACTTTTTTTAAACACTTGTATTAAGTTATCATTTAAGACATAGGCAAACATACAAAAACAGACAAGAAAACCAACAATATTAACATTTTCCCCATTTACATACATTATGCATCTCATTAATGTTCTTTGTAACTGTCATTTAACACTACATAAATTGCTGAATTCCTGCCTTCCCTTAAACCTCAGTCCTCCTCCTTTTGAACATGGTTCTACATGTATTGTTCCCACAATTTCCATTTATCTCTGTAATTTGCTCCTGTCCTTTTCTAAAGATCCACCTTCCAGTTATTTTATCTCTTTTATAATATTCAGTATTTCAAATACAGTTGGTTTAGACTTTGATTTCCATTTTCTAGTAATTGCTTTTTTGAAAGCCAACAGAATTAAACTTAAGGCCTTACCATGTCTAGGCAATTCAGATCCTGTGTCCCAGCTCAAAAGAATCATTTCCTTAGTTACAGCCATTTAATTATCCAGTACTACTGAAAAAGGGGTATTTGTTTACAATCTGTCAACTAATTACAGTGCCAAAGTATATGTTTCCAGTTACTCTTTCTTCCCCATCAAACCTCCAACACTTACTATCTACCAGAGGAAAAATTCTTTGAAGTCTGCTTGGGATATAATGTCTGTGCAAACACTTCAAGTACAGTTCTTAAACCTTCTGGATTTTGTTGTGTACTTGGGAGCCATACGTACATCCTCCCATTGTTCTCTTGTAAATTGCTTTTCCAGTCTCTTTTCCCAATCTTTTCTAACCTTCTCAGTTGGTTCTTATAGTTAAAATACAATATTTCATTTTTTCTACTAATTATCTCTCTTTTAACAGCAGCTTCTGCTCTACATTCAAGTAGAAGGTGTACCAGAACATGTCTTTCAGTTAAAATTCCCCTATCATTTTCTCTTTACCTTAACACTGATATCAGACATTGTTAGGGAAGACTGTCTCTAGCCTGCAGTCAAAATGTCATCTTGGCTTCATACCACTCTATTATATTTCCCTACCTAGTTATTTGCTCCTAATACTTGGTTCCTTTTGCAAATTTCTCCATTAAATTCCAATCCCTTCTTACCTATTTCCTGTACCTGTGCTTGCTGTCATCCATAATAGAAAAATCTCCTTTCTCCATTCTCATAATGGCTTGGTTCTTAGAATGCTTTCTGCTATTTTATGAATTTAATATTATGTATGGTTGTTGTTATTCTCCTTAAGGATTTGCATGCAAAATCCCATCATCTCTTTATTTCTCGGAACATCCACCCTACTTCATCATCTTCATCCCTTTCCATTTTAAATTATAATCTTCTGCCTGTGTTAT
Organism: Protopterus annectens; assembly: GCF_019279795.1. Lineage (NCBI taxonomy): Eukaryota > Metazoa > Chordata > Ceratodontiformes > Protopteridae > Protopterus > Protopterus annectens. The sequence continues at coordinate 756,891,050 of NC_056733.1, read as the reverse complement.
GTATACAATATCCCTTCAAATGGGATAATCCTAAACCACCTTGTTCTTTTGGGAGGAATAACTTATCCCACTTAACTCGTGCCCTCCCAGATAAATTAATTAAATTATTTTTTAATTATTGTCCACAGCTTTGCCTCTCTTTGATAAAAATATGCCTGACCCATTTATAAAACTAAATGGGCTGAAAATATTTTCACTGCTTGTACCTTAGTATCCATATCCATAAACAAAAGCTTCCAATTTCTCAGTTTATTTTTTTGTTTAGTTTCTTTCCGCATATCCTTAGCTGCTATAACAGAAGCCTTTTTAATCGTACTCCTAATTACTTCATCTTATGTCCTCCTAAATATGGGCATTCCTGAACCAAACCAATTAATGTGTGGTTTGTAATATACGGCTATAGCCTTTACTTTATCTTCATTAATTTTATACCCAGAAATGACTGAAAATGGTCTCATAATGTCCCACAACCCTGAGATGTCCTTTCCCAGATTTGTCAGCTATAAAATATCATCTGCAAATAAAGCCAACTTTTCTTTATTCCCATTTCCATCACATGCTAGCATTTTTGATTCCCTTTTTTTTGCCAGTGGTTTTACATAATGCAAACCGTAAAAGGGAAGAGGACAACCCTACCTAATTCCTCTAGTCATGCACAACTTACGAGAGAGGAACGCTCCCACTTTAATTCTTGGCTACAGTCCTTCGTATAACCTCCTAATGCAAATGCTTCCATTGCCCTACTCATGAAATCCCAGTTTACTGTGTCAAATGCTTTCTCTGCATCAAGACCCAGCAACAGCAGCAGTATTTCCTTATATTCTGATTCCTTCTGTATCATCACTGTGTCAATTAATGTCAAATGTCCCCCCCCCCCATAAAAAACACATTTATCCATATTTGTCAATTCTGGAAACACCTCTGCCATTCTTTTAACCAGTATAGACATGAACACTTTATAATCATGGTTTAAAATTGAAAAATATCAATATGGATCTGATGGATCTTTGCCTTCTTTCAATAATACAACCACCACAGCTTTCTTCCAAGATGTTGATCTTTCCCTTCCTTTTAAAATACTGTTAAAAGAAAAACTCCATATCTTTCACTTTCTTCCCTCCTAACATCCATACTTCCAAATGTTTGCGGGACTTTTTCACCCCTGTATTAACACATTCCGTGTCTAGATCTGTAACACTTTGAATATAGTTTGATACTACTGTTATGACGTTGTTAACAAGGCTTTATAATAGTTTGTAACACTCAAGAAGAATAGCAAAAACATATGACAGTCATACACAAATACAGAGAAAATATCCCGTCATTAAACAGGCCAAAATAATATTCGCATTACTGGTCTATAACCTGGTATACTCATAGAGAACTCTTATTAGCAAAGCAAAAAAAAAAAAAAACGGAACACTGTCTGGAGAATAAAACCACTTTTAATAACAATTAAATGCATAAAATTGAATACTTCAGGTACTCTGAATAAATGTTCAAATGTGCTAATTAAGTATGTTAGCTTCCTATGTAAAATTCATGATTGATTTAGTTGTTAACATGTTAAAAACTATTGTTAAATTAATTGTTTACATATCAAATATGTTAAATTAATATTTACATATTAAAATGCTAAATTAATTAAATTCCTATCTAAAATTCCTAATTAAAATATTAAGTATTAAAATGCTTTTATTAAATGTAATTGGGGTCAAAACATCGGGGGTCAAACTGTCCAATAAATATTCTCATAGACAATAAATGTGAATTTTAATATGGAAGTATATCCAATTGCATTAGGATGAAACTGTCCTGCTTCCCTCCACAGGAATACCATCTGTTCCTGGAGACCTTATTAAAGATTGATTATTATCATTTTTATCTTGTTTCATCTCATCTTAACTGTTAGTAGTTAAGCCCCACCTACCACAAATGGCATAATTAAGACTTCCATTGATGTTTGCATTATGCTCTTTCTTGATTTCCACATTTCACTGCTTTGTACAGTTTTCATACAATTTACAGAGTACTTACAGCATCTCTGGTTATTTTCTTGTTATAAGCTCCCTAAGTCTGGCGACAACCCTTTACATTTTGTGTTGCCTAAGTTGTGCTAAAAGCTTTTGTGCTCTGGAATTAAGAAACAATAGGTGGTTAACAGCAATCTTTCTAAACTCATGCATATTATCCAGATATTCTGTTATTTTCTCCTTAGCACTTTGCATTTGTGCCTGCTCCTGTTCTGTGAGGTTTCTCTTATTCAGAAAGTGTTGCCACAAAACCTTGCTCAGCAGAAAAAGTCTCTCCGTACACAGAGAAAAACCTGAGCATAAGAATTTTTGTTAGTGGCGTTTTCGCCTTGCTAAAAGCTTGGCTTCTTCAGAGATCAAGTACAAAACATAAAATACCAATCAATGAAGCTTAAATACTTTCGAAAAGGAAATGATATCACTGACTTTTTAAACTTACAAGCTTTTAAAGCAAAAACATGTTTAAAACTTTTATACATATAAAATAGTGTTAATGTAGGAAACTTCAAAATACATTGCCACTTTCTATAAATACTAAAAGTAAGGACCTAAGTAAATCTAATCACCTACCTACCAAAATCACAAATAACAGTATTAATATAAAATTATGTGCGTGCTTGACGAATATATAAAATGTATATATCATATCCACGTGAGTATACAGAATATTTTCCACATCATTAAGAAAACTTCAATAAAAGCGACAATATTAACATATAAATTTATAATGTCAAAATTCACGAATGGTAACTCACCCAATTTTAAAACAGGTGTGATATTACAATTTGTCATTTAACCCAGGGGGCATGGAAGGCATCCGTTCTAAACTCTGCATTCAATTCCTTCTAATTCCCAATAATAATGGAAAGGGCCCCTCTAATGGATGGAACAATTTGATCAATAAGCCATGAAAAGAAAAACTATGACCCCTGAAATCTAATCTATTACATATAGCGGCGAAACGTAGTCTCGTGTTGTTCTTATAAGCGTATAAATGCTCATAGATTCGATCCGTAATCTACGGTCCGTCTTCAATATAGAAAAGGCGGGCAGCTTGGTCCCTGAGAGCAATATAAACAACTGCTTTACTTTCACAGTTAAGGTGCATTCTAATAGTAAATTTCCTGCTTCCCTCACCAAGAAGGTTTGACCAACCTTTATGACTTTATCTATTGCAAACCCATAGTGCATCCCGGTTTTCTAATTAAAAACTGTGGTGTGGGTTATTAGTCTACCCAATAGTTCCTTTAAATTCTTGTTCCTCTTAAACACAAACTTGGGAGTAGTGCCAAACATCTTAACTAGTGAGTTGTCCAAAATAAAAAATCCAATTTTTTCTTAATAATGAAACTATCTCACTTGAATCAAAACCCGATAAATGTGAAAGTGATATAACTAGGGTATGGGTCAAGTCTAGTTTCGCTTCAAAAGGTATGTTAAGGTCATTATCAGGCATTATTTGTTAGTAATTGTATTTGTCAAATGCCCTTCAATCAAATCTATTGATAAAATAGCTCTATAAAACCATTCTCCTTTTTATATTGACCTCCTCCAAAATGTCCTGAACAAATTTCAAAAGAAGGATAATTACGTCTTAAAAACATATCAGACAGAACACTACATTCAGCATAAAAAGTCCAACGTGCTGCACATTCTACGGCTGTACCCTAACAAATTGGCCTTTGACAATAGTAGCCTTCTTTTGACATCACGAGGGGGTGTTGACTAGAAAAAATGCCAAAGGTAGGGAATTGCAGTCACGTTACAAGCTTCCTGCGAGATCTTGAACAGTACACTCCATTTTGTAAATCTTTGTAAAATCTCAAGATTTGCAAAGTGGGCAAATAAAGCTAACTTTTCTTTATTCCCATTTCCATCACATGCCAGCATTTTGATTCCCTTTTTTGCCAGTGGTTTTACATAATGCAAACCGTAAAAGGGAAGAGGACAACCCTACCTAATTCCTCTAGTCATGCACAACTTACTTAGAGAGGAACGCCCCACTTTAATTCTTGGCTACAGTCCTTCGTATAACCTCCTAATGCAATGCTTCCATTGCCCTACTCATGAAATCCCAGTTTACTGTGTCAAATGCTTTCTCTGCATCAAGACCCAGCAACAGCAGCAGTATTTCCTTATATTCTGATTCCTTCTGTATCATCACTGTGTCAATTAATGTCAAATGCCCCCCCATAAAAACACATTTATCCATATTTGTCAATTCTGGAAACACCTCTGCCATTCTTTTAAATCCGTCCAGTATAGACATGAATACTTTATAATCATGGTTTAAAATTGAAAAATATCAATATGGATCTGATGGATCTTTGCTCTTTCAATAATACAACCACCACAGCTTCCAAGATGTTGATCTTTCCTCCTTTTAAAATACTGTTAAAAGAAAACTCCATATCTTTCACTTTCTTCCCTCCTAACATCCATACTTCCAAATGTTTATGGACTTCCTTTTTTCACCCTGTATTAACACATTCCGTGTCTAGATCTGTAACACTTTGAATATAGTTTGATACTACTGTTATGGCCACGTTGTTAACAAGGCTTTATAATAGTTTGTAACACCCAAGAAGAATAGCAAAACATATGACAGTCATACACAAATACAGAGAAAATATCCCGTCATTAAACAGGCCAAAATAATATTCGCATTACTGGTCTATAACCTGGTATACTCATAGAGAACTCTTATTAGCAAAGCAAAAAAAAACGGAACACTGTCTGGAGAATAAAACCACTTTTAATAACAATTAAATGCATAAAATTGAATACTTCAGGTACTCTGAATAAATGTTCAAATGTGCTAATTAAGTATGTTAGCTTCCTATGTAAAATTCATGATTGATTTAGTTGTTAACATGTTAAAAACTATTGTTAAATTAATTGTTTACATATCAAATATGTTAAATTAATATTTACATATTAAAATGCTAAATTAATTAAATTCCTATCTAAAATTCCTAATTAAAATATTAAGTATTAAAATGCTTTTATTAAATGTAATTGGGGTCAAAACATCGGGGTCAAACTGTCCAATAAATATTCTCATAGACAATAAATGTGAATTTTAATATGGAAGTATATCCAATTGCATTAGGATGAAACTGTCCTGCTTCCCTCCACAGGAATACCATCTGTTCCTGAAGACCTTATTAAAGATTGATTATTATCATTTTTATCTTGTTTCATCTCATCTTAACTGTTAGTAGTTAAGCCCCACCTACCACAAATGGCATAATTAAGACTTCCATTGATGTTTGCATTATGCTTTCTTGATTTCCACATTTCACTGCTTTATACAGTTTTCATACAATTTACAGAGTACTTACAGCATCTCTGGTTATTTTCTTGTTATAAGCTCCCTAAGTCTGGCGACATCCCTTTACATTTTGTGTTGCCTAAGTTGTGCTAAAAGCTTTTGTGCTCTGGAATTATTAAGAAACAATAGGTGGTTAACAGCAATCTTTCTAAACTCATGCATATTATCCAGATATTCTGTTATTTTCTCCTTAGCACTTTGCATTTGTGCCTGCTCCTGTTCTGTGAGGTTTCTCTTATTCTACAGTACTTAACCTTTGTCAGCCCTCTAAGTAATTCCTGTTATTTCTTAACCACGTCTCTTTCTCTTTTATTTCTACCCTGGTTTTAAACTCTATTTTCATTTTATCCCACTCACTAGCTTTAACTTCTGAAGATATTTATATCTTCCCTAATAGCTATAACTGTCAGATAATTTCCACTACCCATTCCTTTAATGCTCTCTTTTCATCAGGTAGGTGGGAAAGTGCCAGCGTCTCATTTTTACTTCATTGCCATTCATTTTTATCTTATTTTTTATGTGTGCATGATCTGAAGTATGTGTCAAAGCTTTCAGTTATAGACGTGTTCCTGTGAAATATAATTTCTATCTAGTTTAGCCTATATGGAATAATATGCAAGTTCTGTTGGAGTTCCTACTACTGAATCCACATCTTCAGTACCAAATACTGTCAAACATTTCTTTCAAAATCTTCCTCATTTTATTTTCCCTTCAAGTTCCCTCTGATGCATCCTCGCTATTGCCAATAAAGTTCCATTCCCCACTTATAAGTGATATTTCCTACTGAAAGCTAATTATTTTTCCCAAAAATTTCTTAAGCTTCAAATTAGCTTTTTTTTTTCTTTTTGGTGGAATATAAATACATAGCAGTGTAATCTTCCTCCCTTGCCACTAGCCATTTACAGTAATGGTAAATTTGTTGTAGTCCTTTTTTACCTATCTCGTATTACTATTGGAAACCCATTTAGCAATTAGTATAATTATTCCCCTTTCCTTTTGTCCCTGATAATTTGCTGAATATATATCCTGAAATCCTTTTGTCAGATTCACATGTTCATTTCCAAATGTGTCTCCTGCAGCATTGCCATTTGCATTCTGCCTTTCTTAATGTAATTAAGTGCTCTTTCCTCTTTGTCCATACATGTAGTGTCTTTTACGTTCCAGGATAATATGGATAGCCATTATGATAAAAAGCTATTGTTCCATTATTCCCACCTTTTATACATGACAATTATTAATGTGCATGTCCAACTTTTGTGTTACATATGCATAATAATGTTTGGTAGGCTTACCTTCTGTACATTTGCTTCTTCTCATTTCCAGTTGAACCCACGTCACATATTTCAAGACTTTTTGTTGCAATGAAAACCCTCAAAATATCCCCTATTAGCCTACTTTATTCTGTGTATGTCTTCAAAAAAAACAAATGAAGCTTAACCCTCCAGACAGGAAAATTTGCCACAGATCAACAGCTGCAGCCATAGGCATTATATAAGCTAAACCCATGCTAAAGTGCATGCTACAGCATGTGTTCCCACTTACACTGAGTGCTCTATGTTCTTTTCTCATTTGTATTTCTCCCCTAGATGTGAAAAAAAACACTTGTATGCTTTCAGAAAACATTAACTTTTAGCCCAAAGTAAAATATCTTTAAATTAAACTAAATTGCAGACTGTTATATTAAATGCATTTAAGTATTGAGGTTGCTGTCTGTTATTCATTTCCCATGATGAAAATTAAAGATGGAAATTAAATCTCTATCTCTTGCTATTGTACCTTTTAAGTGTTGCATTTCCTTTAGCAAAGAATGCTCAGGACTCTCGATGTTGATGCTTGCACTTGCAGACAGCTTGTCAGCAGTGTTAAAAGTGGTCATCAGTGAATCTTAATAAATTTCACTGAGAATTGAATGTACTAATGACGTCATCTGTTTCATGATTCCCACTGTACATTTGCTAATGGGAAAAAAAGCATGCTAATGCAGTTGTACGAAACCTAGCATTTTTATGGCTTTCATCATTTTGTCATATTTTTTCAAACCTTCAGAAACACTTGTTTATAGCTGAAGCCAAGTACATTAATCTAGACATTCACCTTTGTAAAAATAATAGAAAATATCTTAGTTTTCCATATAGTATAATCAGTGCATATTTGCACCCCCACCCCAGCAGCCCAAGATCAGAGCATATTAACATCAAACTTGCTTTTGTCAAGCCTTTCTTCTCTTTTTATACTCTAAAGCCTACATTTCTTACTACCAAAAAATTACTTGTTTACTTTAATGTCTTAACACAAAAGTCACTGAAAAGACCCCCCCCTCCACCCACATTTAAAAAAACCCTGACTATACACTACCCAGAACTGCTTTACTATATATAACATGCAGTCTGTCATGAAGTGTTTTCTACACATTATTATTAATAATATATATAATATATATAATTAATAATAATTATAAGAACAAACATATTTACTTAGTTACTTTTTTCCCCTTTAATGCCCTTCTGAACATATAATGACAGAATGGGTTGTATGCTGTATCGTCCATCCACAAGTTTAGCAAAGTCAACAAAAGTCCAGTCTTTCTCAGCCGCTTTCTTCTTGCAAAGCCATATTTCACAAATGTGACTAATGATTTATAGTCTCCAATTTATTCACTAATTTCAGTGGTGGCGTTCCTTTTCCTGTTCATCTCTCAATACAAAGCTTGTGGTTCAAGTTCAAGCAAGGTGCTCCTTATTCTTGTCAACTGCAGTGCATTTTTCTGTTTACCAAGCATTAGAAAAGGTTTCACTGGCAAACGTCTTTCTATGAGCTGTATAGCCAGACAAATAATAAGCAGAGTCCCCTTCTGTTTGTTGGCTGACTTTTGTTAGATAAGCTTTTTTAATTTCCTCTTTAGCCTGTTCTGCATCCAAAAATGTCTATGATCTTCCAGGAAAAAAATTTTCTGAAGACTGCTGGATACAGCAACTTGAATCCCACAGCTGTCTGCCGACATTCCCTGGTTGCTGGGATAAATTCTTCCACCTGGTGAACAGTGAATAATTATTTATTTACCAACGAGGTACTTAAACAGAGTTAAACAACTGATCTATTGCTGTCCTATCGCCACTGTGTAAAATACTTGAGAAATGTATCGCTCTCAGCTTATGAAAAAATCTAACCAAACAACCTCCTCTCCAACACCCGGCATGGTTTTAGGCCCAACCACAGTACTACTACTGCCCTCCTCAACTTGACCAACATAGTAGAACAACACAGAAATGAGGGCAACCTTGTTTCTTCACTTTTCTTTGACCTTTCCAAAGCATTTGATAGTATCCCACCAAAAGTTCCTCTCTTAGCTTCCAAGAGTAGGTCTCACTTATCCCTCCCTCTCCTGGTTTCAGTTATTTATGCAGTTGTCAGCAAGCAACTAAATGGCAACAAAACCTTTCAGAATTTCAGTCAGTCTCTGTTTGTGTTCCCCAATGGTCAAAGCTCGGCCTCCTTCTATTTAATGTTTTCATAATACACCTCATAGCATTACAACACTCTCATACAATATGCCAATGATGTAACCTAATTCTCCTCTGCCCCATCCATGATAAAATTACATGAGATCATTCAAAAGTCATTCACTGACATTGAAATATGGCTGAAAAAATTCTAACTTGCTGATTAACGCCGAAAAAAAAAAACAACTTTTGCTATTTACTCTAAAACACGACCTTAACCAGAAAGTTACATTTCAAATTACCTCCAGTAAAGCAAGCTATGTCTTTTGGCTTTTCCTGATTAGGGATTGCCACAGCAGATCACCGGTCCGCAGATTGATTGGCAGTGGAGTTTTTACGGTATCAAGTTGATAGCCCGGCACCCAGCCTTCACTGAAGGCACACACAATTACCTCAAGCCTTTCGGCTTTTCCCAGTTAGAAGTTGACACAGCGGATCACTAGTCTGCTGTTGACTGGCAGTGGATTTTTACAGTGTTGAGTTGCCAGTCCGGCGCCCAACTATCATCTAAGGCACACACACACACCTACCTGCATGTCTTTAAAGTTCACTCAACCACAGGGAGGACATGCAGACTCTCAAGTAATAACACAAAAATAGAAACCATAAGCCAAACTAAACTATTTGGAGTCATAATAGTTGACAACCTCAAATCTGATCACTACATACTTCACTCCATCAAGACAAACTCACCAAAAACTTGGTTCCCTGTATATGGCTAAACATTACCTGACAGATCAAGCAAGGATTATCTTAGCAACAACATACCTCCTTCCTTCTCTATTATATGCTTCCCCTATTCCTACAAATATCAGCACTATGTATAAAAACAAAACTAGCCTCCTGCTACTACAGAATAGCTAAATTTGCAACCAACCAACCTTATAAAGCACACTACTGCCTTGTATTAAAACACTTAAACTGGCATGAACTACCAAACCAGTTGACGTACTCGCAACTAGTCATTGTCCACAACCTGTTGTACTCTCCAGACAAATGCTCGGCATTGCAAAATACTCTTCTGTACTATTCACCTGCTAGAGAACATCACTCTTAACACTAAACTTTTATTATGTATCAAGAAGATATTCAACCATGCTATGGAGACGGACTCTGCTCTCATTATGTGTCAAAACTCTGGAATGAAATCCCCACACAGTTAAAACAGATGGAAAACTTAAATAGTTTCAAAATTTGGCTTAAACACCACCTATGCCAAATATATCACTAGTCTTCCTGCTCACTTGGCTAGGTTTACTAAGATTACTTTTCTCCAACCCTTGCAGCCACTTTGCTTCCCAGTCTTTTTGTAGCTTATCGCTTCTTCTCATACTGTACTTATTTCCTCATCTCTTACTTTTCCGCCTCCCTCAAACACCCCACCACTAACTACAATTCTTCCTCTGTCCACTTATCTTCCTTGCCTACAGTTCTTTGGGCTGGTTCAGATAGAGCAGCAGACACCAACAGAGGGTCTTTGCTTTCATGTTCAGCACTGGTTGTGCTTTGACAGAGATCACAGAGGATGACAAGGAGATCTTTTACCAGTGCTCCCTTTGATGGGTCTATTTTATTTAGCCCATTAGTTAAGAATCGCCTGAAGAACATGTAGAGAGAGAGAAAGACCCTCTTCAATGTTAGTGTTAAATTTCAAACTCTGTAACCCACTTTTTCAAAGGCACAGGAGACCCCGTCTCAGCAGTAGTTTTGATGTAGCCAGTAGCATCACAACATCCAGACTTCTGAAAGGACCTAACATTGCCATGGTGACTTTAAGAATAGTCACCAATTCAGGGGTAGAAACAAACCACAGCAGGTGGTACCACAGTCCTGTCAAGGGGACTGTAGTCTCAGCCCGGAGAACTTTCACAAGGTCAGTGTAACAATCAGGGTTGACAAAAGCACATAAATAGCAAAGAGATGGTGACAGTAATAAATGCTTTGAATGTCTTAAATCCTCTCTGGTCTTCAAGACCTCTGCAAGTTATTACTGGCAGTACCACAGTGAATGTGGTTCATATGCAAGGGGGTACCAGAACTTACCCCTTTGTAGACTTGCTGCCTGGGAGATAACAAGTTAGCCTAGTTTATCTCTGAAGGAGATTTGCATTCTATTAGACCAAAACATCGTAGTAGACAAGTTAAGTGGAATCAAGGCAGACTGTTAGGAATGGAAACTGCACTCTGGGGTCTTGCAGGAGTTGTTCCATCTGTGTCACATACCTACAATAGATCTGTTTACCTCCTTCCTAAACAGACAGTTAAATAAATTCTGCTCTAGGATTCCTTGCTAACAGGCCTGGAACACAAATGCCTTCTCCTTACCATGGATCAAAATGTTTCTATGTTTTTGCACCCTTTCTACTATTATCCAGGGTTCTTAAAATTCAGGACCCCCCAAAACTTGTGATGATGATTCCCTTTTGAACCAGGCAAGAGTGATCCACTCTTCTTTTGAAACTGGCCAAGGGCATTTGCTACAGACTTCCCCACAGACTGGATTTGCTGTCTTACAAGACAGAGGTTGTTTGATGCACTCCAGCATGAAAACTGTTCAGTTGACTGCCCGAATGATAGAATTTGGGTTCCTTTTAGGCACCTTTATTTCCTCTGAATATGCAGGGGGTACTAAAGGGGGCTAAAAGACATGCTGCTAGAAAATCATATATGTGTAAGTGGAAAATATTTTCTAATTGGTGCCATTCCAAGAACCAGGACCCTTTCAAGGTCCAGTTGCCGCTGGTTCTTGATTCTGTGTTATTGTCCTCTGACCTTTCTTAATCTTCTGTCAAGTTTCATCTTTCATCCATTTCTGCTGTTTTTCCTTTGGAGCCTTCTTTTCTGTCCTCGAGTCAAGCAATTTATGTAGGGTTTGCACACACCTGTCCACCTTGAAAACAAGTGGCTTTCCTTGGGATCTTATCTTTGTGTGTGAAAAGCTAACTCATCTTCCATTTAAACCAGCTTATCTGGCTGATTTCAGATTCTTGTAATGGAAGACTATTATTTGTTGCTCTGACTTGCAAAAAGGTCATCGGACTTACAAGCTCTTATAGCGAGACAACCCTACCTCATTTTTTTTTTATTTACAAGTCAGGGTTTGTTTGAGAACAAATGCTTCTTTCATGCCTAAAATAGTTTGTTTACCTTGAGCCAATCCATTAGTCTCCCTGTATTCTTTCCAGAATCCCTAAAACAAGGTAAGAATTCTTCATAATTTGAATGTCCACAGGCAACTCGTAGACTACTTGGACAGTACTAAATCATTCAGGAAAGCCGATCAACTGATTATCCCCTATAAAGATAAGAAAAAAGGACAACCATGATCAAAGCATACAATTTGAAGATGGTTGCCTCATGTTAGTACTAGTGTCACCATAACAAGCCCCTTCCACATAGGGTTAGGGCCCGTTCTACCAAGGCTTTGGCTTCTTCTGTGGCTTTTTGGAAGGGGGTGACCTCTAGAAACATTTTAGAAATTTTAGAACCAGCAACTCGGTTCTGTGTACATACTTTTAGAAAGTGTTACTAAATCAGATTCCTTTTCCAGGTCCAGAACAGGCTTTGCTAAGACCATTCTCCATAGGCTCCTTGTAGATTCATAGGAGATTACTAGACTAACTGCTCAAGAGCCTTTACAAGCCTAGCATTTATTACCCGAATTTTACCTGATTTTCAGACCCTCGGGACTAGAGGATGGCTTAGGTTTTTGCCTATGCCTTTGAGTATTTTACAGACTACCCCCGTCCATAAGAAACATTGGTGCCACCCCAGGAGTGAATTTATGATTCCCCATCCATTGATCCAAACTATGTAGATGGATACACCTCCACCTTTTGTTGTTTCATGTGCAGTGGGTAGTTGGAACATTTATAAGGCATTATAGCCTTGCATTGCCAGGATGCTTTCTGTGGCTTTGAACCATGTCTCAGTAACTGCACAGATGTCAGCATCCTCCAGGGTCAGGAGAGCATCCAGAGAGTGCAGGTTCTTGTTAGGACTCCTAGCACTGCGCAGTAGTACCTTTAGCTTATCCTGAGTAGATTTTGCTATGTTGGATGGTCGGTTTTGTAATGCCTGAAAAAAGGCAATATAGGGATGGATAATGTTTTGGCCAGTATCAGAAAGCCCAATGAAGACAGGTGAAGACCATCCCTAGCAAAGCAGCGTGGCCTGTCAGTCATGTTCTCCTAGGCTGACAAATATTGGACCCCTTTAGAATGACACCACTAAGAGGTACATCTTAGGACATTTACACCCAAATAGACTATGACTGAGTCATACTGGTACTTGGGTTTTTGTTGACCTGAGTACAACTGCAGAACAGCAGCCCTTACAGCAGTGGAAAAATGCAACTTAAAACTCGAAGCAAGTGCAGGAGAAACAATAAATAGCACATAAATCTTTGAGAATGCAATGAAAACAAGCAGTGCAAGTGCAAAAGAATATTTAACTTTGTTTCGCTTGCCAAGGATGGCTTCAGATGCAATCAAAATCTCTCAAACTCTGGTGGCATTGCCAAGCAATGAGCACCTCTGAATAACTGAGCCAAAACTTGTGCAAACAAGAGGCTCATATACAAGTAGAAAAAAAGCAATTTTTAAACTAGGTATGCCCACAGGCCAATCAGGTAAGCACACAGTAAGCTTTCCACCAGCAATACACAGCTCAGATAGGTGAAATTTGCCTTCTCCTGCCACAAGAGTGCAAACTTTGACCCTCTTAATGTAAAATGGCTGGTTTGGAGTCCATTTATTTGTGTGCCTTAAAAGCACTGTAAACAGCAAATACAATGTATTTAGAGTACTACAACTGGAGAACAGTAGCCATTGCAGAAGTGGAGAAATTCAACTTAAAACTTTAAGTAAGTGTGGGACTTGGATTGTTAAACTTAACTCCTCCCCATGTGTTACCAAGCTATGGTAATTCACCCTAATACCTTAGGCTACTGCAACAGTGATGTAATGTTGAGCGTAGTAGAGTTGCATAAGTAAGCTTACCATATGTGTACATTTTCTTCTAATAGGTCACTGTTGTGGTAGACGTAATCTCCCTCCACTCCACCAACCCCCTTCTTTGTTTTGTTAGATATTGCCAGGGTCTGACTGCATACCTCTCAACTTAGTACAAGAAATCTGGACAAAGTCTAAAATAATAGGGGGGGGGGGGACTGGCCAAGAAATAGGGGCAAATTTTAAATATTAAAAAGTCACTATAGTAACAGCGTTTGCATTTTCTGGAGGATATGCTCTCTGAGACTCAAATGTATGTTATTATTTAGTGACTTCAGTCCTCAGTTATATGCCAGAAAACCACAAATTTTAGGAGGAAGAGACTAAAAATATAAGGCAAAAATGTGGACAGTTGAGAGCCATGCTGTATAAACATTAGTATATGTAGATGTTCATAGTGCATACAGCTGCAGCCATAACAGATGGGTTCTCCTGCCGTCAGGCGGGTCCTCGGTCGGCCGAATTCCAAAGTCTAGGTCTGGCGTCGGTTGTCATCGCTTCTTCCCTGACGTCAGAGTGACAGGGTTATAAAGGAACCAGCCGACGCCATTTTCTTCAGTCTTTCTTGCCGCGCGGTGCCCGAAGCAGAAGCAGTTCGCAAGTGTCAGTCGGCCAGCTCCTGAGATTACGAAAATTTGGAAATCAAAGTCTTTTTAAAAGCTAAGTACCCCATTGGGGAAACTTTTCTTGCCTCAGACCGATGTCAGACAAAGTTAATAATTGTATTTCATGTGGGAAGCAAATACCGCATAAGGATTTCCATTCCCTCTGTATTCCTTGTTTAGGCCCAGACCACGACGTCTTGGTCTGTCGTTTTTGTGCTACATTCAACAAACGCACTATTAAGCGTCGGGCGGAGTTCGCCCAGCATTATTTTGGGAAAACATTTAACTATACTATGTCGTCGGATTCTCCGACTCCGGTTTTGTCTAAAAAACGCAAAGACAAGGACCGACACTTGAGGTCCGCGGCCTCTACCGACACCACGCCAAAGCCTACACGTGGTCCAGTTCTCAGCGAGGTGCCTACGCAGACCCTGATTACCGAAGACACATCTTTGACAGTGTCTCCTGTACCCGAGGTCGCAGGCTCCTCGGCCCACACCCCGACTACAGATACCGAAGCCGCTCTTGGCGTTGAAACACAGAATGTGGACAGGTCCACCTCCACTCAAGGTGTCTTCAGACCTTCCTCTTCTTTCTCCATCAAGGCTTTCACCAAGTCTAAAGCAACCATGCACTCTAAGAGACCAGCAAAACAGGGCCCATCTCCAGACCCCATGCCTAAGAAACAGATGCTTAAAATGGCTGAGGATTTAATTACTCTAATTAGAGGTTCTCAGCCCCCACCGGACAAAAGGCCCAGAGTGGAGGAAGATTCCCCCTCCTCTGATCAGGGCTCCATTATTTCAGAACACTCTGATGATCAGGAACAGTCTTATTCCCCTTTTGAAGACTCTGATGCGGAGGAGTCCATCCCTTCTGTATCCCCCCCTGAGGATTACTCATTTGGGGAAACTTTGCATACCTTAAGGGAACACTTCCACTGGGAAGGCCAGGATTATTCAGATTCCAAGAAAAGGCTCAGGGAATTTCTCTTGTTACCCCAGCACAGGCCTCTGGCTATACCTCCTGTCTTGGACATCCTAGATCGAGTTTACTCGGAGGCCTGCCTTAACCCGGACTCTCTACCTCCAGCTCCAGTTAAGCCTGACAGGTACTACAGGGTTCCTGACTCACACCAATTTCTATACAAAAGCCATGCTGCTGACCTAGAAACCATCTCACAGGGCCCCAAGGGAGTCAAGGCCTCCATTGCCAAAAATCCATTGCCTTCCGAGAGAGATTCCAGATCCCTAGAAAGGTGGGGAAAAAAGGTATATACCTCGGCTACCTTATCCATGAGGGCCTTAAACTGTCAGTTTCATATGCTAAAATACCAACAGTTTTTGTTATCACAATTGAAAAGTAAAATGTCTCAACCTGAACAACCAGACTTGAAGGAGTTGCAGGACTTGATGCATAGTGCAGAACAAGTGGGTAAGCATACCTTACAATGTGGTTTTGATGCTCTAGAGGCCTCATGTAGAGCTGCTGTTACAGGCTCAGTCATACGTAGGCATGCCTGGCTCAAGGAACAAGCCTTGCCTGATCATGTCAAAGCTAAATTACTAGATGCCCCTCTTCAAAAGGATGTACTATTTGGTGCTAATGCTGAGGAAGTATTACGGAAAATGGAGGAAAAGGCTAAATCAATGCAAACTGTGAAAGAATTTCTACAGGTTCAACCCCCTCGTTTTAGTAGAAATTGGCCTTCCAAAAACTGGTCCTTTCCTGCCACAGACAGACCCCAAAGAGGCAGATACAGGCGCCCGAGGGGCAGAGGACAATCACAAGGATCGTATAGAGGCAGACAGTGGCAAGCTCCTACACAAAGAGGTGGTGAGGACAACTCCCAATCTTTCAGAAAGCAAACACAATGACTTTCCCCTTTGCTGGCCAACCAGGTCTCAAATGGCAGCCCCCTTAGGAGGAAAGCTAGCATTATTCTCAAAAAATTGGTATGTTGTCACAAAGGACAAATGGATCCTGGACATTATAAACAGAGGCCACAAATTCCATTTTCACACCCTTCCAAAAATGAGAGGCATGCCAAACCTGCCACACAATCAAAGGACAGAGGCACAAAGGCAAATTTCAGATCTCATAAACATGAAAGCTATTCAAGAGGTACCTACACACGAACAAGGTCAAGGTTTTTATTCCAGGCTATTTCTGGTGCCAAGGAAGGGAAAAGATTGAAGACCTATTTTGGATCTATCCATCCTAAACACATTTCTACTGCACAAAATTCAAGATGCTCACTCTACAGCAACTTCTTCCCATGCTGGGCAAGGAGTCTTGGCTGGTAACATTGGACCTCAAGGAGGCATACCTGCATGTCCCAATCAGACAAAATTGCAGAAGGTACCTCAGATTTCTTGCAGGTTCAACCCATTATCAATTTTCTGCATTGCCCTTTGGCTTATCTACTGCCCAGAGTATTCACGAAATGCCTGGCATCAGTAATTGCCTACTGCAGACTTCAAGGGATACAAATATACCCTATTTGGACGACTGTCTGATCCAAGCAGACAGCAAGCACATTCTTCTGAAACATCTGGCTTATGTAATAATGTTATTGAACTCTCTGGGATACACAGTCAACAAAAAGAAATCAAGGCTAATACCCTCTCGAAGATAATTTTCCTGGGTGCCAATTTGGACACAAACACCCAGATGGCCTACCTCACGCCAGAGAAGCAGGGGCAACTAATTCTATACTTCAGAACACTAGCAAATTGCACCAGGCTGACTGCAAGGAAAATCCTGCAGGCTCTGGGATTCATGGCATCTTGCATCTTACTAATCCCATGTGCAAAGCTGCATATGAGAAAACTACAATGGTACCTGAAAACATATGGTCTCAACACAGCCACAGTTTGGAAACAATAATACCACTAATTCCATGTCTGCAAAAGGAATTTCTGTGGTGGGCTCAAGCATGTCAAACAAACACAGGTCTTCCATTCAGCAAGCCTCAAGCAAATCAAGTCATCACAACAGACGCCTCGGACTACGCCTGGGGGGCGCACATGACAGACCGGTGCATTCAGGGCAAATGGTCCCAAAAAGAAAAGCACCTTCACATCAATCAAAAAGAAATGCTAGCAGTAATAAATGCTATTATAGCTTTCAAGGACCTTCTACAACCAGGTCAACTATTGATAAGAACGGACAACACCACAGTTATGTGGTACATAAACAAACAGGGAGGAACACATTCTTACCCCCTATGCAGACTGGCCATGTCACTTTGGAACATGCCCATGGACTTTACAAATGGAACTACAAGCACAGTACTTGCCAGGTAAGGAAAACACGCTGGCAGACAACCTAAGCAGCAATATGACAGATCCACATGAATGGAAATTGCATCCAAAAGTTTTTACACAAATAATCCAGGAATGGGGAAGGCCAGACATAGATCTCTTTGCCTCCCACAAGAATCATCAATTGACAAAATTCTGCTCAAGGATCTTCCATCCAAAAGCCTGGAGAGTGGACGCTCTTTCCTTCAGTTGGACATCAATGACAGTTTATGCCTTCCCTCCTCTTCCTCTGCTGCCCAAAGTTCTATTAAAGACCAAAGTAGACAGACCAAAGATGATCCTCATTGCTCCGGAGTGGCCAAGACAACACTGGTACCCACTCCTGAGGAGCCTGACGCATTCCCCACCATGGACCCTGCCTCTAATGCCTCTTCTTCTGACTCAGCACAGTTTCAAAACTCTTCACAGCCAGCTAAAAACACTCAATCTAGCCGCATGGAAGATTCCTTAGCATCACAACAGGCCCTACTCTCCAAGGAGGTGCAGGATGTCATTTTGGAGGCCAGAAGGCCATCAACTAGAAAAGCTTACTCCGCAAAATGGAAACATTTTTGTGTCTGGAATGAGAAAAAGGGCCAGGATCCTGGAAAACTGAATTTACCTCAAATACTACAATATTTGGCTGACCTGCTAAGCAGTGGACTGACTTTCTCCTCCATCAAAATCCATGCATCAGCCATTTCTGCAGAATACAACACTGATCCACCTTTATTCTCCCACCCTCTCCTAAGGCAGTTCCTCAGAGGGGCTAAGAATTTAAGGCCTTCAAGGAAACAACCAATACCTGCTTGGGATCTTAATTTCATTCTGGAAAAACTGACCTTGCCTCCCTTTGAGCCAGCTGCCTCATCAGATTTGCAATATTTGTCCTGGAAAACAGCTTTCTTTTGGCTATCACCTCAGCTCGTAGAGTTTCAGAACTACAGGCTCTCATGGCCGTCCAACCTTTTATCATCTTCCATCAGGACAGAATTTCCTTACGAACCAACCCGTCCTTTATGCCTAAAGTGGTATCCAGGGTAGCTTTAAATCAGGCCATACATTTACCTACTTTTTATCCTAATCCTCAAAACAAAGGGGAGAGAATACTACATTCTTTGGACATCCACAGACAACTGCGTTTTTATCTGGACAGAACAAAACCTTTCAGAAAATCAGAACAGCTCTTTGTGGCCTATGCGGTAGGAGCTCAAGGGAAGCCAGTTTCCAAACAGACGATCTCAAAATGGATAGCCCACTGCATATGCTTTTGCTATTCCTTTCATGGCAAAACTGTTCCTACAGGCATTAGAACTCATTCCACCAGGGCCACAGCCACCTCTGCAGCATTCCTCAGAGGAGTTCCTACCAAGGATATTTTGGAAGCAGCCACTTGGAGTTCTGTGCATACCTTCTCCAAGCACTACAACCTACCATTATACTCCAAATCTAGAGCAGGCTTTGCCACTGCAATCTTGCAGGGCATTTTGGCTCCTCCTAGTTCCACCTAGTGCCTACCACCCCTTTCTTAGCTTTGGGATTCTACCCATCTGTTATGACTGCAGCTGTATGCACGATGAACATAGTACAGTTTTGTACCTATCATAAATGTAGATGTTCGAGTGCTAATACAGCTGCTGTCCAGGTTTCCCTCCCTCCTTCCCCTCTTGGGACAGGCCTATAGGCTAACACATCCTCTTACAATCTGAATGGGGTGTTCTTTTATGATGTATTTGCTTGCAACTACTGTATTTGGATTATATTGCACTGCATTATCACACAAATTTATGTATTGCCTTCCTTCTGGGGGCACCTGACATCTGGGGCAAGAAAAACTGAAGAAAATGGCATTGGCTGGTTCTTTTATACCCCTGTCGCTCTGACGTGAGGGAAGAAGCGACGACAACCAACGCCGGACCTAGACTTTGGAATTCGACCGACCGAGGACCCGCCTGACGGCAGGAGAACCCATCTATTATGACTGCAGCTGTATTAGCACTCGAACATCTACATTTATGGTAGGTACAAAACTGTACTTTTCTCTTGTTTTACCTGTATTTGCCAAGTATTGACCTTTTTCTTTCAGGTTATTGCCCCCCTTCCTGGGGTGAAAAGCTCTGATGTTTTAGCATTCTCACTTTATTTTATGTGGCTGTCTGCTCAAGCTCCTGACTGTTGGTGTTGAAACGTGCCCTTATGCTTTGAAAATCTGACTGGTTAGTCCTATTCTTGGCAGGATGTACCCCTAATAATTTGTGTTCTACTGCAGCATTGATCTGTTAGAACATCTACACTAATGATACATTTACTTACAAACTGTACTTTCTCTGTTACTCCGTCACTCTCTTGTTTTAATAAGTGCCCCACTGTCCCTCATACCTTCCTATTCCATTTTGGTGTTGGCTGGTGCATTGCCATATCTAGCTCTAGCTTCTCCTTCACTTTTCCTCAAAACTTTTTTTTATTTTCAGTTAAAATAACATTTACGTAGTATTTTTAAATATCATTTTAAACAACTATATACAATATTTACAATAGCCTGACTTTCAATTATATACACTGTACGTTATTAAATATAGAATTAACAGATCAGTTATCAGAGATACAATATTGATTATTGCAGAGCGTCCAACAAAGATATGACTTTCTCCTTCACTTTTCACTGCTGTCTGCACCTGTCCTTCCATCCTAGCTTCTTTAGCCTTGTCCTGTCTTTTATGGCTTTGTCACACTTTCTTTCACATTATTCATTGATGTACTTTCCGGGACTTCTGTAACAGCCCTACCCCACACCTTTTCCCCTGACCCTGCCTTATGGCCTCCTGTTGCATTTTTCCCTGCAGTCCTTCTCTTTCTTCCTCCTGTTGCATTTTCCTCTGCAGTCCTTCTCTTTCCTTTCTCACTAGTAGCCAGTCCATTACCGTCTCTAGCAGCCATGTTCTGCTTGAAGCTTTCCCTTTTTCCTGACATCCTCTTATCACCCTCTCAGATGACTCGCATCCTGAGCACCTCACAATTTTTTGATAACCATTTCATGTTGTCTTATTCTTGATTCCTTGACTTTGCATCAGTTGTTATACCTCTTTTGCTGCCATGCAGTAATTATGTTCTGTTAAATTTCCTGAGTACCGCACCATTTTAAGTAGTACAACCTGCTGAATGTTTTAATAGCTGTGATATCCCCAACTGATCACTGTGGTTATCTGTAGTCAGGCTGTGCTTCGATGTGTAAGATCAACCTGATAAACATTAGTGGTTGCATGTAATACACAAGCTGGAAATAAAACATTTTAAAAAGCTGCTATATGGTGGTGTTGTGTCTTTCGGCTTTTTCCCGGTTAGGGGTCACCACAGCGAACTCCAGTCCGCTAATGATTGGCAGTTGATTTTTTTACGTGCCGAATTGCCAGCCCTGACGCACAACCTTCAACGAAGGTATGCCCATTCACGCATGTCTCCACGCAGAAGACGCTCTAGCTGAGAATTGAACCGGACAGCATCTTACTGTGAGGGGACAACACTACCGCAGCACCACCACCGCAATAGGTGGAAATAGCATCTTATCAGAATGGCTACACTGTCCATATTTTGGAATGAGAATGGCTTCATTGGTATAAACAAAAAGGTAAAAGAGTATTGAATGACATTAAGAAAGGCAAAATGCAAATAGCAATGCTAGGAAGGAAGTGAGCATGTGAATTTGATAAAGGATTGTGGGATGGACAATCAGCAAAGTATCAGGAACAAAGGAAATTGGTAGCATTTGTACTAATTGCCAGAGGAGCTCCAATAGTGACAGAAGAGGAAAAAAGAATGATGATCGTACATTTGTGGTAGTAAGGGGCTGATGGTAAAGGAGGAGGATTATGCTGGCATACATTTGTATTCTACCTAAAACTGCTATTATGGATCTTAAGAAATTTTTCAGATAATTAGCTTTCAGCAGGGAATATTATTTACAGGTGGGGACTGAAACTTGATTTGCAACAGTGAGTATGTATCTGGACACCTACAAGTTAATATATAACAAGAGAAGAAATTCATGAAAATATTTGGTATGGAAGACTTGAATTCAGTAGTAGAAAGTTGGAGAGAATTTACATATTATTTCCCAAGGTCCAGTAACTAGGCTAGACTAGACAGAGATTGTATTTTACAGGAATATGTGCATTTAATTGACACACATCAGTTGTAATTTCAGATCATGTGCCAGTGGCATCTAAGTTAAAAATGCAGGGTAAGGAACTACAAAAGAGACACTCACCCCCCCCCCCCCCAACTATTAAAAAATAAAGCAGTTTAAGGAATGCCTAGTGATTAATTATTCAAGGGTTATTAGGAAAGATAGAAATTTCGTCAGAAGTTGTAGCTAATGAATGGAATGCATTGAAAGTGGAGTTTAAAAACAGAGTAGAAATAAAAGAAAAGAGATGGTTAAAAAGTGACAGGAATTAGAGGGCCGGACAAAGGTAAAAGCATTGCAGAATAAGGAGAATCTCACAGAGCAAGAAGAGGTACAACTGCAGAGTGCCAAAGAGTAAATAAGGGAGGGATCTGGATAATCTGCATGAGGTTTGAAAGACTGATGTAAAGCAACAGTTTTTTGATAATGATTCCAGAGCACAAAAATTTTTAGCACAATGGCTTGGGCAACAAAAAGCAGAAAGGGTTGTCTCCAAACTTAGGAAGTCTGTAACAAGATAAATAACTAGAGATCCTCTAGAGGTATTAGAGATATTTTGGAAATTTTATGAAAATTTGTGTGGAAAGCAAGAAACAGTACAAAATTTCCAACGTAACAAAATCCACTCAAGGCAAACTCAACATTCTGGTGCTTAATGCTAGGAGTCTAAACATGAAACTGCACTCCCTGGAAGCACTCATCACATTGGAAGATGTTGATATCTGTGCAGTCACTGAGACATGGGTCAAGGCCACAGAGAGCACCCCGGCTGAATACCCTACCACATTATTGCTAGCTGTAGGTCCCCCACCATGAACCAAGAAAAGCACGCCACCTATCTGGACTTACTTCAGTCACTCACCGTACAGCCCAACATCTTAGTCATCGAAGATTTCCACTATCCTTCCATCGCCTGGGTGACATACATGAGCATGCTCGCCTAGAGGTTCCTGTACTTTATCAACACAAATGCTCTGAAGCAAATAGTCTGTACCCCCGCAATGGGCTTAACTGTCCTAGACATAGTACTCATCAACATGGGGTGGGGGTCACTGCACTCCCCACTGTGCGATTTCCTCCCTGGTGAGGTTGAACCATAAATCAGTCTCGTTCGAAGTAACTATTGAACCTGTCACCACCACAGGAGCAAAAAAAAACTAAAAAACCTTTTCCAGTGCAAACTACAGTCTACTGAGCAATGGTATAAAAATGTTTATACCACCACAATCACAGACAGTGACTACTATGGAGGGGTATACACAAATGCCCTGTATAAACACTTAAGCAATAGTATAGACTTGGCTGTACCTGACTAGATTAAAATAAGGTCCTCCTAAAAAGACAAGCCAGCCTTGTAGACCTCATGTATAAACAGATTATATAACAAAAGGAAGAAAGTGATGTCTAAGAGCAAGAGGGAACTGATGCAGCAAAGGAAGAATTTTCTCCACAGCTTGAACAAGCAAATTAAAAATCTTGTAAAGTTCTCTAAAGTTAATTGCGAAGCTAAAATAGCATCTCTAGCTAAGGATAGTCATAGTCCAAAATCTAAAAAGGAGTGCCTAGCTATGTGTCAAATTGTGGTGGTAGATGGTACAACTCGTACTATAGCAGAGGAAATTGCCATCCTACTAGCTGACAGATTTGGTGCAAACTTCACCCCCTGTCCCCACCAGCCACAAGCCAAAGCTTACCTGACACCAGTTTCTGCCTAGTATTTCTAGAGGTCTGGTCATGTCTGCACTCTCCAAGGCCAAATACACTGTGCAGTCACTGAGACATGGTTCAAGGCCACAGAGAGCAATGGGGACCAGGTAACATCCCAGGTTGCTTATTAAGCAATCTAAAACAGGACCTTGCAGACCCACTTGGTGTTCTGTTTAACCATAGTCTGAGAACTGTCTTTCTTCCAGCAGAATGGAGAACAGCAACAGTACTCCCCTTGCACAATGGAAGACCATCAACCGACCCTGGGAACTATAGACCCTTAAGTCTAACCAGCCTCATCGGCAAAGCCATGGAAAAAAATCATCATGGACCTTATGTACAAAGACATAGGCGACCTTCAAACTCTAGACCCAACCCAGTTTGACTTTAAGGGGAGATCATGCTTATTAAACCTAATAGATTTCTTCGAGAAAGTCACCAAAGCCCTGAATGAAAGTATCTTGAAGTAGCCAAGCCTTTTGACACAGTACCTGATTGGGTATCATTGAGAAACTCTCCTAGCTGAGAATTAACCTGTATGTCGTTAGATTGGTAGCCGTTTGGCTCACTGATAGAACACATACTTTCAGAGTTGGTGACTCCACCTCTACAAATAGACTCGTCACCAGTGGCATACCAGAAGGATCTGTGCTGGGCCCCTTACTGGTTGGAGTCTATTTCTTGGAAGTCCAGGCTAAAGTAGATGGCCTGTGGCTTACCAAGTTCTTTGATGATTGCAAATTGGGTGCAATCATTGAGTGCCCCAATGATATTAACATATTACAGGAGGAGCTAACTCAGACAAATGACTGGTGCCAAAGTCACGGTCTAAAACTAAATGCAAAAAAGTGCATTATTTTCCCCTTTGGCAAAGTGGAATTCCCTGCTAAATACAATATTGACAGCACCCCCCCCCTAATGTCAAACGCAGTGGTGCAAGATGTGAGAACACAGATGGCAATCTGAACTTCGACCACCAAGTGTCCACAGTGGTAAGGAAAACCTTCTACGTTGCACATCTCATAAGTAAGGGCACTCACATTCAGGTCTAAGGGTGTTATAACTCCACTGTACTCGACCCTCATCAGACCATTAATAGAGTACAGTGCTCCCTTCTGCATGTACCTCACCGGACACCTCTAGCAGCTGAAGAGACCACAGAGGTTTCTCACCAAGAAAATACAGGGCCTCCAAACCATGACTTATGTGGATAGTCTGAAAACCCTGTCACTGTACTGTGTATCATATAGGCTGCTGAGAGGTGACTTGTGCCTGGCCTACAGGGCAGTCTCTGACCATGTCTTGATGGATGTGCTGCACATCTACAAGTCAAATGGCACAAGAGTCATATTTTGGAATGAGAATGGCTTCATTGGTATAAACAAAAGGTAAAAGAGTATTGAATGACATTAAGAAAGGCAAAATGCAAATAGCAATGCTAGGAAGGAAGTGAGCATGTGAATTTGATAAAGGATTGTGGGATGGACAATCAGCAAAGTATCAGGAACAAAGGAAATTGGTAGCATTTGTACTAATTGCCAGAGGAGCTCCAATAGTGACAGAAGAGGAAAAAAGAATGATGATCGTACATTTGTGGTAGTAAGGGGCTGATGGTAAAGGAGGAGGATTATGCTGGCATACATTTGTATTCTACCTAAAACTGCTATTATGGATCTTAAGAAATTTTTGAGATAATTAGCTTTCAGCAGGGAATATTATTTACAGGTGGGGACTGAAACTTGATTTGCAACAGTGAGTATGTATCTGGACACCTACAAGTTAATATATAACAAGAGAAGAAATTCATGAAAATATTTGGTATGGAAGACTTGAATTCAGTAGTAGAACGTTGGAGAGAATTTACATATTTCCCAAGGTCCAGTAACTAGGCTAGACTAGACAGAGATTGTATTTTACAGGAATATGTGCATTTAATTGACACACATCAGTTGTAATTTCAGATCATGTGCCAGTGGCATCTAAGTTAAAAATGCAGGGTAAGGAACTACAAAAGAGAAACTCACCCCCCCCCCCCCAACTATTAAAAAATAAAGCAGTTTAAGGAATGCCTAGTGATTAATTATTCAAGGGTTATTAGGAAAGATAGAAATTTCTTCAGAAGTTGTAGCTAATGAATGGAATGCATTGAAAGTGGAGTTTAAAAACAGAGTAGAAATAAAAGAAAAGAGATGGTTAAAAAGTGACAGGAATTAGAGGGCCGGACAAAGGTAAAAGCATTGCAGAATAAGGAGAATCTCACAGAGCAAGAAGAGGTACAACTGCAGAGTGCCAAAGAGTAAATAAGGGAGGGATCTGGATAATCTGCATGAGGTTAGAAAGACTGATGTAAAGCAACAGTTTTTTGATAATGATTCCAGAGCACAAAAAGTTTTAGCACAATGGCTTGGGCAACAAAAAGCAGAAAGGGTTGTCTCCAAACTTAGGAAGTCTGTAACAAGATAAATAACTAGAGATCCTCTAGAGGTATTAGAGATATTTTGGAAATTTTATGAAAATTTGTGTGGAAAGCAAGAAACAGTACAAAATTTCCAACGTAACAAAATCCACTCAAGGCAAACTCAACATTCTGGTGCTTAATGCTAGGAGTCTAAACATGAAACTGCACTCCCTGGAAGCACTCATCACATTGGAAGATGTTGATATCTGTGCAGTCACTGAGACATGGTTCTGCACTCCCTGGAAGCACTCATCACATTGGAAGATGTTGATATCTGTGCAGTCACTGAGACATGGTTCAAGGCCACAGAGAGCACCCCGGCTGAATACCCTACCACATCATTGCTAGCTGTAGGTCCCCCACCATGAACCAAGAAAAGCACGCCACCTATCTGGACTTACTTCAGTCACTCACCGTACAGCCCAACATCTTAGTCATCAAAGATTTCCACTATCCTTCCATCGCCTGGGTGACATACATGAGCATGAGCATGCTCGCCTAGAGGTTCCTGTACTTATCAACACAAATGCTCTGAAGCAAATAGTCTGTACCCCCGCAATGGGCTTAACTGTCCTAGACATAGTACTCATCAACATGGGGTGGGGGTCACTGCACTCCCCACTGTGCGATTTCCTCCCTGGTGAGGTTGAACCATAAATCAGTCTCGTTCGAAGTAACTATTGAACCTGTCACCATCACAGGAACAAAAAAAAACTAAAAAACCTTTTCCAGTGCAAACTACAGTCTACTGAGCAATGGTATAAAAATGTTTATACCACCACAATCACAGACAGTGACTACTATGGAGGGGTATACACAAATGCCCTGTATAAACACTTAAGCAATAGTATAGACTTGGCTGTACCTGACGAGATTAAAATAAGGTCCTCCTAAAAAGGCAAGCCAGCCTTGTAGACCTCATGTATAAACAGATTATATAACAAAAGGAAGAAAGTGATGTCTAAGAGCAAGAGGGAACTGATATGCAGCAAAGGAAGAATTTTCTCCACAGCTTGAACAAGCAAATTAAAAATCTTGTAAAGTTCTCTAAAGTTAATTGCGAAGCTAAAATAGCATCTCTAGCTAAGGATAGTCATAGTCCAAAATCTAAAAAGGAGTGCCTAGCTATGTGTCAAATTGTGGGGGTAGATGGTACAACTCGTACTATAGCAGAGGAAATTGCCATCCTACTAGCTGACAGATTTGGTGCAAACTTCACCCCCTGTCCCCACCAGCCACAAGCCAAAGCATACCTGACACCAGTTTCTGCCTAGTATTTCTAGAGGTCTGGTCATGTCTGCACTCTCCAAGGCCAAATACACTGTGCAGTCACTGAGACATGGTTCAAGGCCACAGAGAGCAATGGGGACCAGGTAACATCCCAGGTTGCTTATTAAGCAATCTAAAACAGGACCTAGCAGACCCACTTGGTGTTCTGTTTAACCATAGTCTGAGAACTGGCTTTCTTCCCGCAGAATGGAGAACAGCAACAGTACTCCCCTTGCACAAAGGAAGACCATCAACCGACCCTGGGAACTATAGACCCTTAAGTCTAACCAGCCTCATCAGCAAAGCCATGGAAAAAAATCATCATGGACCTTATGTACAAAGACATAGGCGACCTTCAAACTCTAGACCCAACCCAGTTTTACTTTAAGGGGAGATCATGCTTATTAAACCTAATAGATTTCTTCGAGAAAGTCACCAAAGCCCTGAATGAAAGTATCTTGAAGTAGCCAAGCCTTTTGACACAGTACCTGATTGGGTATCATTGAGAAACTCTCCTAGCTGAGAATTAACCTGTATGTCGTTAGATTGGTAGCCGTTTGGCTCACTGACAGAACACATACTTTCAGAGTTGGTGACTCCACCTCTACAAATAGACTCGTCACCAGTGGCATACCAGAAGGATCTGTGCTGGGCCCCTTACTGTTTGGAGTCTATTTCTTGGAAGTCCAGGCTAAAGTAGATGGCCTGTGGCTTACCAAGTTCGGTGATGATTGATTTAATTGAATTAATTAACTGAATTAATGCATACAGGCCTGTAGAGAAATCTGTGATACCAGGTCAGTATAGGCTAGGTACACTTACAGTAGCTTTGTTTCAGTTGCCTGTGCACAAGTGTGATGATCTTTTCATGTTCTCAGGTATAGGCCTTGGTAGTTACTTCAGTCCTCAGGTTATAGAAGACATAGGTGAGGAAGGAGACAACAGCTGTGAGGTACTACCAGTTTCCTTGTGTAGAGGTGTTCACTAGCAGCCCTGGCATTAACAGCAATTTGTCAGATTCTCCATGGCTGTTGAAATGCTTCAAGTTGTCTTGGTGACAGTAAACCTGAGGTGTTAATGTTAGTAATGTGTGATAAAAATAGCAGGTACAGGGCAGGTGTGCTGATAGCTAGCTCTGTCCATTTGATATACACAAACAACCTGGAAAGTAGCAGCCAAACAAATAATAATTCTGGCCAACTATTAATGACAGTTACATGATGCTTGACTTTAATCTCCCACCTCTCCAACAGTAAAAGGGATTCACTGAAAGGCTAAATCCCTTGGAAAGGAATGAGATCCTCATCTGGTGTTTGTCAGGTGCTAAGTTGAGGAGTAAATGAGTCATGAGTTTGTGTTAATTGGTCAGATTAAGGGAGACAAAAAGAGAGACTGAGAGAAGAGAAAACAAAAAAAAACAGACTCCCTTCTTTTTGAAGATTGAGAAAACATCTTGAATAAGAAGCCTTTGCTTCCATGAAGTGATGGCAGCAAATTACATGTTTCTATATTGTGAGTTATTTTTCCTTCTGAAGCAGAAATATGTTTTGTTGTTTCAGCTGCTATGGTGTCTATACGTTTAGGATGAAGATTCCTCAATTCCTCTCCATAAGAGGCTGCTTAGCTGCATCTGTATGAACTTGGGGTTTGGGTGTGGATAAATTGTTCTGCCAAGAGCCTGTACTAACTGCTGAGCCTACAGAGGGCTGCAAGGGTTTGGCTTTTTTAAATATACTTTTGTTTTGGACCAGTTTCCTTTCACTCTGCTTTGACTTTTCCATCCCTCCCCCATATACCTAATTTAATTATATATACTGTGCATATACAATACTGTCTGCACTGCATTTTTGGTTAGTTGTGTAACTTGTCATCCAGTTTGAATACTATCCATTGTGTCAGTTTTTCCTGTCAAATGTTTACTTAACTTGCTTGAAAAACATTCTAAATATTCATCACTATGAATGCATCCACTTGGAAATGTCAACTGTATTATCTTTTGTCTGTAGTATTCTTCTGGGCTGAGCCTAAAAATGGCCCACTGGGATCAGTGTTCTATCCCGGTAAACAAATGAAGATGAAGCATCAGTTGTCTTTTCTGATTGACACGGATAACTCATTACTAAAATAGTTCTGCCACCACAGTCCACTGGCATGTAATTGGTAGTAGTAGTCTGTTAGGACTCTTGATAGTTGGCTGCTGTTATAAATGAGTTCTGGTGGACCAAGTATTCATGAATGCATTGCCAAGTGCAACATCACCACTGCTGTTAGCTGTGTAATGGTTGTGCTAATATCCTTGAGAAAGAAGACAGTTTTGATAGCTCAGGGGCACAAACAAGGTTGGAAATGAAGCCGCAGACTTAGTGATGGATTTTCAGGAGTTTGTTGCTATAAAGTTGATTATTATTACCCTGTGGGTCAGCTGTGAGCAGTCCTGTTTTATAGCTAGTTTCCCGCTCAGATCAGGAATGTCACTGGAGGATATAACTGTGCCTGACTTTGGTAAAACTTGCTTCAGAGACCCATTAATGATCCCATGCAAGGAGGTGGTAGTCAGGATATAATGCACTTTATTAACAGTTTTTAATGCAATACATTTCATTTATGTTTTTGGTAGTCTAGAAACCAAAAGAAATAACATTGCAGTATGAACTTTTAATGTCTTTGTTTTTATCTGTTATCAGAAACTGCTTACCAAAAGGAACATAAAGAAAACTGCAAGCTCCTTTTCACTACATATGCACCGCAGGGGCTGTTACTTTTTATGGGAACTAAATGTAGAATATGCCTGGAGCAGCACATTGGAGGTTCAGTCATATGGATAAGCCTCTGCCAGAGGCACGCTTAAGTGTAGATCTGCATTACACGAGAAGCATAGCTATGTACAGGCAGTTAACTTAGTTTTTTTTCTTTGTGCTGTCTCCCAGTTTCTTGATAACCTGTGCTGGTTTCATGTCATGTCATGTAACAGAGGAGCAATACCCAAGAGATACTATATAGCTGACATTTGACAGAAGTGAGTACCTGTCTGTTATTTTAACTTGTCTTTACATGCTACACATAGCTTGCCAAATGCAGTCTCTAGCCCCAAATTATTTTGTAGCTACCGGTATGGGCAGTTTATGTACACATTGATGGTGTCCATTTCAAACTTTACCCTAATTTCTGTATTCATTACCTCATAAAACAAAACTTAGCCAAACAGAGAATGCTTAGTCTTCTGTCTTTTAGATTCTTGCCACCAGATGGTGCTGTAGTTTTCTTGAACCCCTCATTATTTTTCCTTTTGAGAAGGGATATTCTTTATGGCACCAGATCTAATGTCATAGTTTCTTCACCTCTTTATTTTAAACCTCTGTTTTGCCTCACTGTCCTCACTTGGTCTGTCATGCAGTATCTCTTCACATAAAAGTGCAGACTTGAATTGGATTTTTTCCTTTTCTTTGCTCTTGCCGCTACTGCAATTTTCTTATAACTGTGTGTTACAGATATTTTCACTTTTTTGTACTGCCATTACTCTGGTGATTGAGGTGCCTTTTCTTTTCACCAGTCGTCTTCTAATAATTTCACATACTTGAGTATGTCTACTTCTGTGTCCTGGCCATTTACAAGTTTTGTTAAGTCCCTTTTTTATTCTTTTGTTTCTATTCCACTTGCCATTTACTCTCTCTTATCCCCAAGTCTCAATCTTCCTTGCATCATTGACTGTTACTGAATTGGAAATCTGTATATCATGAATAACCATAGCACTGTCTCTTACACACACACTAATATTCTATATCTCAAGTGGAACAAAAGCTTGTGGGGGGCATAGGGACTCATGAAAAAACAATGTTGCAAATAACTGTGTGGTCAGTGTGTTATCCAAGAAAAATGCAGTGAACATATAATAGCAGCATGGGTGACCACACACCTAGAAAGCAGACTATGTAAACTAGTACACCACACACACACATCACTCATATGTCATGTATAAATGTCAAGTGCTCTAACTATAAAAAGTTTGAGCACTTAGACTTCGGGGAAAAAAAGTTTGAATCACAAAGATTTGAAAAATAAAACAAAAAGCAAGCCTATTTTTTTTTTTTTTTTTTTTTTGCAGAGGAACAAGCCCCCCATGCACACCCTGTGCTACAGTGGGCAAAGGACAAATTCCCAGTCCCCCACAGTACCTCGATTTTGCACACTCGAATACAGGCAGTAATAGAAAAGTTAATTTTTGAACAACTTAGCTAGTATTTCAGCTGCACTTGAATTAAGACCGTATAACTAAATCGTACACACATACACACGTTGTGATGTAATCTGCTCACTAATATATATATATATATATATATATATATATATATATATATATATGTTTGTATAACACGCTGTTTGTCTGCGCAGTTACATTTTACAGCACTGCTCTTTCATGTGTTCATATGCCCCCAAGAGTTTAAGAAGCAGCTTTTGTTTCTTTATTTTCCTGCTATCATCAATATCCATTCCTTTCTGATGCATTTATTCCCCTGGCCACCAACATCTGAAGATGCTGGGCAAATGGTGCAAGACACAGGGGCTGAGGCTGTCATCCAGAGTGAATGATAGAGTTTTTTTTTGAATGCTAACATTCCCCTCTTGTGCTAAAATCATGGTATATTGCTTGATTTCTTCAGCACCCAGTGCTACGTACTTTCCAGTCAGCTGGAGTGTTGTGCATTCTTGTATGGGTTGTAGTCACTAAAGCTGGAGCTGCAGCCTGCAGTAGTGACAAAGGGGGATAAAACTCTGGCTACGGCCCAGGCAGCAGTTAACAGTGCAGTCAGGGAGGAGGGGTGGGGTCATGTAAGCAAGCAAAGATGATTGCAAGTTGATTTCCCTGGTGGAGACCAGTCAAACAACTATGCTGTGCCTCCTGTAGGTAGGTGAGAAAGTTCTGCTGACTTCAGCCTCCAGAGGAAGTGAGGAGCTGTTCAGCTCTGCCCCCCATCCATAGGCTGTCACTGCGCAGGTGCATAACATAAAAAAAAATCCTGAAACGCCTCTGATGGCTACTTAAAAGAGGCATTTTCTACAGTGTTAAAGGATTGAAAAGACCAGTTGGCTTGAAGAGAACTGATGATCAACAGGGTGCAAAGTGGAACAGAAATATATATGTAAAAAGGAGCCACACTTCCAGGCCTTCTCTAATTGGTGCTTTAACAGTGGTACTTAGGTTTCTGTCCTGTGGAGAGGGTGCTACCAGAGTCAATGTTCACTCCAGTCTCTTTCAACTCCAAGCACCTGTGGGTCAAACCCAAGTCATCTAGGGCATAATTAGAACCAACACTTTTAGGACATGGAATCAGCTTAAAAAGAACACTGTTTATGCCTTTTCCTTTTTAGGAACTAACTTTTAAGTAACACTTTATTTTACATTTACAGAAAAAGGATTTCAAGGGAGATGCAAATACTTCAAACCCAGTGACCCCAGTGAAGATCCCAGATTGCCCAGTCCCTGCCTCTCTACTAGAAGAGCTCCTCAAGCCAGCAACAGCTCTCAGTAAAGAACCCCTAAACAACCTCCACAACTGCTTGAGGCAGCTTAGGTAAGTGTTTCTGCATATTGCAGCCCTGTTTGCAAGACCTCATCTGACAGGAATCTCATTCTGAATTCTATGCATGCTTTGGTGGTCACATACCTGGTATTTCTTCAAAAGAAAATTACTTCAAAAGTGCAGGTTGATTATCTGGTAGCATTTGAACATGAAATTCAAACAAATGGGTTGAGAATGTTTGTCCTGCATCTTTGAGCGAGATCTTTCCATTAGTCTAGGGGAATCTCACCTCAAAGCATTTTCAGAATTAAAGTTGTTGGAATTTACATGCATGCCCTGCAGTGTTGTCTGTAAGTGAGTTTATAAGTCTTAAACATTTCTTGCCGTACCTTTTTTAATTCTAATTAGCCATTACATGCCTTTTTGTTTGTTGAGGTTTGGTTGGTTTTCCTTCTGTTTTGTATTATAATTATGCATGCAAAGTCTGAGATTTAAAATCGCCATAAGTTTTGTCTTCGTTCTTTCTGCAGTGAGGGTACAGCTGAGGTATAATGATCAAGCTTAACAAAACTGAGTGAGGTGTAGCATATCTTATCCTTTGACAATTATTTTTACTTTGTACAGATTCTGTGCAAGTCCTTTGGTAGCTTAGAGATGAAAATGCTTAGAATACGAGCTAGAGTAGTATTGTTAGAGTAACAAAATGAGTGAACATGGTTGTCTTCAGAGGTCATGTAAGCACACAAGTATACCATGCCTCTCAAAGCAAGTTAGCCCCTTGTGTTGCTGGGTCACTACTAAGTACAAGTAGCTGTGTCTAGTTAGTCTAAATCTGACTGAAAATGTGATTAATTATCTAAATTACCATAGAATGATGGTATCGCAAACTATTCAGCAAATCTTAGCTGACACTGTAATAGAAAATTAGGCTATGGTGAGAGACGTGCATAGGGATGAGATGTTGTGCAGTATGTTACATGAGCTACTGAGCTGAAATAGCCCAATATTTTAATGTTCTGTTTTTGGATTTTTCCTAGACTCATGGTTGAAATCAAATGATAAAAATGTGAACCTCAGTGGTTGGTCTGCAAATTGAGTTTTTGCTCTCTTTCATTCCATCTTGGCATTAACAGTTTTTATTTCTGGTGAGTTCTTAACCCTTAGTGTTGAAGACCATTTAGACTGTCTCAACTGTTTCCAAGGATCAGGCCAGAAAGCCAGTCATGATTGTCTAGCCGAGCTATGGGCAGTGCCTCCACCCTTGGACACAAACCCCAAGGCCAAATCTAGAGAGTTCTTCCACTAGACACCTCAGCGTTTGCAAAAGCAGAAGAGAGGCAAAAGCTTGAGCCTTTGCCATTTTAGGATAAGATCACCATACATGGAGGGCATGAGAGCCTAATCTCAGGGAGGGATTGATCAAGGCCCACTTTCTGTTTCTTGGTTTTTCAGATGTTCAAAAGCTGACAAGCCCTAAAGCCCTTTGTATCAAGAATTCAAACAGTCAAATCATAAAAGTCTTTAGCCTGTGTAACATACAAGCATGGACTATGTAAAACACATTTTATTAAACCTTTTGTATTATGGTTAAAGTATAGCAGTAAATGCATAGGGACATGCCCCCCCCCCCCATACACCATGGTAGGGAGTTGCTCTAAACAGTTCCCCTTTACACTTGCACAGTCTAACTCTTGGATACTACAGACTAGTGTGCATTTCCATTTACACTATTTTCTAGATCTGTTGTCTACCTCTTTGCATGATATTTCTTAGATTATAGTACAGATTATGATATGTTGCACATTTGGACTGTTAGTAAGGGTTTCCTTGTTTGAAGAGTTTTTTGCATCACCATTTGGTCATACTGATGTGAGGGAGAGCATTAGAGTAATTGTTTCACAAATGTCCCAATGTTTTTTAGTGCATTTGCATCCTGTGCTAGTGCATTCATTGATGTTATGCTTCCCAGTAGGAGAGAATCCATAGCCCTGATTGGGAATTAGATGGGTGGGCTCATATGCAGTCCATTGTCTCTGTCAGAGGACATGAGGTATTAAGAGTATGCCCTGCTCAAACCTTTCTTCAGGTAAATCTGTTTCTGAAATGGCTTTGTGTTTGTTTTTTTGTGTGCGCTGAGCCTCTCTCTGCTGCATATGGCATGGTGCCCAGAGGAAGAACACTGCTGGCATCCACCTTGAAGAAGAGTATGTCACAAGAGCTGGTTGGCTCTCACAATATGCTGATGGCTGGTCTGATCGTGGGGAAAAATGGTCTGTTGAGTCATTGAGTCAACTGTCTGTGGAAAATTAGTCTCTTAAAGTGACCTCTCCTCAAGCCCAGTAGAGTTGTACAGCCCATGTTGAGGAGAATCTACCACTTCTACCCATACCAGGACTCAAAAGTTCAGAGCCTGGACCTTTGAAATCTATTTGCACACTGTGGAAGTATACTCAGAAGGAGTCTTACTTGATATCAGCACCACTGTGTATGTTTTTTATGTCTCCACATCACATTTGGTGGATGCACTCCTAAACATAGCTCCCTGTTGCCTGACATCTATCATACAGCCATAGCATGCATGCCCCTATACTAGCCGCCTTTGCGCAAGTTTGGCCTTTTGGAGTTGGTGGGACTCCCCTCCGCTCAGAAATCCATGAACAGTTTGAGTTTTTTTTTTTTTTTTTTGAGATTGATGAGGACAGCAACTCCTGGCCCACCTCAAAGCATCCCTCCCCCAGATGACACCTTCTTTAGAGAGAGAGCTGTAGGTGCATGGATTCCTCTTTCAACTGGTCTATGAGCTACCAATCCTTCCCCCAGTAACATCATAATAAGTATGTGATGGAGGAGGAGGTGAGCTACCAATCCTTCCCCCAGTAACATCATAATAAGTATTTGATGGAGGAGGAGGTAAGCTACCAATCCTTCCCCCAGTCACATCATAATAAGTATTTGATGGAGGAGGCGGTGAGCTACCAATCCTTCCCCCAGTAACATCATAATAAGTATTTGATGGAGGAGGAGGTGAGCTACCAATCCTTCCCCCAGTAACATCATAGTAAGTGTTTGATGGAGGAGGAGGTGAGCTACCAATCCTTCCCCCAGTAACATCATAATAAGTATTTGATGGAGGAGGAGGTGAGCTACCAATCCTTCCACCAGTAACATCATAGTAAGTATTTGATGGAGGAGGAGGTGAGTTACCAATCCTTCCCCCAGTAACATCATAATAAGTATTTGATGGAGGAGGAGGTGAGCTACCAATCCTTTCCCCAGTAACATCATAATAAGTATTTGATGGAGGAGGAGGTGAGCTACCAATCCTTCTACCAGTAACATCATAGTAAGTATTTGATGGAGGAGGAGGTGAGTTACCAATCCTTCCCCCAGTAACATCATAATAAGTATTTGATGGAGGAGGAGGTGAGTTACCAATCCTTCCCCCAGTAACATCATAATAAGTATTTGATGGAGGAGGCGGTGAGCTACCAATCCTTCCCCCAGTAACATTGTAATAAGTATTTGATAGAGGAGGAGGTGAGTTACCAATCCTTCCCCCAGTAAAATCATAATAAATATTTGATGGAGGAGGAGGTGAGCTACCAATCCTTTCCCCAGTAACGTCATAAGTATTTGATGGAGGAGGAGCCGCCTGTGGGCATTCCACCTTATAGACTCATTATTAATAATGCTGGTTCTTTACGCTGGAAGTGCAGGGTCTCTTCTTCTGCATTTATGAAGGAAGGCCACTGCCCTTTATAAACTCCCAGCTGAGAGGAGCAAAACCCTGATCAGACACCCTTGGGCTGAATCCTTCACAAGTTGTTCAGTCCAGGATGGGTTCTGTGACAACAGTATTTTGCCACCTTGCAGGCAGGCAAGGACTATGAAGCCTTAGATAGAATTGATGATGTTACTCCTTTGGACTTAGATCCCTTAACTGGTCATTTCATCTTGTGTGCAGCACAAAATGGACCAAAAACAAAATTAATAATGCCCAATTTGACTCTCCAGCAGGTTCAAAGCTGAAAGTTTATTAAAATAAAACAAACAGTGATGAGCACTTTCATTCCATAGAAAGAGACTTCATCAGATACACATCCAAGCTACAGTAACACTATAAATACCTTTACAAAGTTCCATCCGTCCTAAATTAAAATTTTTCCCCATTTTAAGCAACTATTTGAGAGTGGTGGATGTAATTCTACATCTGCGAACAAGGAGACTGGTGCATGTTTCAGGTGCAAGCAGTGTTCATTTATAACAAGGGGGAACGTAGTTTGATTTTGGAAAATGCGTTACAGCTTAGGGCCATTTTTCAAAATAGGAATCGTTACACTTTGTAGATTAATTTATTTAGCAAAATATGACAGTTGTCCAGCTTTCTATATAGGAAAGATGGAGAGAGCATTGAAAACCAGAATATATGAACATGTTCATTACATTACTATAAAGAGGAGACTAGTGCCTTGTATAAACATTCTACTGTTTGTAGCAATTTCACTCGATTCACATTTGGCATTTTAGAAAATATAAAACTGAATACTAGAGGTGGTGACTGGAAAAGGTTATTAATGTAGAGAGAACTGATATGACAGCTTTGGTTGAGTGCTACATTACCCCTGATTTAAATGAAGTGTCCCTTAAACCACTTTTAAATGAGAAGGCAGCTTCCATGTAAACGGGCTTATTTATCTACTTTATTGTGCCTAATGTTTCTCTAATGATTGTCTAACAGGAATATGAGGAAGAGGGAAAATTTTAAGTGTTTCATTTGTAAAAGCTTTTGTGTGTGGGAGGTGTGCAGTGAACTATGGACGTGTTATTTTTAAGCGTTTTTTCGAATAGGAATAGGACTTTAAGAGGCATCACTTTACTGAAGTAATCATTTAATTGGCTAATTTAGGAGGGATGGAACTTTGTAAAGGTATTTGTAGTGTCACTGTAGCTTGGATGTGTATCTGTTGAAGTCTCTTCCTATGGGACAAAAGCACTTATCACTGTTTGACATTTTATTTTAATAAACTGTCAGCTTTGAACCTTCTGGAGAGTTGAATTGAACATTATTAATTTTGTTTTTGGTCATTTCGTCTTTCCAGACTCCAGCCCGCTCTGGCAGATAAGGCACTGAAGAAGCTTTTATTCCCCAGAGACTAGACTGAAGGAAGAGTGAAGTGTTCAAGACACTCTGTAGCTTCTAGAATGGGTTTCCACATAGCCCACTCGAGTTTTGCCTGTACTGATAGCTAGAGCTACAGGCTAAAGCATATTTTTGCACAGAATAACTTGAATGAGGCTCTCCTCACTTAAGGAGAAGCTTAGAAATTCCCTTCTGAATGTCCTTTTCACATAGGAGGTTCTTTTCAACCCGGCCTTCCCTGCTGTTTCTTTGCTTCAGGACTTGGCTTTCTGATCCTTTGTACTTTTGGTTAATCTCTGGCTTCTTCCACCTTGGGTGATGTACTAAGAATTCACCCCATTCTTAGAGCCACCAGGATGAATTCTTGATATTAGATCTAGTAAAATCTGTCTTCCCATATTAGTGAATTTATGAGGGGTCCCTTCTTGGTCGATCCCTAATACCATGCTGCTGCCTCTCCTTGCTTAGACAGCCCCACACAGTTGGTGTTGTGTAAGTCAGTCAAGCGAGTATACACATGTGTATTACTTGCAAACTGGATATGTGTCATATCTTTTCTGTTTTTGTGTTTTTCTTGATTTTCAGAAAATATGCCTGCTTTTAGTAGTTTAGGGGCTGGAGTGAACTGACAAACTTGGGGGTTAACTGCTGCATCTCCTTGTATGTAGGTGAAATCACAGCTTGCACCCAGTAAGGCAAAGGCTCGGTCCAGAGTGGTAGAGTAAGAAAAAAATACCAAAGTGACACAAAGGAGAATGAACCTAGTCATACCGTAAGAATTTATCTGTTACATACTTTGCTTCCTTTGACATAATTAATCCTTTTGAAGTTCAGGACATGTTAAATTCACTTTGCATTAATTAATATGAAGTAATGCATCACTGGAACACATTTTTTTTCTGTTTCTGAATTTATTTTATTTTTCTAAACGTTCTACAAGGAAACAGCTCCAGTACTCCTTATTAATGCCCACCCCTCCAGGCACGTCTAAAGGTCAGTTCCCTCTGCTTTCTCTCTATTAACCTGGTGAACTTGGGCATCCTGAGGCAATGTAGCAACTGCCTCATGTACAGTGACATCCCTGTCCTCTTTGCTCCCAACACTCGGACTTGCAAGAGATGCACATATATATCCAAATTGAAAGCCACGCACTCTCCAGCCAAGACCAGAATAGCTGGTCAAGAGGAGAAGGTCAACACTTGCACCACACCACATGGAACATGTAGCCCTCCAGAACACACACCAGCACTGCCTTCACATAAAAACACAAATCACATGCCCACTTTCACAGAGGCTCTCAATAAAAATCTACCCAAACAGCAGAGACCTCCAAAGTAGAGATGCACTCGACCACCACAACATAACACTAATCACGAGACACGTAACTCTCCTAAACAGTGTGCCACTCAACCAAAGCCCCTAAGGCAAAACAGCATGCCCAACACACTAGTCATAGGTGACTCAGTAGTAAGGTACACTGATGTCCCACTCACTAGGTTGAATAAAGAGAAAGTAACAGTCAGCTGTCTCTTAGGTGCCAGGATCCACCACATAATGCACACACTCAGGTCCCTCAACAACAGGTGCAAATATGACTCTGTCATTTTACATGTGGGTGTGAATGATCTGAGACGTACCTCTCTGGACTACATGAAGAGACATGGGGGAACTCTCGGATTATGTAGCCCAGGCAGGTATAACCCTACCCTGAGCAGTCTCCTACCATCACCCAGAATGATACCACAGTACAAGCAGAAAATGATTGATTTCAACAACTGGCTAAGTTTCTGGTGTCATTCTAAGGGGATCCAGTATCTGCCTGCCTGGGATAACATGATTGACAGACCTCGATGATTTGCCAGAGGGGGCCTGCATCTGTCACCCCTGGTCTTGCTTCCGGATACTGGCCAAGGATCTTGCCACCCCTTTAGTGCCTTTTTAGGTGGTGTTCCAAAGACCAAATTGCCACCGTAACAGCTACAAACAAATGCAATCTGAGGGTCATGCTGCTCAATGCTAGAAGTCTAAATCTCAAAATGCACTCGCTCAAAGCACTCCTTAAAATGGAGAACATTCATTGACATTTGTGCTGCAACAGAGACCTGGTTCAAAGCAGCAGAAAGCACCCCTGCACTACCAGGCTATAACTCATTCACACCTTTTGGCCCCAGAACTTGAACCGAAGCTCCAAAGGTGGTGGTGTTTCCATATTCATAAAGGATGCACACACCTCCAGACTGGTAGCTCAACATAACGCATCAGAGATACTTCAGGTGCAGATAACATTGGGTAAGACAGCAATTCAGGTCGTAGCCTGCTGTCGGTCCCCAACCATGACCAAAGACTCGCACTCCATGTTCCTAAGCACCCTGGAAAATATTAGCGTCCAACCTAACACTCGCATACTGGGCTACTTCAACTACTCCTCCATTAACTGGGAAAACTACTCATGTACCAATACACTTGCCCAACGTTTCCTGGAATTCATTAATTCCAGTGCCTTGGACCAGCTCGTTCTTACCCCACTAGAGGTAGCAACATCCTTGACCTGGTCATTACTAACATGGGCAACCTTTGCTCTACACCAGTAGTCAACTCCTCCCTGATTAGATCCGACCACAAACTAATCACCTTGGAAATCCACACCCCTCCCACCTCCCCACCCCCACAAAGGTAACCACCATGACTCAGCCTCAACAAAAATTTGAGATCCCTCATCAAGTCCTCTAAAGCTAGATATGAAAACAGAATTGCAGCAGATAGTAAAGATAACCACAAGGCCTTCTATAGTTATGTAAAGTATCTCCACAGCAATACCCAGATTTGCTCGGAGCTACTGCACAATGATACCTCCTATACCGAGCTGACAGATATTGCCAGTATATACTGCCCAACAAATTGTGCCAACTTTACCTCTCTTTCCCCCACCAAAAGACCAATCACAATCCCAGTATTACTGCTGCACAGGTTAAAACAGCATTGTCCAAGGCCAAGAATACAGCTTCTATGGGACCTGACAATATCCCTAGCTGTGTTCTACATGAACTACAGAGTGAACTGGAACCTCACCTGTGTGCCCAGATGAATCACAGCCTCACCTCAGGCTTTGTCCCTACAGAATCGGGCACTGCTACAGTCATCCCGCTCCACAAAGGAGGAGCGACTACAGACCCTGAGAACTATCTCCCCATTAGCCTGACGATTCTGATATGTAAAGCTGTAGAATGAATCATTGTGGACCTAATAAACTAGGATATATAACCAACTCACCCTAGCTCATCAACTTCTCAGCTACCCTGACAAAACCCCAGCCCTAATCAATCACGACACTAAGTCGTCAGCTAAGATCCATCAGTAAGGGTCTGGTAGAGATAACCAAAAGCAAATATAATTCAGGAGACTCCATATATTCCTGTACCATTGCAAAAATGTGGAACTCCCTCCCACTGGAAGTTAGGACACAGACAGACAAATATAGTTTCAAAAATCAGCTAAAATCCTACTTCAAGTCCTGGATATGTTCATGTTCCAACCCAGGTTAACTCTTTTATAATCCACCTAGCCTCTTTATGTTTAATTAAATTCAGCTTAGCTTGCTGTTATGTTTTTCAGTGTGGTGGAATTATGTTTACAATACTTTGAGACTAATGAGTTTAACAAAGTTGTGTATTTTTCTTATCTCTCCATTTTGTCAAATTGTTCACTTGTTTTTCTAAACAGTTGTATGCTCTCTTTCAACTAACATTTTGTATGTTTAAAAATTTCTTCATTGTCTAATTAGTATGGAGTTTGTCTCCCAGGGTCTCCACTGAAAACAGGCAGTCTTGCCCAGTCAGACTTACCCGGTAAACAAATGTAAAAATAAAAAAAATTATAGGAAATCTCCAATCTCTGGATCCCACACAGTTTGGTGAAGGGTAGATCATGCCTGCTCAATCTCGTTGACTTCTTTGAGTCGGGCACCAGAGTTGTGGATAAAAGCAAGGTGGTTCATACAGCCTACCTTGATCTAGCCAAGGCCTTTGATACCATTCCCCACTCAGGAATCATAGAAAAACTCAATAAGCTAGGTATCAACCCCTATATCATTAGGTGGGTTGCAAACTGGCTCACAGATAGAGCCCACAGTGTGAAAGTACCGGACTCCAAGTCAGACTGCCGACCAGTTACGAGTGGAGTCCCACAGGGTTCGGTTTTGGGTCCTCTCCTCTCTGGTATCTGCTTCTCTAAAGTCCAGACCAACACGAAGGGACTCTGGCTGACAAAGTTCGCAGACAATTGCAAGTTGGGGGCTATTATTAACTCTCCAAGTGATGTTGACATCCTACAGAAAGGGCTCACTGAGACCAACGACTGGTGTCAGAACCATGACCTTAAGCTCAGTACCATAAAATGTGTCATAATCCCCTTTGGGAAACACCTGGCACATAGATGGTAGTCCACTGAACACAGAAGGCATTATAAGAGATCTGGGAACACAGGTTGACAGCAACCTCTCTTTTGACCTCAACATTGCCACTGTGGTCAGAAAGCCCTTCTATGTGGCACATCTCATTACTAAGGGTTTTGCATCCAGGAAGAAAGAGGTAATTTTCTCCCTCTACTCTTCCCTCATCAGGCCAATCATTGAGTACAGTGCCCCATTTGGCATGTACCTCACTAGACACCTGCAACAACTGGAGAGACCGCACAACTAATTCACAAAGAGGATCCTAGGCCTTAAACACTTGTCCTATATGGACAGATTAAAAAAAAACTCCAACTGTTCTCTGTCTCGTATCGTCTACTTAGAGGCGATCTCTGCTTGACTTACAAAGCCATGTATGACCTAGCTCTGTTAGAAATGCTACATCTAAAGAAATCCCAATCTCTCTCTGCACCACATGTTCCAGAGACCTCAACCTCATTACCACAATCAACAGAAGAAGCTGGAGGGACAGGTTCATAAACCAGAGATTGCCCATGCTATGGAATAGACTTCCCATACATGTCAAACAGAGCACCTTACTGGCCCTCTTCAAGGGAAATCTTGATGAATGGATGGGAAATAGAAAATTCACCCCGGGGAGCACTTCTGTGACTGTACTCGACAGAGGCACTGGGAACTAAGATCGGGTGGCATGATGCCAGGGTAATCCTATGAACTAGGCTTGTAAAGGCTCCAGGGCCATTAGCCTAGTACACACCTATGAACCTCTGTACTTGGATGAGT
This sequence comes from Protopterus annectens, assembly GCF_019279795.1. Taxonomy (NCBI): domain Eukaryota; kingdom Metazoa; phylum Chordata; order Ceratodontiformes; family Protopteridae; genus Protopterus; species Protopterus annectens. The sequence goes on along the minus strand of NC_056733.1, from coordinate 756,847,773 downwards.
TAGTTGTGGGTTAATCAGAATGCATTAATAGTTATACAAAGAGAAAGATATGAAATTCTAACAGATACAAAATTTAATTATTTTGTTTTTTGCATTATTTTTGGCTGCTTTCACTGACTTAAGGCCCTTCTTTTTTCCTGTCTTCACAGTCCCCGCAAATCCGTACCATGACAGCTCATCACTGTCACTCACACTGTGAAGGTCTTTACTGGAAGAATGCCAATGTGTAGAGTCCTTTCTGTTCACAGACTAATGGAGTGCAAGGCACACCAGGCAGGTGGAGTGAACCAATCTAAAAAGGGTACCATCACGCTGTGGCTGGTGGTGTTTTTTGTTGCCCCAAGTCACACTGCCTGCGTGTTGATGAAGAGTAGCTTGAGCCTATATCATATCCCCAGACTCCTAGGGATGGCTGCTTCTGCTCTGTACCTCCCACCCTCTCCAACCCAGCGTTCTCTCTGTCTATCTGAGCTCCAGCCTTTACAGAGCCCTAACACAGAGAGACATCCAACAGTTTGATACCCCAGGATAGGATAGGCATGCCTATCCTCTCTGCCAGCACCATGAGACCCCACGCTGCTACTCAAACTGTGCTGGCCTGGGTCTTAATCAGGGCTTTATTCCACTGTGTCACCTAACTGGAATGTGTGCATTAATTAAGGTTCTGAGAGTGTTTCTACTTGTTGGCTAAGAACATGATAGGTTCTGGCTAATTTCATTGTAAGTAGGTCAAGAATTACATCTTACTAATTTCTTAAAGTTCACTTAAGGTAAGTTTACTGCTAGCTTCAGAACATAACTGCAAGCATCCGTAGATAGTGACGGAAGAAAATATAGTCCAGTGAGGCCACCCAAGTTCTAGATCTGTCTTCTCCACTTCCCGCATGTCCCTGCCATGTTTAAACCACACTACAGCTTTACATTTCACCACTTTCTCTTGCAGTGCTTTTCAGGACTTCACCACCCTGGCTTTTAAAGTAATACTTTTGTCATTTTTCGGTGTTCCCAGAATCTTGCATTGTGTGCAGAAAGGCAGAAAGCTTTGCATTTGACATTCTTTACCACCTTCCATTCCTCCTTTCTTCACCTGTCCCCACACTTTTCTGAATGTCTCAGAAAATGCCTTTCCAACCACAAATACTTTTAGTAGTCATTTATATGACTCCGCAGCCTCCTGCATAAGTTAAGGACTTCTGGAGAGCCAGGGAGTAATTTGTCCAATGGGTTCCCTGACCATTGTCACCCCCCACCATTCTTCCCACTCAGAGTGATCCTTTTGCCTCTCCTTAATATGATCTTCTGCACCCATATCACATCCTCTCATCTCCAAGTTTTTATTGAAAGTGGATGCTAGACTCTTTCCTATCCACCTTGTACAGTCTTTTGGTGGCTTGTCTGTGGAATTCTTCCAGCAGCCAGAAATCCAAGGCTCAGTAGAGGTGGACTATTAATTTTGTAATCTAAATTCCATAAGGATGCAACTCAGCTTCCTACTGGCGGCTGTCTTTGCCACTCAGTTTCACCCTGGCGGTTTATAGCAGATGTGATCTACACACCCAGTTCTTTTTGCTACACTCGCTAAAACATTGCTGTATCTAGCTACATGATTTCTCCTAGTGTTCATCATATATCTTGCCAAGGATATAAGAGCTGTCCAGCTTCCAAAGCTTCAGAGCATCTTCCACATCCCCAAACGGTCAGGTAGCTTGAGCTGAACTGACTAAAAGACAAGTTTGGGTGCAAAGCCCTCCAGACTTTTACTGCCACCAATGAGTATGTTACTTTGAGGCTTTCAGGGATCACCTGTCAGCTTGTGCTTTCCTTGCTGGGCAGATAAGTTCCCTTTGGAGGAAAAAACTTCCATTTTCTTAATTTTGTTGATGTTTTGTTACTTTCCTCTTCAGGAAAAAGCTAGGAGTGTTGTGTTTTACGGGGCTGTCTTGAGACTGTAATGTACTTTTAAGCAGAGCACTCATTTTCTGTGTCATTTTAAAAGTAGTGTAAAGTAAAAAAAAAATTTTTTTTTTTTAGGTGGAGAAACCATGTATATTTTTCATTTTGTGGAGCTGGCATAGTGTTTTTAAATTGCTTTTTTTCTGCCAAAAAAGTAACCTTTTTGGACTGGTAGTGTTTACCAGCAATTGCTGCACGTCTTCCCTGGGGAAAAAGTGCATCACATTGATGCTTCTTCCAGGCCTATGGCCACTGATACTGTTGTGAGGTTTGCATGGCTGGATTCTCAGAACTTCCCAGATGATGTGATTTCAAATTCTCCTTTGGATAGAGAATCGTGTCTGCCCTGTCTGCTGCAGAGGTGATCAAAAAGTGTGATGAAAGGTTTGAGCTGATTCAGGGTATTTTTCAACCCCCCCCTTCCAGATTATCCAAGGGATTTTCTTTTTCCTCATCCAACAGAATAAACAGTCTCAGCAAAATTCAAGTAAACAGATGTTTAAGAAAAAATGGCAAGGAAGTTCCAAAAGCAATTCTTGAACCTCCGAAAATCCAGGACAGTCCAAGTCTGAATGACTGTTTTAGAGACCTTGTGACTACCACATGCTGTGGCCCCCTTTTTCTTCCAGAAAGTCTGAATCTCCATTTTTCTGTTTGGCAACAGTGTGTTTCAGAGAAATGACTTCTGGAAATCATTCACCAACGTTACAGATGGTAGTGGGAGGAAATTAGTCCTTTCCAGGGAAAATTGTTTCTGTGGATAAACTGTGTTTAAATTACTTTTTGAGGCTGATAAAGTGTGTTAGAGTGCTTTTTTTCAATACCTTTTAAATTTTACTAGCATGTGCTGCTTAGTTTCCCCAGGAAAGAAGCACTATCAGAACAAGCTACTAGTCCCACAGTTGGTCCTTCTTCCAGCCACAAAAACAAAAAGTTAACTAAAGAGCCTTTGCCACCCCAACATGCTAGTAGTTTGCCTCAGCCACAGGTTAGTGACTCTGCTTTGGTCAAAGCTGGTTCCTCAGACTATTCATCTTTTTCCGCAGATCCCTCTGGTGTTGTCCGTACAGCTAATATAGACACTGCAGCTGTTGGGGTCCCCTTGGTGTGCAAGGAAGAGCCACTCTTGTCAGTTTTGGGAGAAGGGACAGGGATGGTGCCCATGCATAGCCAGACTGTTTTGCCCATTCCTGGGAAGCTACTGCTGCCATTAATACTCCTGTTTGCCTCAACTTTCCTGTCAAAAAGAAACCAAAAACCAAACATGCGTCTTCTCTTACACTAGTTTCATTGGATAAGAGTAGTTTGATTAGCACAGGGTCTTATACAGGTTATTGATCCTCCTTATCAGGTGTTTTCTGGTAAAAGAAAAAGGGATTCCTTTTTTCTGAAGAGATTCAGGAAATTGAGTGTGGAGAAGAATGTGATGGGGGACAGATACAGGTTTGTTTCTTAGATTTCTGATTCAGAGGAGAGAATGGTATCCGAATCTTCCTTTCGAGGATTCTCGCTCCCCTTTTCTTTCTCTCTCTCTCTCTCTCTTTCTCTGACTATTTCAAAAATGTATCATTGATTTTGGCAGGAGAACACTGAGATTAATCAGTCCCTCAGAAAATACCATCCACCCTACAGTAAGAAGTTCCATTGTGGCCCACTCTACATTAAGAAGTACTTGTGGCAGAAGTGTGTAGCTTATGACCCATCTGATTTAGGGATTGCTGAAAAAGGCTCAGTTTTGGGCTTTCCTGTTGGTTAGTTTGTACTGCTTAACTTTGCTTGTATTTAAGCCCTGTGTTTGTGCAGTTTTGCTCAGTTTGGTAGAGTTGCACCGAGTTTGGCAACCTTAGCCAGGCATCTGGAGTGAATCTGAACTTAATCCAAGGAATCTATTGTGTTCAACAAAAAAATAAGTATATTTTAGGCTTGCTTTGTGCTTTTTGAACTGTATTTTGTTTAATAGCTGCAGTGACTGTTTTATTCTGCACTTTAAATTTCTGCTACTTCTGTATTTAATAGCATAGGCTAGATTCAGATTTGCTGAATCTAGACTGTTTGGTATCACTTGAGCTCTAAAAACCAGCAAACCTACATTAAGAAGGCCCTCCTGCACCTTTGTGGCAGACGTTTGTAGCCCAGGATCCATCTGAGTTGGGGTTTCTGGACAAAGGCTCTGCTTTGGGCTTTCCTATTGGTGTGTTTGTACTGTTTAACATCACTTGTATTTAAGCCCTCCATTTGCGCATAGCTCTGTACCTCTCAACAAGGTTTAGCACTGCCATGTATAGGTGCAAACACTTAGAAACACAATTTTCCCTTGATATCTGCTAGACAGCCCTCCTTAGCTCCACTGCCTGTCTGTGCCCAATGCAGTTGCCCATTGGTTCCCAGCGAGCAACTGAGTTGTGCATTCTGAGGCATTGACACCGTCTTCCACCCATAGCCCTCCACAGAACAGCCACTTTTGTTAGTCTCTCAGCATACCCTGGTCCATCTAGCCCATCCCCTTCTAGTTACTATAATATATACCTGCCATAATGGGCAGACAGTTTCCCATTTCTCCAGCAAGCCTGGGTGACATGGGCATCCTGAGGCAATGTAGCAGTTGTCTCATGTATACTGGCAACCACTTGCTGCTAATGCAAACAAATACAGTATGTGAGAGATGTAACTATTCCATGAAATTAGAATCAGTCCTCTCACACAACAGTAAACAAGACATACAACAGGTTGTCAGCACACATACTTCCCCTCTCACACAAGATAAGGTCAAGACACATAAACCCACATACGTGGAGGTACTTAGAGTCTAACAAAAAAACAGAGACCTCCCAAGTGCAAACAATGTACACACACTGGTACATGAACAGAATCCACCACTACACACAGCACACTTATCAAAGTTTCAGCAATTAAGCCCCAAAGGCAAAACACCTCAAAACCTAATGTTCTGGTTATAGGCAACTCAATAGTGAAACACACAGATGTCCCCCTCACCAGGTTGAACAAGAAGGTCATGGTCACCTGCCTGTCAGGTGCCAGAATCCATTGAATCACACATGCACTCAAGTCGCTCAGCAACAATTACCATTATGACACTGTCATAGTGCATGTTGGTGTGAATGAGTTGAGACGTACCTCTCCAGACTACATGAGCGAACTCTCGTGTCCCAAGCAGGTATGTCCCTTGCCCTAAGTAGCAGTCTACCTTCACCTAAGATGATGCCACAATACAGACAAAAATGATTAATTTCAATAATTGGCTTAGCTTCTGGTGTCACTCCAGGGGGGATCCAGTATCTCTCTGCCTGGGAATACATTTTTTGACAGTCCACACTCCTTTGCCAGGGATGGCCTTCACTTGTCTCCTCAAGGCTTTCAGATACTGGCTAAGACGCTTAACTCCCCCATAGTGCCTTTTTTAGGCAATGCCCAAACAACAAAACTTCAGATGTAAAGAAATCTACTTAAGACAAATTTAAGATCATGATGTTTAATGCTGGGAGCTTAAACAGTAAACTGCACTCTCTGGAAGCACTCCTCACATTGGAAGATGCTGACATTTGTGCAGTCACTGAGACTTGGTTCAAGGCCACTGAGAGCACCACAGCCATATACGGCTACAATGCCTTTCATATATTCAGACCCCAAAATGAGAGCAAAAGAACCAAAGTTGGAGGTACAGCCATCTTCATTAAATCCAAATACAACTCAAAACTGGTGAAACAGTACGACTCTTGAGCTACTCCACGTCCAATTAACTATAAGTAAAATACCCTTCTACATCATTGTTTGCTACAAGTCCCTCACCATGAACCAGGAGAAGTATACCGCCTACCTGGACTTGCTAGAGTCCCTCACTATACAGCCAAACACCTTGGTTATGGGAGAGTTCAGCTATTCTTCCATCAATTGGGTGACTTACATGAGCACAAACATGATTGCTACAAGGTTTGTGAACTAATTCAAATGCCTTGGAGCAGTTGGTTCTCACCCCCACAAGAGACTCAAATGTCCTGGACTAGTGCTCACCAACATTGGGGGGGAGGGTCACTGCACTACCCAGTGTGTATAGTCCTCCCTGGTAAGGTCTGACTATAAATCTGTCTCATTAAAAGTAAAGAGCAAACCTGACACCTCCACAGGAGTAAAAAACTGAAAAATTTCTCCAAAGTAAACTATTGCCTACTAAGAGATGGTATAAAAAGTTTTAAAGCCCCTGCTCGCATAACCAACAATGACTTCTATGCAGAGGAATACACAAATGCCTTATATAGCCACTTAAAGCAAATGCATTGACTTGGCTGTACCCAACAGGAACAAAACTAGGTCTTCCCAAAAAAAAACAAGCTGTAAGTGCAAATACGTTATACAACAAAATAAAGAAACTGATATCTAGGAACAGGGGGAATTTACTCAACAGAAGAATACCCTCCACAGCTTGAACAAGCAAATCAGATATTTTAAATCCTCTAAGGCTAGTTATGAGTCTAAATCAGCATCCCTAACTAAAGACAATCATAAGGCATTCTTTAGCTACCTCCAAAACCTAAAAGGGGATGCCCAACCGTGTGCTGAGCTTGTAGTGGATGGTACCACTCACACTGAACCTGAGGAAATTGCCAACCTGCTAGCTGACAGATTTGGCAATAACGTCATCCCCATGTTCCCACCAGACATACCCAAAAGCATTCCTGACACCAGTCCTCCACCAATTATCTCTAAAGGACAGATCATACAAGCACTGTCCAAGGCCAAAAACACAGCCTGTATGGGACCAGATAACATCCAAAGTTGCTTACTAAATAGTTTAAAACAAGACTTGGCAGAACCACCTGACACTCTCTTTAATCATAGCCTGAGAACTGGCTTTGTTCCAGCAGAGAGGAGAACAGTGACTGATCCCCTTGCACAAAGGGGGGGTCCATCAGCTGACCCTGGGAAACTAATGACACATAAGCCTAACCAGCCTTATCTGCAAGGCCATGGAAAGAATCATCATGGACCTTATCCACAAGGACAGACCATAGTCTCTTGATCCAACTCAGATTGATGTTGTCAAGGGTAGGTCTTGCTTATTAAACCTAGTGGACTTCTTGATAATCTCACCAAAGCCCTGGATGATGGCAGAACAATACAACCCACCTATCTTGATTTAGTCAAGGCCTTTGACACAATCCCCCACTCAGATATCATAAAGAAACTCATCCAGGTGGGGATTAATTCATACATTACTAGATGGGTAGCCAGCTGTCTCGCTGACAGAACGCACATTGTCAAAGTTGGGGAGTCCACCTCTACCAGTAGACCAGTTACCAGTTGGGTACCACAAGGATCTGTGCTGGGCCCCCTCTACTGTGTTTGTAATTTATTTCTCTGAAGTCCAGGTAAAGGTAGATGGCCTGTGGCTTACCAGGGTTTACAGATGACTGTAAACTGGGTGCAATCAGAGTCCCCCAATGATAGCATATTGCAGAAAGGGCTGACACAGACAAATGATTGTTGCCAAACTCAAGGAATAAAACAACACAAAAAATCCCTCATTATCCCCTTTGGTAAAGATGTAGCCCCTGCTAATTATGATACAGGTAACACCCCTCTAAGCTCAAACTCTGTGGTGAGAGACTTGGGAACACAGGTTGATAGTAATCTAAACTTTGAACACCATGTGTCTGTAGTGGTAAGAAAAGCAGTCTACATTGCACCTCTCATAAATAAGGGCATTGTATCCAAGACCAGGGAGGTTATAGCTCCTCTGTACTCGACCCTTATCAGACCATTAATTGAGTACAGTGCTCTCCTTCTTTATTGTACCTCACCAAACACCTGGAGCAACTGAAGAGACCACAGAGGTTTCTAACCAAGAGAATCCAGGGCCTCCAAAATATAACCTACATGGAAAGACTGAAAGCCCTGTCACTGTGCTCTGTATTATACAGGCTGCTGAGAGGTGACATGTGCCCAGCTTACAGAGCAGTCTTGGACCCTGCCCTAATGGAAATGCTGCACATCCACAAATCAAATGGAACAAAATAATTCACTCCAGGGATCTCAGCCTAGCCTGTGACATTAATGGAACATGCTGGTGAGACAGATGCGTCTTCCAGAGACTGCTATTCCTCTGGAATAAGCTCACACTCCATGTGAAGCAGAGCTCCTCAATGACCCTATTCAAGCGCAACCTTGACAACTGGATGGGTGACTGTAAATTCACCCTGGGGGTGACACCTATATCCCTCTTGGTCAGGGGAAGTCGATACTGGTCACAGAATCACTGTGTTAATAACGACCATCTAACTGTGGTCAATTAGGCAACTTGGGTTTTCACATGGTTAGGCTTGTAAAGGCACTAGGGCCATTAGCCTAGTAACCACCTATGAGCTGTTACAACTGGAATTCCCAGAACCTTTTCCCATCCCCTGGCACTTAAGGTTATGTTTATCACAGCTTGTGGTTTCCCTGATAACCAGCCTGCTGCACCTAAAAAAGCAGATAGCATGTACAAAGTTCCTCAGTCTTTCAAATGTTTATACCCTCATCCCAGATCTGATCCAGCAATTGTAGCTTTAATTAATCCAGCACCTGCCAAATAGTTTAATTCTAATCCTCCCCCTTCTGACAGAGATGGTAGAACAACTAATACGTTTGTGGAAATAGTTTATAATGCTGCTAGAATTTTGAAAAGTCAGTCTCCTATGTTTGTTCTGAGTAATTGTGGAAGTATGTGGAATGTTTTATCTGCATGTCCATCCTGTAAGGAAAAATATTCTTTATGTGGTTTAGTTTCTTCTGTTTCTCAGGTCATTAAAAATGGATTCAAGTGTGTTTACAACTTTGTAGTTACTGCATCCAGGGCTGTTGCAGTACTGTGTTGAGGAGGTTTGCCTGACTGTGTTCTCAGATCTCCCAAAAGATATAAAAATGAGATTTCAAATTCACCTTTGGACAGAGATTTGGTTTTTGGATCCCCTGCTCCAGAGTTTATCAAAAAGTATGTTGAGAGGGGTAAGCTGTTACAGGCAATTCTCATATTTTCAGACCTCCTCCAAATTTTCCAAGGGATTTTCTGATTCCTCATCCAATTTTTGGCAAGAAAAAAGTCTGTGCAAAATACCGGTAAGCAGATGTTTAAAAAAAACGATGGCAAGGAGGTTCCAGAAAGAAGGCAGGAAAACTGTAGAAAAAAGGGCAATCAAAAAAGTCAGAATAACTGCGTAAGGGACATTGTCCTTCCCTCCCATCCTGACAGTCCCTTATTCATAGGTTCATAGGATGATACTAGGCTATTAGCCCTTATAAGCCTAGCCAAGAATTTTGCCAATGTTCCCTCAGTCAGCACCTGTTTCCCCTGTCCAGCAGGGGCACAGGTGAGATCCCAGGGGTATATTTTCTGTTTCCCATCCAGTCGTCCAGGTTCCTCTTAAAGAGGGCTAGAGAAGTACTCTGCTTGACATGGAGAGGGAGTCTTTCACAGACGGGTGAGTCTCTGGGACACAAATCTATCCCACCAACAAGTTCTATTAATGTCACAGACCAGGTTAAGGCCTTGTGTGTGGGTTGCACGAGTGGAGTTTGTCTTGCCGATATACAGCAACTCCATCAAGGCTGGGTCTGAAATGGCCTTGTATGCCAGACACAGGTCACCTCTGAGCAGTTTGTATGAGACTGAGTAGAGGGACAGGGCTTTTAGCCTATCTGTATAAGATAGGTGTTTGAGACCCTGAAGGATTTACCTGGTCAGGAACCTCTGTGGTCTCTCCACCTGCTGCATGTGCTTAGCAAGTTACATGCCGAAGGGGGCATTGTACTTGATGATGAGTCTGATTAGGGAGGAGTACAGGGATGTTATGACCTCCTTGTTCCTGAATGAAATATCCTTAATTATGAGGTGGGCCATGTAGAAAGACTTCTGTACAACAGAGGCAACGTAGTGGTCAAAAGTCAGGTTGCTATCAACCTGGGTGTCCAAGTCCCTCACGACTGATTGCATGCTTAGTATGTTGTTATTAATGTGATAATTAGTGGGGGATGACATTTTCCCCAAAGGGGATAATGATGCATTTCTTGGCATTCAGTTTGACGGCATGCATCTGGCACCAGTCATTAGTTTGGGTAAGGCCCACTTGGAGGATGTTCACATCACTAGGGGAATTTAAGATAGCGCCCAGCTTGCAGTCATCTGCAAACTTGGTCAGCCACAGACCACTGGTTTTGGCTTGCACCTCAGAAAATTATATCCCAAAGAGTAGAGGCCCCAAGACCGATCCTTGGGGTACAACACTCATTACGGGTCTACTACTAGAGGTGGCTTCCCCTACTTTGAGTGGGTTCTATCAGTGAGCCAGTTAGCTACCCATCTGGTAACATATGGATTGATGCCTGTCCTTTCAGAAAGTCTGAATCTCCATTTCTCTCTTTGGCAACAAATTGTTAATGACAAATGGGTTTTGAGTCTGATTCAGCAGGACTACAGATGGCAGCGGGAGGACATCCCTCCTTTCCAGGGAATTATTCCTCATCCACCAACCCAAACCCCTCTGTTCCCTCCTGTCCTACAATATATGCTTTCTTAGAGGTAAAAGAAACAGTACCTCCTTTTCAGTTGGGAAGAGGTTTTTATTCAAGAATGTTTCTGGTGCCAAAGAAAAAATGCCTGGAGACCTCTCATGGACCTTTCTTTCCTAAACCAGTATGTGACAGTGCCCAAGTTCGAAATGCTTTCACTTCACAACCCGTTACCCCTCCATCCGTGTTTGAGTTTTTTGGTAATCTTAAATTTAAAATATGCTTATCTTACTCTCATCCATCCAGACTGAGATGTGTCTTAAGATTCACAGTAGTTCATAAAGGCTTTTTTCTGGTCCATCTAATTTCCAAAGGGATCTCCACTAGATGCAAATAAGTCTTACTTGTATCTTTTCATACCCATTATTGAGTATAACTCACCTTATGGCATGTATTTATGTAAAGTATACAGTTTGAGGGACCTCAGAGATTTATAACTAAAAGGATCGATTGCCTCAAAAATTATAATTATCAGGGGAGGCTGGCAGCCCTTTTTCTATACTTGGTCTGTTACAGACTTCCACCATGGAGATCGAAGATCCAGCTCTATTTGATTTCCTATTCCTTTGCAGAATTAATGGTATATCACATACTTTGTTAAAGGAACTAAACATTCATCAGCAGATATGTAAGACACATTGGCATGATAGATTTACATCCTAATGTATATTCCTCTGGAACAAGCTTCCACTATATATCAAGCAGAGTATCACCATTGCACCTTCAGGGTAGACTGAGATAATTGGATGGGCGGCCTCAAAATTTCTCCCGGACTGTCTTGTCTTGTCCTCCTTGAGGCTAGAGGAAAACTTTGAACAGTGTTTTTGGCTAGTCTTTAAATGGTCTGCAGACCGATTACCTACTATTTACCTGTGAACTAATGAACTTAAACCTGTGTGTGTGTGTGTCTGGATCACATTGTCAGAGTTCTAGTATTCACACAGTGTTTAGCTCCAGTTGTAGCCCATCGCAGGCTACAGGGTATCCACATTTTTCTATGTTTAAATTAATTCCCTCCAGTACAATTCTTTTGAGTGTTTACCTTTAGCTCTCAGTCGGTGTGGCTTGAGCCTTTAAAAATGAAGTTATTACCTTACAGTTCTAATAAATACTCAGAGAAGTCAAATATCAATACAGTTGTGTTTGTCGTCATGTATGCTTCAAGAATAGACTATTCTGATACCTTGTATATAGCATGGTTTTGGAATTATTAATGCAAATATGAAGTAATATTTGATGCCTAAAGGCGCAGTAGGAGGTAACTGCAGAAATGCTTGGAGGTGCACTCGGCTGTAATGATGGCTTGCTTATTTTTTCAGAGTCTCTTTAATGTCAACAGTATCTCACTTGGGTGAGAGATCTGCTATGCAGGCTGAGATTCCAAGAGAACATTCAAAAGTCTTTTTTGACTCCATCACACAGGATTTTGTTCCCACGATGTCTGCTTGACACGCCAGTGCAGAACAAAAAAAAGAAATTCCTGTCTGAAGCAAGTGGAATGGTGCACAACAGAGAGAAAAAACCCTCATTAGTCTCCACAGGCAAGTCTAGACACTAGTCAAGTCCTCAGAAGCTAAAAATGACACTAAAATAGCCTCCCAAGCAAAGCATTTTTCAGTTGTGTGAAATCTTAAGGGGAAACGCTCAACAATCTGCTGAGTTGTCTGTAGATGGCACTACATGTACTCAGCCAGAAGAAATAGCAAACTTGCTTGGCTGTTAAATTCAGCTCAGATTTCATTCTCTCATCACCTCCAGTCACTCCCCTTCACATACACTCTACTATTCCATTCCATGTTGTTATAAAGATCAGGTTTGCACTCTCTCAAGCTAGAAACACAGCATTAATGGGCCCTGACAGAATCCCAGGGTGCCTGTTAAATAGCTTGAAATCCAACCTAGCAGACCACTCAGATCTCTATTTAACCACAGTCTCCAAACAGGCTTTGTCTCAGTAGAATGGATAACAGGAACAGTCACCCCTCTGCACAAGGGGTGAACATCAACAGACCCAGGAAACTACCATCCCATAAGTCTGACTAGCCTTGTATGCAAGACTATGGAAGTGATAATCTTGGATCTAATTAACAGTGACAGAATGTTTATGACATGGAAAACAAACTGTCAACAGACCAGCTTTAGAAGAAAGACTTATTATTCTGGCAAATTCTCAAAACTGCTGATGCAGGCAGAAAAGGCACTATAAAGATTGGGACTTTTTTCTTTTGTATGAGAGACTTTGATTATTCTAAGCAGAAGTAAGTTTTGATGTATATACCTTTAATTGTTACTGCACACGAGGTTTTTCATCTAGCTTAAATGAATGTTGTAACAGCAGAACTGTCTGTCTTCATTGAGTAAAGGTACAGACTACCTGAATAGTGTAATACCACTTTAACTTTAACACTAGTACTATTAATTTAAGACACTGACAGAAAAAATGAACATGAATTAATATACATTTTCTGAAGTAAAATTAGTCTGTAAATGTAATTATTGTCATCAAGTGTAAAAAGTTGCCAGTTTTAGCAGGGATTAAGAGGAACAGTTGAGTGGAATGTAAAATATCACAGTCCTAGAAATGCAGACTACTTGCCCTTTGCAGAAGTGTAACCACAAAGAGAAAACGGTGTCAGCACTGCCCTTTACAGACTTTATCGAGAAAGTATACTGAAATAGTCTTTGAGGTTAATAACTTCCTTAACTCTGTGGCAGTGTTGTTGAACTGGCTCCTGGCACAAAGTAATTCAGTGCGCTTCACACATGCAACAAATGCAAAAACAGTTTCTTTGGTAACTCGGGTGTTTGTGAACGCTAGTTTGTCACCTTTGACATGTGTGTCATAGGTTCTCAATCACTGCTTTAGAGCCAACCCGGTTCGGCTTCAAGGGCAGGTCCTGTCTGCCGAATCTGGTGGACGACTTTGAAAAGGTCACTATGGCCATAGATGAGGGTAAAATGGTGCATACTGCCTACCTTGACCTGGCCAAGGCATTTGACACAATATCCCACTCGGGTATTGTATATAAACACACAAGTGGGCATAAACCTCAACTACAGCAGCAGATGGATAGCCAAATGAATCACTGATAGGTTACTTGTTAATAGATTGGGGGAATCCACATCCAGCAAGAAACCAGTCACCAGTGGAGTACCACAGGACTCGGTGCTGTGCCCATTTTGTTTGTGATATACTTCTCAAATGTCAAGGCAAATGTAAATGGCCTATGGCTGACCAAGTTTGCTGTTGACTGCAAGCTGGGGGCAATCATTGACTCCCCAAATGATGTTGATATCCTACAGAAAGGACTGATACAGACTAATGATAGGTGTCAGAGCCATGGCCTCCATCTAAATGCAAAGTAATACATAACAGTACCCTTTGGGAAAGCAAACACCCCTGCAAATTACAACATTGATAGCAACCCCCCCTAAGAGTGGACCCAGTGGTGAGGGATCTGGGTAATCTATTAGATAGTAATCTGAGCTTTGACCACCATGTGATCACAGTGTTGAGGAAATCCTATGTGGCTCAGCTAATAAGTAAGGGCATGGCATCTGGATCTAAGTATGTCATAGTACCACTGTACTCTGCCCTCATCAGACCAATAATCAAGTATAGTGCACCCTTTAGCATGCACCTCACCAGGTACCTGCACCAGAGGTTTCTCATAAAAAAAAAAATATATATATATATATATATATATATATATATATATATACAGGGTATAACAACATGTCATATGCAGACCGATTTAAAAGCCCTGTCACTGTATTCCGTTTCCTGCCAATTACTGAGGGTATGATCTATGCCTGACCTAGAAGGAAGTCTCTGACCCCAGCCCTGATGGAAGTGTTGCATATTCAGAAAACTAACTGCACAAGGATTACCCTCTTCAAGGATCTAAACCTGATCTCTGACACAAATAGATCACGCTGGAGAGACAGATGTGTCCCATAGATTGCCCCCTCCTCTGAAATAGGCTTCCTATTCATGTGAAGTACAGCTCTTCCCTGACCATCTTCAGGCACAGTCTGCATCATTGGATGAGAAGTGGCAGATTCACTCCTGGAATGGCACCCTTGTCCCTTATGGACAGAGGCAGTCTGTAAAAATTGCCAAAACCATGCTTGCTATCCCTTATCTTTCCCCTAGGGTTTGAAAATTGAATAAAATCTGGGTAAAACTAGCTAGGCTTCTAAGGGCGCTTGAGACATCAGCCTAGTAGTCTTCTATGAACCTGTGAGAGGAATGTTCCTGTATGATTTTCCACCCTGTCCGCTCATATCCAATGTATTCTGAAGATTCAGGAGGAGTCTCCCAAGATCATTGTGGTTGACTCACTTCTGGCCCAGGCATGAGTGGTTCTCCCTTCTTTTGGAATTATCCAGGGGGTGTTTGATGCATCCTGATCCCAATCAAAACTGCCTGAATGATGAGGGCTTTCATCCCTTTTAGTTACTTGATTACTGAGCACATGCATCAGATACTAAATGGAGGCAGGAAAGCATGCTATTAGAAAATCATATATGAGCAAATGGAAAAGGTTTTCTAATTGGTGCCAACAGGGTAAGCAGCACCCATTCAGGGTTAGTGTTTCTCTTGTTGTACAATATTTGCATGTTACTGTGACCTGTCTTCCTGTTCTGTCAAGGTTCATTTGCAGCCATTTCAACATGTCTGGCCATGGATCCCCCTCTTAAGGCATTCTTAGGTCAAAATGTTTTTGAAAGGGGTATTGCTTAAGAGACCTGTAAGAAAAATGGTGGCTTCTCTTTGGGAATCTTAATTTTGTGTTAGAAAAACCTAGCACTTGCTCCATTTGAACCAGCTTATCTGGCTGACTTGAGGTTCTTAAAGGAGAATCACACCTACAGACTCAAAAAAACATGCTCATTTCATCATGGTTTGGTGTTTCCTACATTTTAACACAACTCTGAGGCTATTTACAGGTTTTTGAATATTTTTATATGTAATTTCTGTGTCTGACCACATGGGGTCTGGCATCTTGAAGTAATTCTGATTGTTTAGGCTGCCTCTAGGTATCCCACAATGGAGTGCTTGTCTGTAAAAAAAAAAAAAAAAAAAAAAAATTACATCACGCAGGCCTCTTTCTTCCTAAAGCTCCTGTCACTGCATTGATTTTACTTACTTACATACATACACTGCTGTCTTTCAGTTAGTTACTTTTAAGTAACATTTCATGCCATTCAATGACTACTTAAAACACAAACAGTGCAAGTGCCACAGAACAGTTTCAAAGTGCTTTATACTGCTGCTTCTTTTTAGAATGGCTAAATTGCAGTCTTTTGTGAAATCTGAATTGTTGTACTACTTTGACTCATCTCTCATCCTCCTTCACACCTAACCTCCCTAGCTGTCAAAGTGCTAAGGGTAATTTGAGCGGTTACCTGCTGTGATTGACAGCTCATAGCAGGGGACTTGACTCTTGTACTCTTTCCTTGTTTTGGCTTTTACTTTCTGTATGGGTAGGGGAAGGACCAGGGAATCGTGACGTCACAGCATGGGTTGTTTTTTAGGATGGTCATGGTCATGTCAGTTTGGGGAGGGAATTGGCCAGAAAACTACCTGTACTCAGTGGCCTTGATGACATCAGTGAATTGGGGACTGAAGAAAGCTTTTCCAGGGTGGGATAAAAGTTTTTTGAAAGTGAAACCACTACAGTACAGTAAGGTACTGTTCTAGTGGAGAGAAACAGTTGATTTAAAATATTTTAAATGTTGTATTATTGTTTGTTCATAGCAGGGACAGTAAATAAGGTGAAAAAGGACAGAGAAGTTGAGCATTTAATAACAGAATCCCATTGTTGTCCTTTAACATGAAAAAGCAGTATTACTGATTGCCCTGACCTCTGCAAGAAGAGTATCTAACTTGCAGATTCTTATGGTGGGTCAACAGTGTCTCATTTTCCACAGAGACAGGGTTTCTTTGATAACGAATCCTTTTATGGCTAAAATGGTGTCAGAGTTTACTTTAAGTCAAACTGTCTATCTCTGTGTTTTCCTTGACCCCAAAAATGAGGAAGAAAGGAAACTTCATAACTTGGATATCCCCAGATAATCTGTGTACCATTTTGACAGAACAAAATCTTTCAGAACTTTGAATCAGCTGTTCATTTCAGGTAAGAAGGGAAAAACCTATGTCAAAACAGACTATCTCAGAGTGGTTGCCTCAGCTTATTATCTTTTTTTATTCCCCCCTCAACAAAACTATTCCAGCAGAGTCGAGGCACATTCTACTAGGGTGCTAGGGTTTTGGCTTCATCTGTTTTGAAAGGGTTGGACTCTAGAAGCAGCAACTTGGACCTACATGCATACTTTTGAAAAGCATTACCATTTAGATTATTTTTCCAGACTTAGATTAGACTCAGTAGGACCATTCTCCAGAGCTCCTGGACCCTTCTCCTTCCACTTCCCCAGATTTTGTAAGCTATGGTAGTCTTCCCATATACCTTATGCTACCGCAGCAGTAATCGGTATGAAGAACATAGTGCAGTTGTGTAAGTAAACTTACCATAACAGTAGATGTTCAAATCATCCCTGCTGCTTAGCCACTCCTTCCCTTATTCCCCCTTGTTTTGGTGTATTTTTAATGCTGAGGTTTGAACTATTTTTTTTTTTTTTTTTTTTGTAGTTCCTATCAATGTCCTTTCAGGGCTTAGCCTCCCTCTCTCAGTTGGCATAAGAACTCTAAAGGATCTTGGCACCCAAACCTATCTTTTAGTCAGCTCAGCTTGAGTACGTGAAAGGTGCCCTGTAGCTTTGAAAGTTGGCCAGCTGTTGTATCCTATGCAGGATGTAACTCGTATAGCTTAGGCTACTGCGGAAGTGATCATTCAAATAGCTACTCTTAAAGTAAGTTTACACAACTGTACTTTGTGTTCCCACACTAGATAGATGGGTTAATTGTGCAGTATTGACACTGTAGTGCAGCATAAGGGAGGAGGGTTGTTGCACTCAGAAGTGTGCTGTCCCTATGGTGAAATGTTAAACTGAGGCCCCACCTACATAGGTTGATGGTAACTCAGGCAGATGCAATAGATTCCACTGCACTTATCCAAAAGAGTAGCAGTACCCAAGTGTCCTGGCCCAAATTTCCCCTAGTCAGTATGAGTACCACCTCTGGTCTCCCCTGAAAAGAGGCCATTGGCCTAGTGGGACTAACCAGGGCAACAAAGTGCAAGTAAAGTAAATAAAATGTGCTAAACTATTTATGATTGCTGAAGGATGCACACCGAGACACTGTGTAACCCCAGTGAATGTTAGCACTTAAAACAGAGCTTTCCACTCTACTGCAATAAACAGTATATTTTTTTCATGCAGAATATAACTGAGAACTAGCCTATCAGAATGTGAAATTAGTAATGCCAGCCCTCGTCATTTAGGTTATGTTAACTGGTGGATTGTTAGAGTTTGTCACTGTTTTTATTATGCTTTGTGTAGTTAATGATTTGTTTTGCTGTTTATTTACAAAGGGACGAGATGGACACATTGCAACGTCAGATGGAGGAGCACACAGTAACAGTACACGAGTCTATGAGCTCCTGGTCTCAGATGGAAGGACAGTTAATGGAACTAACTGCAGTATGCCCCACAGAAGACCCGGACCATACACAGTCAGAAGCAACACAGCCCATTGTTGTTGTTCAGGACTTTGAAACATTAAATCAGTAACTGAAGCAGCATACTGCATTATCTAAACACCCGCTTTGCACTGTTTTAAAGACATTATTTACATTCACAGATTTAATTTATTTGTTTCTGTGTTCTCATGTTTCATGTTTGTTGCTGACTTACGTGTACACAGCAAAGTAGCCAATTTTGGAAGACTTGCTAGTTATTCCCATTTTGTGATGACTGAAGTATGTATCTATAAATGAACAGTTCAGCATATGCACATAGCTGTTGTTGAATGCATCATCTTTGTCAGCATGTGGAGCTCACTGCCGCATGTTAACATCAGCCCTCCTCCAAAGTCTGAGCTGTATAGTAGGGTTGTGAGAGGGGGGTGTCAGCAGGTAAGCAGGGGTCCTTGACCCTGTCACGATGCTGCACAGTAATATTATGTCACCAAACCAGGAGACTGTCCATTTTATTGTAGCTCAGTGACAGGAGAGTTTTCCTTTTATGCTAAGAAAACATATGTGCTTCTTGCTTGTTTTATGGGTTAGTTTATAGATTCTAAAACGGTCTGCATTAAGGGAAATGACTTCTGTCCTTAAACAGGTTATTTTACTCTGTTGCTGTTTGTAATTACACATCATATGTAATGTCTTGGTGTGTACCCTTCAGCAGTTTTAACATTACAGATAACACCTTTTAGAAATTTACAAAAGGGCTTAGGAATGTTGGTGTACAAGTTACAGTTTTTAGGTGTAGAATTCGCAAAGTCCTGTTTTTTTTTTTCATGGTCAAGAGAGTATTGTATCTTTAAATGTGCTCATAAATAGAATTTGTGCAAATGCAGAAGGAATGTAGTTATGAAAGAAAAGGTGTAAGCTGCCCATTCTGTGAGCATTGCCTGAACTAACCTGTCTTTAGCCCTTGATCTTTGATGGAAAATGACCAAAAAGCTAAAGGCTTGGAAGTTGTTTTCTTCTGTTTGTGAAGTCAAGTCAGTACCTTCAACTGTAGCTAGGATCAGTGCCATCTCTTGTCAGCTCTCATGACATGATGAGGGAGGAAAATGTAGGCTGATGATGATGGGGGCAGGTTATATATCCACTTTTTTTCCAGGAGCCAACATATTCCTTTCCATTAGTTAAGTGTACTGCCTGCCATCAACTAGGAGCTCAGTATTTACTCAAAGGTATAGCTATTGATTGGCAACCCATGTAACCAACACCTCTAGCTGTTTTTTGCCTAATCTTCAATAATAATAACTTATTTATATATTTATTTTGTGCTGTTGGCCCAGTAGATGAGCCAGCCTTAGGCAAAAAAAAAAATTGAGATCCAGGAAAGGACATAAGACATTAATACAGCAATTAACATAGCACCTCCTGAGTAGTGTTTAACTTATAGAAGAACATTGCCATTATGGTAATAGCTACAGTTAAGCTGGATAAAAAATATTTAGCATAATAGGCAAGTATTAGTATGACTGCATTTTATAAGACTGCCCATTTATATGGGAACAAACATCACAAAGGCTGACTTCATGCAAGGTTCAGTTTTGGTTAGTACTTTTTTACAGCTGTGAATGCCAGTCTTTACAGACAGCATGAGTGTGGGTATTGAACACACACAGATTGGGTTGCCGCATCTTGGGCATTGGAAGGTCTGCATTTTTGTCTGTTAACCCAGGTGTATTTCTGTAATCAAGAACTACTGTACACTGATATAGTTCAACAAAGAAAATAGTGCAGCCTGCAGAAGCAGTTCTGGGGTATGTACTCTGTTAAATAAAATTTCACACTTTTGCAGCTCTGCACTGATTTACCCATAAAGAGTTCAGATATTTATAATTAAATGTTTTTATCCGGACATCAAATGTATCAGTTTGAAAGCTGGCTGTAGTCTTTCAGTAAAAAAAAAAAAGGACCGGTTCTGTATTTTGATATCATATTGTTAATCATAAGCCTGGTCAGCAAAATATGACTCTGTGCAGTTGTTTGGTGTGCCACAGTTTCATCTTACCCACCTCTCAACAGTGACTGAATATTTTCAGTGTCTTGCCATGTCTTCATTTTCTTGGTGGTCTGAATGCTAATGAAATGAAGGAAAGCTTATATCCTTTATGTGATAGTCAGACATCTCATTTTTGATTTGCAGCTTAGTTACATTGTTTGGGTCGCTCAAGAACAAATCGCAGTTTCATTCTAGATGACTTAGAGCATTGCCTTTAAACTGACACCATTAGTGCTTTATTTTCCTTCCCAAATGCTCAAGTCATTTA